>NC_136905.1:8840933-9041622 GCF_949606895.1 Notothenia rossii
CTGGGCAGGAGGTCCGGAGTCAGCTGAGCAGGACAGGCTGATGTCTGATCCTTCCTGATGGTGCTCTTTTGTCGGAGATATTGTTAAAATAGTATTTTCTGGGCCATCTGAATTTAGCAGCAAAAAGTTAGTATTCACAACTGCATTATTATACATATACAAGGATATTGTTTGTATTATTTAAAACCCATGCGTGAATAAAACTAAACAAGGTAAAACCCACTTAAATCGGACAATTATCTAAACTCTGATTGCACCTAGATTGGATTTGGTTTATATACTGAGCATGCAGGTTAGTAACTCACAGTAGATGTTGAGGTCTATTGGAGCACTGTTTCCCTCACTGAAAAGATTGAACACATGACACGTGAAGGGTCCCTGGTCGTAGCGGGTCACATTAACTATAGTTAAAGTAGATCCTCCATCAGTGATCTGAACTCTGTCACTTCCTGTAACCTCAGAGCTGCGGTTCAGCCAGAGGAAAGAAGGGAAAGATCCAGAGCAGGAGCAGGACAGACTGACGGAGCTGTTGAACTCCACCAGCCCTTTGCTGCTGGAGTTTACCATTACATTGGAGACTGGTGCTGTGGGTGAAACACAAAACATATCATATATTTGCCACTAGCTCATAAAGGTACTGAAGAATAAAACCCTGCAGTAGCTGGGAATCAATCCAGATATATAAAAATGCCTGGCTGCACATTGCCAATAGAGGAGATACTCTTTCGCTCAAGGACCATAAACACTATTTTGGCATTCTACAAACTGTTATGCACAACAGAGAGACATTCAGATTTTGTTAATATGTTGTCAGACTGGCATTGAACTGGCAATTGTATTTTCAGATTGTTTATTTTTGGTGGTAGTTTAAGTGACATTGTTGACTTTTAACAGCAAACAATGCTACTTATTTGATCAACAAGAAGTAATTCTCCTCAACTTACATTTCCGTACAGAGACAACTACAGTCTGAGATGTTTGAGTCATCAGAGTTTTGTTGTTGAAGGCCTGACAGCTGTAGTTCCCACTCTGACTCATATGAACGTTCATCAGACGGAGATCTGATCCAGTATCAGACATCAGGGCTCCGTACAGAAACCACTGAACAAAGGCAGGAGGTCCGGAGTCAGCTGAGCACGTCAGGATGATGTCTGATCCTTCGTCATAGTATTCTTGTGACGGAGATATTATCAGATTTATATTTTCTGGCCCAACTGTGGCAGAAAACAAAAAAACAAATGATTACCCATAAATTATAGCGAGTAAACGGCAGCAAAGAAAAACATCACACATAAGATCTGGGCAATATATTGATACTCTACGAAATCACAACATTAATGCTGTGTTGCAGTAAAGTGGTGGAATTGTCTTAATGATTTGTTTGTACTCATTGAGTCATTTTATCCACATTACTTATGATAATTTATTAAATATCTCATTTTGTAAATATATTTTGAAAGCACCATATGTCACCCGTAGATTATTATATTAATATCTATATTGAGACATTTTTATAAAAATCCATATCTCCCAACCATACCACAGATAAATAATGTTTTTTGTTGACTTTTTACTTATTGACACCAGCAATGTTATTTCTTCTAAAACTATTACATTTCACATACAGTATGAATAAAAGAAAACAAAACAATTTAAAAGAAATATGCCTCCAAATGTTGCATAAGTAATGTTAATATTGAGGGAAAGGGTACTCATGATGACATGAACCCTGACTCAATATAAATACTTTTTTAATTGTCTGGGATTTGAAGGAAACATAAAGGTTAGTAACTCACAGATGATGAGTAGGGTTAGTGGAGCACTGGTTCCCTCACTGACAAGATTCGTCACCTGACAACTGAATGGTCCCTTATCGTGGCGCGTCACATTATTTATAGTTAAAGTGGAGTTCCTATCAGTGATCTGAACTCTGTCACTTCCTGTAACCTCAGAGCTGCTGTTCAGCCAGAGGAAAGAGAGAGGGGATCCAGAGGAGGAGCAGGACAGACTGACGGAGCTGAACTCCACCTGCTCTGCGCTGCTGGGGGTTACTGTTACATTGGAGACTGGCTCTGTGGGTGAAACACAAGTCATATTTGCCACCACCTCATAAGTTCATCCAACACTAAACGAGATGCAACGTTTGAAAAGTTCTCTCACCTTTTATGTTCAGTATTGTGATCCCTGTCTGTGGCGGTTCTCCAGGTAGAAAAATGGTTACTGAGTATTCTCCACTGTCATTTCGAGCCAGGTTCCTGAGCTCCAGAGATCCAGTAGACATGATAAAAGTGATCCTGTCTTCATACTCTGGTGCAGGGAAGTTGTTAACATTCCAAGTAAATATATTTTCAGCACCAAATCTCCAGCTCACTGATTGAAATGGTGTTCCTGGAGTAAGTGTTGTGGTGAACATCACTTTCCCTCCCACAGCTGCATTCAGACCGTCTGGCAACACACCAGCTCCTTCAGTTAAACCTGGAGAGAGACAGAGAGAGGGACCTGCTTTGGAAATCATTCAAAACACAATACAGCAGCAGACAAAGTAATATTTGTACTCTGTGGAAGCTCATAAACAGTTTATCGGGACGTGAAAAGACCGTTTTCAATGCTAAGTTTTAGTTTTACAGTATTTCTAAATTACTTTCAGGTCTTGAACCAAACAAACCATGTGAATAAAGTTAGGGCAATCTTCAAGTTACTAACCAGCTGAAGTAGTTGACATGTTTACACAGAAAAATCGGCATTAACCCCTCCCTTATGTGAAGAACATTACTTATCGCCAACATTTAGATTTAAACAACAGGGAAACAGCTTCCAACAGAGAGAAACTTACTGTCTGTCAATAATGAATGGTTTCTCTTTGAAAAATAAATGAACAAACACTTTAAATAGAAAGAGCAGACCTGAGATGACTCCCAGGATGATGAAGTGTATCACAGCTTTTTCCATGTTTTCCTGCATTATCATCAAACAACCTAAAAATGGGATCACAGTCCTTCAGCTTTGCTTTGCTTATTTCAGATTTAGAACAAGGCAGCCCTTTGTGGGCGGGGTGTTACTATAATTATGCCTCTAAAAGGTTTATCTTACCAGAACTGCTGTTGATCATTGACAGTGTACGCAACAAGCAATTTATAAATGATCCTTTTATAATTAATAGAAAAATGGCCTCTCATAAAAGAGCTTGGTTTGTATTATGTCCAAACAACATGTAGATACCATGGTGCTGTGGAGTCACACCAGACATGATGCAAAGATTGACCAGGTGGCTTTTCTCCCACTTTTATAAAGTTTTGTGATTGCACCATAAATGTTTAAAATGACACACACAAATGCTCACCAGGGGAAAACAATACCAGTATCGCTGTTGGGCAGTGTTAGGTGTGACTTTTCATAAATTGCTTGTTGCGTACACTGTCAATGATCAACAACAGTTCTGGTAAGGTAAACCTTTTAGAGGCATAATTATACGAACACCCTGCCCACAAATGGCTGCCTTGTTCTGTCTTATCTGAAATAAGCAAGACACTTCACCCGAAATGGCTCCTGTGGGGATTGTCCACAGTACTGAACGTATGTAAGTCGCTGTGAGACTGACCGTTGAGCGGCCCAGACCAAGCAAGGAGGCAGAGGCAGAACGTCCAAAAATATAACCCGACGTGGGCATTTATTCAAAAACATGTGCACAAAGTTCACAGCCTCAATCATGCTGTTCTCCTTTCTCACATCCTGCAGCCACAACGATCTCACACACACTCAGCCCAACAAGAAACAGCACTTAAATACACAGACTAACAAGACACAGGTGAGGGGGAGCAATTAGACACAGGTGAGGGGGAAGGAGACAATTCAGGGCCCCAGGTGCGCACATTCAGCAGCCACAGACATCAACATATTTTGCACCCTGATTACACTCAACCGCTGTCATCCCCACCAGCATACATGCTCTCTGCGCTCTCGCAAACTCCCCTATATTCTCAGGTGGAGCCGAGGACCCGACCAGCACCTGCCAGACGACACTCCAATAAATACGGTTTAATCAGCTAAAAGATACTACTTCAATAATTAATATAAATTATGTACAAATACGCAATGTTAACTGTACTGTGTGCAATCACGCTAATAAAGTGCAAAATTACCCGGCCCAAAGCCGTCAGTCCATAGTGGCAAAGTTACCTTCGTCACAGTCGCTTTGGATAAAAGCGTCTGAGTGACATGTCATGTAATGTAATGTAATAAGCAAAGCAAAGCTGAAGATCTGTGATCCCCTTTTTAGGTTGTTTGATGATAATGCAGGAAAACATAGAAAAAGCTGTGATACACTTCATCATCCTGGGAGTCATCTCAGGTGAGCTATTTCTATTTAGTTCTAGTAACGACCAGGGGCGGATCTACCGGGGTGGCATGGAAAAAAAATAGCCTTGCCACCCCAGTTGGCATCTTTGTTTTGAAAGAAAAGTTGTGGCTCATCGGACATTTATGAGAGAGAATCTCTAATGTCCGAGTGCAAGTGAATGCATGTGAGTCTTGTATCCCCTCCCCCGGCCCTGGCGCGAGCTTGGAAATATGATTGGCGGCGATTTCCTTTGAACGGGAGGACAGCACAAAACGAAAAGCATTCAGACTCAAGTAGACGGGAGGAATGAAGTATTTGCGGTCTACAATGACAGAGAAGAGACTGTCAGTTTGGCTGTACTCAGCATTGAATCAAAACGCACTAAAGCTTTGGATCTTAATCAGTGTGTGAGGCGTTTTGCTGAACCAAATGGTAATCGCCGTATTAAGCTGTTATAGGCATGCCAACTTGATGCTCTGCTCACGGATGACTCGATGAGCATAACAAACTGTTCAGATGATGACCTTGTATGTGTGTATATATTTTTTTCTTTGCGGGGGTATGCCCCCAAAAAACTGTTTCTGAGAAAGTCAAAATAAGACCCTAACGGATGCAGTTAGTCACTTCTTTAATGTTTGTTCTTTCTGATGTAAAGTCAAGGTTGTAACTGTTTGCAGTAAAGTCGTGGAGCGCTGAACCGTTCCTTTGAATCTTTAGAATGTTGATACATGATATAATTACTTGTCTTTCAATTTTGAAGGAGGGCGAGCAAGCATATTGAGGAACATTCATCATTAAGTCCTCCAAAAAATATAATTTATTCAATAATAAATGAATATGTGAATCATAACAGTGATTGAAAGCTGATAGGAATAATATGATTGTTAATATTATCATATTCATACAGACAAACATTGATGAGACAGTTCATTAATGTAATTATTGCAGCAGTCTGCATATATTTGGTACCCCTGCTGGTCTAAGAGTGAAACAAACTCATTTATTTACTCAGTTATTGTTTAGTTAAAATTCATTAAATTATGTCTGCCACCTTATATATTTCTATTTAAGGCTTTACTGATGTGCCACAATAATGTCACCTATGTTATTGAGTTAAAATTAATTAAAATTAATATTGTGGCTTTCCAAGTTAACATTGATTGATATAACTGCGATTAAATCAGCATATACTTCTGCCAGGGGATGCCACCCCTCAAAATCTCCTTCCACCCTCTTGCCACCCCATGAATATTTGTCTAGATCCGCCCCTGGTAACGACTGAATTCTGTATCCAAAAACAAATGGTGAAGGCTGTCCTTTTAGAGCCCCTCTCACCCCTCACAAAAGGAAGAAAATGGTTTAGTCCTCCCCGCACTAGTTGTGCTCAAACCCCGCCTCCCAGCCGCTGCGTCTCAGCCGCTCTCACATGAATGCAGGAGGGAAAATAACCCTCTGCTTTCGGCTGTTAGCGCATTTAAAAACGTTTAGGATTTAATGATATAAATAAGGGCTATTCAAGTGTTCGTGCTGGAAAGTCGATTTACCTAAAAAAAACCATGATAAGATTTACGGACATCTCTTTCCCAATGTAATTCAATGAGAATTTGGGCCTGGTGAACTTCCTCAAGGTTCAAGGTTCAAAGCTTTTATTAGTCATACGTGCATAGCTACAGTGTAGTTATGACGATGAAATCTTAGGTCACAGGCTTCTCCAACAGTGCAACACAATAAAACAGATAAACAGAAAAAAATTGTGCAAGTAAATAGTAAATCCAAATGGAACAATTGTGAAATAGTGAAATAGTGCAAGTGATTGGAATGATATATTAGATAAATAATTTCTAAGTAGCGGCCAGATTAATGTTATGATGTTGTTTCAAGTTCAGGTGTTTAACAGTCTTATGGCCTGTGGGATGAAACTGTCCCTGAGTCTTAGGTTTTAGTCCGAATGCTGCGGTAGCCTACCGCCTGCCAGACGGCAGCAGACAGAACAGTTTGTGGCTGGGGTGATGGGGGTCTTTTGTAATCCTGAGGGCTTTCTTCCTGAGTGGCTTGCTCTAAACGTAGATAATTCAAAGAAGAAATAGAGTGTCAGCTCATGATTTTTCTAACAAGAAGACTCCTCAGTGTCATGTCATGGGAATGAACTCCAATATCATCAGTTCCATAAGATAAATTAGAGTTCAAAGTTAGACATTCTTCATCTTTTTTCAATAACTGCAAGATCAATCATAGCACAACATGTAAAGCATTTTCAGCTTTCTAAAGTTTTAACTATTTAGCTTTTTGGCATATAAGCTTTCTGATTTTGTGTGTGTGTTATTGTTTATGCAAATAAATATGACTTGTGAAGTCTTGTTCAGTTGACTGTTATTATGCAGTACAGCCCCCTCTCAATTTAGTGGTTGGAAAACTAAGATGGTGGTTTTTTTTGTTTTCTTATACCGTGGGAAGGATAGATACTTAAATCAACATGACGAATGTTCTCTTAAGCATGACACTCCAAGCAAACCTCATTTAACCATAGTAAATGAATTGTAAACTACAGTATGTTGAGGAAAGAGAATTGAAATGGGCACAGATTAGTATTACTTTAGTTCTACTTTAGTTAATTAGTGACTTCCCTAATAACCGCTTCAGATTCATGTGTACAGTTGTTGGCTCAGTAGTAATTTGTTAATACATTTTAAAAGGTGCATTAGAGACATGGATCAAGAGAGGAAGGGGGCCCAGAGATAGCTTATGTATAGGGCCCGGAGTTTTGTGCTACGCCCCTGGGTGGAGGTATGCCCAATTCCCATTATTTAAAATGTGTCAGAAGAAAAGACAGGAATGTGACGGTAAGGTGCAAACTGTGTCCAGGCCAGAAGCTATTATCCACTGCTGCAGACACAACATCAAACCTCTCCAAGCACCTGCAAAGCAACATGCTAACACGAAGCTAATAGCTAAAGACCCCCGAACCCAGAGTGATGATGTTCAGTGTGTGCCGACTTCGAACAAGCAGCAAAAACTAGAATTTTCACCGTTATTACGTAACTTGTGTTATGTCTTCCTTATTGCAATAGTAATTGTGATATGTGTGCACATGTAGGCCTACGTTTTAAGTTGTGGCTATAGGCTGTTGCTGAGTAACGCAAAAGTAATGTAAAGAGTAATGTAACGAAGTAAAGTAATATATTACTTTATTTTAAAGTAATGAGTAATGCAATACATTACTTTTTTTGAGTAACGACCCCATCACTGCTGTTGGGACTGGTAACATCCCAGTTTGATACGACTAAACATTTAGGGGTTTATTTATAAGTTAAGACATGTGTTAAAAATGTCATGTACTAGAACAGCGGTTTTCAAAGTGTGAGGCCCGCCTCCCCTGGGGGGCACCAGAGAGCTTCAGGGGAGGCGCAGCGTGAGACACGAAAGAACGAGAAAAAGACGAGTAAAGTGACACTTGCCCACTTGTGGCTGTCTGTGGAGACCGAGTTCCCCCACCTCACCAAAAAGGCTGTAAAAGTGCTCATTCCCTTCCCCTCCACCTACCTGTGTGAGTGCAGGTTTTCCGCATTGACTTTGATCAAAAGCAAGTACCGGTCAAGGCTGCAGTCAGAGTATGATCTGCGTTTATTCCTCTGTGCATCAAAGACGCAGACTCATTGTTCCCACTAAAGTAGGGGTGAGTGTAATAAGGAGGCAAAGTTGACGCTCAGTGTGTTGCCGGGAGAATATAAGGATTTATCCACCATGTTGAAAATGTTAAAAAAAATATGTCTTGAGAACACGGTGTGCGGAAATATACGGGTCGTGCTAGATGTGCCTGTCCTCTGTAAGAGGGTGTCGGCGACTGACATGCAAGGAAGAACGGCTGTCCACAGGCTGTTCCAACTTTAACAACTGTATTAACTTCCAGGGTAGTGAATTGAACATGCAATTGTAATTGGGTGTGTGGTAGTGATGGCAGTTTGACACTGAAGCTTCGAACGGAGCTTCAACCCTGGACTTCCTATTCCATAGAAGCAGTGCTTCGAAGCTTGCTTCAAATCACGTGACATGTGACGTCCGAAGCAGCAACTGCTTCAAATCACGTGAAATGTGACGTCCGAACCAGCAACTGCTTCATTTCCTGAATGAATCAACTCACTGGTTCGCCGTCCAATCAGGTGATTCAATGCACTGCCTCGTCTCGATTCTGACAGGTTGAAACAGTTTCAAATTTGAGCGCTTCAACACTTTATAACCGCTCTAAACAATGCACAATGTGTGGGTTGTTGTCATAGTTTGCATTGTTGCTGTTGAGTTGTTGTTGGTATTGCATTTGAATTGGATCATTATAGAGCACGCCAGGAAGAAAAATAGGTCGTTCTGGCTCGTGAAACACTTCGAAATGTGGAGAAGTTGTGAACAAAAAGACAATGAGTAATATAAAAAAACACTTCGATGGTCTAAGGAATTGATAGCCCAGTGGATAGAGCCGGCAGCCAGGATGCGGCGATGTCGTCCGCGCAGCTGGTTCAAAGCTCGGAATAGTTAAACTTGTAATCATTGCTTTTCAACTTTAATACTTTAATAACTGATAAAAGGCCCTCTCCGCCCAAAAAAATTTCAAGCACTCTCTAGTCTCTTCTCAATAACCCAATACACACTATTAACAATCTTTAATTGCAAATAGAACATGATATTCAGTCTTAGTGTGTGTGTGTGTGTGTGTGTGTGCATCGAATATTTTTCAAGGCAAAGATACGTTAAACCCACTGCAGCCTTGCACTTCGCCAGGAGAGGTCGCTGTAACTGAAGCTTCGAGAAATGAACCTATTTCCGACACAATTGTCCAAGTGGTTCGACGCTTCATTCAAAGCTTCATTTTGCCATCACTAGTGTGTGGTATATTTTCATGCACGGACACGCATGTTCCACAACACACAAACTGAACAACACTCAATTTTCCGATCGCTACCAGCGTCCTTGCGATCTTGTTATAATAACAAGTGCACGTTACTGATGCAATATGGTTGAGACCATTCAGTCTGATTCTAGAGGGGTGCAAGGAATAGTCCAAGTAGTGGGGGAGTTTTATACAATATGTTTAAAACATAAAAATAAAAAGGTTTTAAAAAGTTATTGTTTAATGTTTTAAGGAGGTGACGCTACTCAGCCAATCAAATCGGTACAGTCAGCACGATAGATTCAAACACACACAGAGACACGACAAGAGGAGAGAAACAGTCGGAGTAATTTCAAATGGCGGAAGGTAGACAGCGAAAACAGAGCATTTAATTACATTTTCTCTTACTGGACATCTTTGAAATGCAATTGAATAACCCGGCATTATAGCAACAACAACAATAATAATAATAATAATAACAGCAATAATAATTGGGAGGGGGGGGGGCGGCTGTTCTTATGTTCTCTGAGGGGAGGCTCACCTACCCACACTTTGAAAACCCCTGTACTAGAACATCAGCTACATTGGGGAATGTCCAAAGGCCTTTTAAAATCAAGTATACACAACCTTGGTTTAACCACTATTTATACGGTGGCCGACAGGTACAAACACGCTACAATGATAACAATACAAAAGAAAAGCTCATCATATTAAGCATTCAAGGTTAAGATCTTTCTCTGTCATTATGTTGGACAAAATAATGAGCCATGCTTTGTGAAAAATATCCTAAAAATGTAATTGTTGCACATAAAGTAGACACCTTGAGAAATTCGAAAATGTATCATGTTGTATTTATAAATCAATTACAAGAACGCCATCACAAAAATGTATAATTTCAAAATGTTTCCAATGTAGCTGAGTTTAGGTATTTTTGGACGTTGTAGGGTCTATGGCAATGTCTGACATTGATTGGGACTAAGATATTTTAAAAAACTGTTTGATTGGTTGCTACGAACTTAACATTTGAAGATCTTCTGATTTATCTTCTGGCCCTACTGTGTGGTTGAATTTGTTATCGTCAAATATCTAAACTTAAATGTCACAAATAAGAAAATGACTTTAGTGATCAATCGAATTGAAATGTTATTCTGACATATTTTCTGTTACCACTCTTCTTCTACTGAATTCATGAACTCAAATTCCCTCTCAATTCCTTTTCAATACAACATTCTTAGTACAAATAAACATTAAAAAAACACATACAAACAAAAACATAAAACGTCATAACAGCTGAATCTAACACAGGAAACTAAACATTTGTCTATTCATGATGTCACACCTTAGTTCAAACATTCACACATTTAATTATTCATTCATACTGGTCCTTACATCCTTTTTAAAACAATTTAATTAGGTTTCACACCAGCCTGTCGGACATATTTACAGTGGAAAATGGAAATGTTTCTGTGTTGTAGTCGACTGATCCACCACTCGATGTCACTGTTGTTATGTTGCATTAGTTGTAAGGTTGCATAGTTCTCAACATCAACTTACCATAATGCTTTAAGATAAGGTTAGTTTATTTATATTTCAGACACAAAGGCAATTTAAGGTTCTTTACAAAAACTGAAATCAATTATAAAACTAAATATATTGATCAAAAAGACAATCCATAAAAAAGATAGAAATTAGTTAAACAGAGAAATTTTAAATACACGTAATGCTGTAAGGAGTGCTGAAGTGCAATATTAAATCATATTTAAATGACCTCGGGGAAAACAGCATAAAAAGCATCAAAAATGTTAATGAACCCAGGTTTGGGGCCGACCTCAGATTCTCAGGACACTTGTCGTAGTTTCCAGAAATTGTGTTGTCTGTTTTTACAATGGCTATTTTAGCAGTTAGCCTCTCTACTCAACTTCATCAACAAAAATGCTTATCACTGATGAGGTAAAAAAGTTAAAACGTCATTTTCTGCAACAATGTTTTCGTTAGTCTGGACTTAACACCAGACATTAAACTAAACATAAACACACTTAACCCTTGTGTTGTGTTCAAAAGCTGTTACCGTTCGATGGTGTTCGCGGGTCGATTTTGACCCATGATTTATCTCAGTTCAAAACACAACAAACAAATTACTATCATTCAATATTGTTTTAACTACATCATAACTAACTTATAATGCATTCATAACCATACGATCCTGTTGTAATGTTATGGCCCAAAACACATTACACCACATATTGCACACGTGCATGTGTGTGTTCAGGTTCAAGTGTTAGTGTACATATTCTTTGAGAAAGGTCGAGTTCCCGTGGGGGGAGGGGGGCAGAGGGAGGGGAGACCAGGTGCATGTTGCGAACAATTATTGTTACAGTGGATGAAGGGGGTGGGGGAGGGGTGTCTAAAGTCAAAGATGAATCTTGATTGGGCCAAATTTGACCTCGAGTCACCCAAAACAATTCTGCTGGGTCTCCCCAGACCCGAACACCAAATTATACACTTTTTTTTTTAGAGACCTTCAGACTTGGCAAACATTGTCAAAATCTGTTTTGTAGTCCACAACAGCTATATACACATATTGCTGCTGTGGAGGATATCATGAAGCTTTGTTCCGATATAAAAAAACTAGAGCGTAGTTATTAATTTTAACTTGAAACGGGTCACGGGAGACCCGAACACAACATAAGGGTTAACTATCAAACTAGTTTCACTGCGTCGTTTAGTTTACATTTAAGAGGTGAAATCCATTGTATTACTGCACTGTAAATGTAGTGTTTGCTGACACATTAGAAAAAGCCTTTAAAATAATAATCTGATAACATTTCAGAGCCGCTTTGTCTTTATGTTGTGAAGCTCTTCTTCCTCTGAACGGCCTGTTGGACGAGAAGTGAAAATAGGGAAGTGTTACTCATGGCAAGAGTTTGAGCTTTGATCAAGTGTATGTTAGAATGAGTGGTCTGATAATGTGGTTCTATAGTGGTTCCTTCAGATTAACTAAGTTAAATATGTCTACAGAAACCTTTGAACATACATACATCTTAAAACGTACCTTTAGCACAAAGAAGGTGGCTGAGTCTATTCATTCTCGTATATCGCTGAAGTGTTCTCATACACAGCCTCTTCTAGTTCTAGGAGGAAAGAAAAGTGTTAATACATCTTATTTTTAATACATATGTACAATTTGATCACATGAATACTAACCTCTAATATCAGATTGTGGTTCAGCTTTGTTGTTGCTTCTGATTGTGTTACTGCTTGGTTGTTGTTTTCTAAAAAGCAATGATGAAATACAGACATGCAAACAGATCAACTCAATTCAAACTGTTACTTTTCATTACACAGACTGCAGTTTAGATGTTTCAACTTACTTTGTGTTATAAACGTAGTACCCTCCACCAACAGCTCCAATAACGACTAACACAAACGAGTCATAACTAAAGGGCTTAGAAACATATGGAGAATATATAATAAGAGCGGGCCCTTTGTTGAACATCAACCTTTTGTAGTTTGAGTAAACAAGGTTGTTACACACAATGTCTACACCAGGGATCACCAACTACATTTGTCCAAGGGCCAAAAACACCATTCTAGCTCCACATGTTCTGTCTGATATCTTCCAATGTGCTGATCCTGAATCTTCCTCCTGCCTGGTTTTTGAGTCAAGCTTTTGGGTCTAAACTAGGAGATACTGAGCAATCACCTTTCCCATACTTGTAATTGAGTATTACTATGAAAATAGATTTATGTTATATACTTATGATCTTTTCCACTTACTTTTTCTCATGAAAGAAGTACCACACGATAGCACCTATAAGAACGAGGACGACTAAAACAGCGATTACTATTCCAGCGATGCAACCACCCGAACAGCCTGGTGGTAGTAAAATAAAACAGGAGATAAAACATGACTTTTAAATCATTCTGTAAACGGGAACTACCTCTTCATCTCATCATCCCTGTGGATACAAGGCACAAATAGATAATTAAAAAAGATAAAATCATAATCGTTACTCCAGATTAGAACAGCATGTTTGATTTGAGTTTTACATTTTGAGAGATGTCACATTCCTTATTTCTGATTATACAGGTGCCGGTTTTATAATAATGAAAATGATTTTTTTTTATCCCGCTAAGATAATTATGTTCTTACTGACTTTAATGTGCTCCTACCTGGCTCTGGCTCATGTGTTACGGTCAGTTCATGGACCACTGATGATTTTCTCCTGGTTATATAATTCCATGCTTCACAGGAGTAGTTGCCACTGTCAGATAATTCAGCGTAATCATTATAAATCACAGCAGAAGTGTGTATCTCTGTCCCATTCAGCGTCCAGGTGTATTTGGCAGTTGGCACAGATGCAGCCGAGCAGGTTAATTTAAATGTGCCTCCAACATGTATCTGACTTGGACCTGTGATTTGAACTGTTTCTGGTCCGTCTGGAAAACAGATATTTGGAAGTATTTATTGTTCAATAGTTCCTCAATAATCTGAATGTATCATTGTGAACAGTAAAGTTATAGTTTGTTACCTACAGATAACAATCATGGAGTACTTTGCTTCCTCGCTGCTGAAGGGGTTGCTGATAATACAGGAATAATCTCCTGTGTCGTCTTTACTCAGACTGCTAAAAGACAGCTCTCTGTTGTTGTTGGTGAGGGTCATGTTTACAGTCTGAGTCAGATCTAAGCCTCCCTTTCTCCACTCTCTGGTAAAGACAGAGCCAGCAGCGTCACAGATTAATCTGAAAGAGTTCCCCTCAATCGACAGGTTTGATGGAGATGTGACAGAAGCGCCTGATACTTTCTCTGTGGGGCAAAAGATCAGGTGAAAGATATAAAAGCAGGAACAAAAGAAGCTGATTTAATGCCTGAGTTATAAATATAAAAGGAATAGTTTCTTTGTAAAAGATGCAAACATTTTACTACTTCTACCTGAATAATGCATATAATGTGCCGAGTGTCTGACTGCTATAGGTTATCAGCTTTTGATAACTATAGCTCAGAATTATAATCTCTATGAGAGGAGCATAACATCGAGTTCAATGTGAATTTACCGACGAGAGAAATAGAAGACGTTTCATTAATTCTAGGATCTTTGACAACAGAATCAAAACAGTGGAGAGTTTAAGGGATCGTAACCTTTTTCAGGTAATTTGCTTTCTATTTGATCAAATTTAAGTGTTTCAAAGTTTGACCAAAAGTCTTAATAGACCATGACCTGAATTAAGATTGGCACTTTATCACTCTTTAATGATTCAATTGTTTAATTTGTTAACAAACATTTAGATAACACATCCAGAACATACTGAGCAACATTCAGAGTTGTGTTAATGTCAATCTGTTAATGTAAGTCTACTCCATTGTTATTTATATTTGGATTGAGATCTCAGCACATATTTTTGAGGATATATATCAAAAATAAAAATAGCCATACTCTACAAGTGGAATCACTCGTGCAGAACAAGTAAGAACAACAGTATTAGGGTGGAAGAGGGTTACGAGTAGTTTATGCATGTGTTTCTATTAACAGAGAAACATTGTGTGACGTTAGGAAAACATGCTTGCATATAGTTTTGCATCAGTTGCTGGTTTCTCCAAACATTACTACCTTTGTATTGTTGTCATTTATTTTATGCATGGGATATATATTAGTCTTTAAGCTGCTAAAAAACCCAATATGTTAAACGGCTATTTGCTTAGTCTGTCTGCCAAGCAGCTAGGAAAGGACTTAATTGTTAAACAAAGCTTTTTCCTTTTGTGTCCGTTTTAACCTAAGACACATCCTAAAGAGGATTAGGGCCACATGTGAAATATCTTTTAAGATCTTAGAAAAAATACAAAATATGTTGAGTTCTGAGACTAAAGTCGGAATTCTATTTGTTGTAAATACATGTAAATACAATTTTCGAAAATCACATAGCGTAGCCATTATTCTCTTCCCTATTTGAGTGCACCTTCCACCAATACAACCAGTGCCTGTGGTTACTACATAGTTATCTTTCCAAGACTCATCAAAACTAACTCATAATTCAAACTTACCCAGTACAGAAACAACTGAAGGCTGAGAAGTCTCATATCTCAGAGTTTTGTTGTTAAAGGCCTGACAGCTGTAGTTCCCTCTCTGACTGATCTGAACATTCATCAGACTGAGATCTGATCCAGTATCAGACAGCAGGGCTCCATTCAGAAACCATTTAAATACAGCAGAAGGTCTGGAGTCAGCTGAGCACATCAGGCTGATGTCTGACCCGTTCTCATAATATTTTTGTCGCTGAGATATTGTCAAATGCGTTTTTTCTGGACCACCTATGTGGCATACGGGGAGTAAAGACATTAATTAAAGTAATACCGGCAGCTTAAAAACAATGTTACGTGACAGCTTGGCTCAGTGAGAAGCCTCATGATACCATCAACTTTAAAGCAATGTGCAGAATCAAATGTATGCACATACTGTTGGAGTAACTCACAGTAGATGGAGAGATTTAGTGGATCACTGGTTCCCTCACTGACAGGATTAGATACACGACAGCTGAAGGGTCCCTGGTCGTGGCGGGTCACATTAATTATAGTTAAAGTGGATCCTCCATTAGTGATCTGAACTCTGTCACTTCCTGTAACCTCAGAGCTGCTGTTCAGCCAGAGGAAAGAGAGAGAGGATCCAGAGGAGGAGCAGGACAGACTGACGGAGCTGTTGAACTCCACCAGCTCTGTTGGTTCTGAAGTTACCACAACATTGGAAACAAGTGCTGTGGGTGGAAAACACAGGGGGTTACACTGACCAGCTTTCTTGCATAAGAAGTAGAGTGGAGTGTTTTGAATGTTTAATTCTCCATGGTCAGTAATAATTGCGTTGAATATAAACATGTAAACATGGGAATGTTCAGTTACCTGTGATCCTGCAGTTATTCTTAGTTTATACTTTACAGTTTTTACTGATGGTCTTTTACCAGTACATTTGTCTAACAACGTTGATGCATAGATTATCAGTAAAGCAGCTCACTAGATTATTATGCATATTTAAATATTTTATTTTGTCCTGTTGCAAAATGTTGCACCAAGCCTAGTACTTGGTGCAACATTTACAGGTGTTGGCTGACCTTACAGGATATCATGTCCAATTAGCCACAGCAACATTTACCTTGGTTATACAACAATTCAAGTTTTTGTTATAATACTCACTCTGAATGGCAATTTTATAATTTTTCTATCACTGAAAAACTCTTTTGAGATTTGAAAGGTGATTTCTGTTAACAGAATATTTCTGCCATATTGTTATATCAATGTGTTTAACTATGATTGTCCTGCACTGTGTGTAGTTGTATCTGCTAGCCACATCTGTTCTGTGCTGCTGGCCTCTCCAGGAAGTATCTTCATACGTTTTTATTCTCAGCCTCACTTGTCTTTGTACATGCAGATATTGCAGCACTCTCAAAAGTGGAAGTACATTGTTTCTTTTTGTCCCACAAAGGTTTTGCACAACCTTCCTTTTATCTGAGACTGTTGCATCTGATGCTATCACTGCTACACTGATGCAGTGTCACGCTCATTCGAGTCCGTGGCTATACAACTAAATGGACCTACTCCAACTATTTTAGTCATTATATACCGCCCACCCAAACCTAACAAGGACTTCACTGATGAATTCACCACACTTCTCACTCACATTTGTTCACTCTCATCCAATATCATTCTGTTAGGTGATGCTAATATTCATTTGGACAAAATTAATCTTTCTCTCACTAAGGACTTCATCTCATGCCTGGACAGCTTTGGTCTTCAACAACATGTTGACTTCCCTACTCATTCGAAAGGTCATATTCTGGACATAGTCTGTTGTGCTGGTGTCACTCCCCTAAACTGTTCTGCTGTCTGTCTCCCCATCTCTGACCACATGCTCATTTCATTTAATTTAAGTCTGTCACTGTCCAAAATCAAACTGTCACGCACTATGTCCTTCCGTAATATCAAAAACATCAATGTAACCGACCTCACAACTGGTATGGACTGTTTTCCCACCATCACCCCCCCATGTACCCCGGAACAGCTGGTTCTCTTGTATAACAATGGTCTCCAGACTCTGTTAAATTCACTTGCCCCCCTCAAATCCCGGACTGTTTCATTCCCCCACTCTGCTCCCTGGTTCACCCCCCACCTACGTCAGCTGAAAGCCGAAGGTCGTCAGCTGAAGAGGCTTTTCAGCAAAACCGGACTCACCATACACAAACAAATGTACCATACCCACATCCTCATATACAAAGATGCCCTCTCCTCAGCCAAATCCCAATATTTTACAGCAAAAATTACTGCTGGTGCTGGAAACACCAGGGCCCTGCACTCAGTGGTCAACAAATCACTCCGCCCCCCTGATTCCCTCCCCCCACACTTTTACTCCACTGACCACTGCAACTCCCTGATGTCATTTTTTAACACAAAAATAGACACCATTCACCAGCAACTGACCCCTCACACGTCCAGTTGTCCACCTCCTTTTGTCCCCCACCCCCCCCTCTCTCTACCTCTCTCCTGCTTCGAACTCCCCTCTGCTGCGGATTTATCCAAAATCATCCGGAATTCCAAGCCATCCACCTGCCAACTTGACCCCCTCCCATCCTCCCTGGTTATAGCCTCCCTCCCCTCACTGCTGCCCCTGATAACTGCCATTATTCACTCCTCCCTCACCTCTGGTTCTGTCCCCTCAGCCCTCAAAACTGCAGCTGTCACACCGTTATTAAAGAAACCTGGTCTAGATCCCAACATCTTCAACAACCTCCGCCCCATCTCCAACCTACCTTTTCTCGCTAAAATACTAGAAAAAGCAGTGGCATCACAGATTCAGACACACCTCACCAACAATAACCTTTATGAACAGTTCCAGTCCGGTTTTCGCCCCCGTCACAGTACAGAAACAGCCCTCATTAAAATCACAAACGACCTCCTGATAGCAGCTGACTCTGGACAATTATCCATCCTCATCCTCCTTGATTTAAGTGCAGCCTTTGACACCATTTCCCACTCCACCCTCCTTGACCGACTTACATCCATTGGCTTATCTGACACACCCCTAGACTGGTTTCACTCATATCTCTCCGGCCGTACTCAGTTCATTCAGTTAAAATCATTCACATCCCATCCCTCCCTCATCTCCTCCGGTGTCCCCCAGGGCTCTGTCCTTGGCCCCATCCTCTTCATCATCTACCTCCTCCCCCTTGGACAGATTTTCCGTAAACATAACATCAATTTCCACTGCTATGCGGACGACACCCAGCTATACGTCTCCTCCAAACCCTCTTCCACCTTCCCACCCCCCTCCCTCTGTACCTGTTTACAGGAAATCAAATCCTGGTTCACCTCAAATTTCCTAAAACTCAACAGTGATAAAACTGAGGTAGTCCTCATTGGTTCAAAACTCAAACTCACCAAGCAACCCAGTTTTACTCTCACCATCGACAACTCCCCGGTTTCCCCCTCCCCTCAGGTCAAGAGTCTGGGTGTCGTCCTCGACAGCACCCTCTCCTTCCACACCCATATCAACAACACCATCCGGTCTGCCTATTTTCATCTCAGAAACATCAACCGCCTCCGCCCCTCACTCACTCCCCACAGTGCCGCTATCCTGGTCCACTCTCTCGTCACCTCCCGTTTGGACTATTGCAATTCCCTTCTCTATGGTCTCCCCCACAAACACCTACACAAACTCCAACTGGTCCAAAACGCTGCTGCCCGTATCATCACCAGAACCCCTGTCATCAGTCACATCACCCCTGTACTACACCAACTCCACTGGCTTCCCATTAAACACCGCATTGACTACAAGATCCTCTTTCATACTTTCAAAGCCATTCATAACCTCGCCCCCCCATACCTGTCTGACCTTGTCCATGTCAACATTCCCACCCGGTCTCTTAGGTCTGCCTCCTCCATCACTCTCAAAGTTTTCCCAGCCCGTCTCTCCACCATGGGGTCAAGAGCCTTCAGCCGCTCTGCCCCTCACCTCTGGAACTCCCTCCCCCCTGATATTAGAAACATGGACACTATCACCACTTTCCAAACTCACCTCAAAACCCACCTGTTCAGGCAAGCGTATGGCTGACCTGTGCTGCAAGCTGTATGTTTTTAGTAGTTATGTTTTTAAACTGTGTTTTGCTTTTAACTATGTTTGTAAAAATTGTTTTTAACCTTGTTGTACGGCGACCTTGAGTGCCTTGAAAGGCGCCTTATAAAATAAATGCATTATTATTATTATTATTATTATGCTATAGTCACAGGTACAACCCATTTTGATCTGTACTTCTTTGCACAAAAACGTATTTTCAAACTTACCCAGTATAGAGACGGATGAAGGATGAGACGTCTCATATCTCAGAGTCTTGTTGTTGAAGGCCTGACAGCTGGAGCTTCCACTTTGACTGATCTGAACGTTCATCAGTTTGAGCTCTGGTCCATCAGACAGCAGGCTACCATTCCGAAACCACGTGAACTGGGCAGGAGGTCTGGAGTGAGCTGAGCAGGACAGGACGATGTCTGATCCTTCCTGATAGTGCTCTTTTGGTGGAGATATTGTCAAATTAGTATTTTCTGGGCCATCTGAATTGAGGGTTAATAGAACAGCAATAAGTCAGTATCCACAACTGCATTATTATACAAATACAATGAACTTCTATTACATAGCAAGCATGCAATGAACTGTTTTTAAATATAAGAGTCCAATTTACAATGATTTAGTTCAGACTATGCTGTAGGGAAAATGTGTTTGAATATCTTATAATCCCATGAGTGAACAAACAGAAAGCAAAACAAACTGCCAAATATCTAAAGCAGGGGTGTCCAAACTACGGCCCGGGGGCCAAATGCGGCCTGCGACCCATTTTGAAACGGCCCTCAGTTAATTCAAATAGTATAATGAAATATGGCCCACAAATTAAACTTGTGCTTGTCATATATTGTAATAATTAAATATATATGTAGAAATATATATCACAGTATTCATGTGTGCCCACCTTTCAAATACATTCAATCAATTAAAGTTGGAAACATTTTCAAACTAATCTTAATTGATATAAAAAGCCCAATCACTTATTTGCATAGCACATTTTTTTATAAGCAATCTGAAGCTTCTGTTTTAAGCCATGAGCTGCAGACTACATACATGGAGCCCTATGGAGAGCTGTGATGTAGGCTTTTATGTTTCTTACAGCATTTCTAAGTATCAAGCTTAATTTACCTACATTTGATTGATTTTGCTAACTTATAACTTTGCATATGAGGCAATATACCTCACCTCACCAGCCTTTCATATATATTTTTCTGTATGTGGCCCTCGGTGAAAAAACTTTGGACTTGTTTGGTAAATGTACTAAGCATGCAGGTTATTAACTCACAGTAGATGGTGAGGTTTAGTGGATTACTGGTGCCCTCACTGACAGGATTAGAAACAAGACACCTGAAGGGTCCCTGGTCGTAGCGGGTCACATTAACTATAGTTAAAGTGGAGTTTCCATCAGTGATCTGAACTCTGTCACTTCCTGTAACCTCAGAGCTGCTGTTCAGCCAGAGGAAAGAGAGATGGGATCCAGAGGAGGAGCAGGACAGATTGACGGAGCTGAACTCCACCAGCTCTGTGCTGCTGGAGGTTACCGTTACATTGGAGACTGGTGCTGTGGGTGAAAAACACAAAACACATGTTTCAAGGTGCAGGAGAATATAACACTGCAGTGGCTGGGAATAAACCTCATGATCAAGATGAGATCATTAATATTCATGGCTGCATATTGACACAAAAAAAAAAAAACCTAATTGTTTTTGTTTATTATCTTAGGACAATGGTTCAAGGACCAAACATGTTTATTTGAAGGATTTAAGAAATGCCATGCACAATAGAGGGGACTTTAATTTCTTTTTTTGTTCATGTTTTGTCAAACTGGCATTGATTTAACTAATCTGTTTTTTCAGACTGTAATTTTTAATGTCAGTTCTTTTTTATACACTTTCAATATGATGAAGTTCAATTTGGCTAATCTAGAAAGTATACCTACAGTACAGTATATACCTTAATTCATTGTCTCTTTGTACATATTTAGCATTTGCTGAAATGTACAAGACGTTTGTACACCAAATAAATCTTCAAACTCAAAGTAATACATGTGTAATATATTGTTGATTACAATGTATGGAAATACCATTAAAAATAAGCATATTGTTCATCAGCTCAGTGGTGAAGTGACTCACAGTAGATGGTGAGGGTTAGTGGAGCACTGGTTCCCTCACTTACAGGATTAGATACACGGCACCTGAAGGGTCCCTGGTCGTAGCGGGTCACATTAACTATAGTTAAAGTGGATCCTCCATCAGTGATCTGAACTCTGTCACTTCCTGTAACCTCAGAGCTGCTGTTCAGCCAGAGGAAAGAGAGAGAGGATCCAGAGGAGGAGCAGGACAGACTGACGGAGCTGCTGAACTCCACCAGCTCTGTGCTGCTGGAGGTTACCATCACATTGGAGACTGGTGCTGTGGGTGAAAAACACAGGGGGTTACACTGACCAGCTTTCTTGCATAAGAAGTAGAGTGGAGTGTTTTGAATGTTTAATTCTCCATGGTCAGTAATAATGGCGTTGAACATAAACATGTAAACATGGGAATGTTCATTTACCTGTGATCCTGCAGTTATTCTTAGTTTATAATTTACAGTTTTTACTGATTGTCTTTTAACAGTATGTGTCTAACAACGTTCGTGCATAGATTATCAGTAAAGCAGCTCATCAGATTATTAAGCCTGTTTAAATATTTTATTTTGTCCTGTTGCAAAATCTTGCACCAAGCCTAGTACCTGGTGCAACATTTACCGGTGTTGGCTGACCTTACAGGATATCTTGTCCAATTAGCCACGGCAACATTTACCTTGGTTATACAACAATTCAAGTTTTTGTTGTAATACTCACTCTGAATGGCAATTTTATAATTTTTCTATCACTGAAAAACTCTTTTGAGATTTGAAAGGTGATTTCTGTTAACAGAATATTTCTGCCATATTTTTATATCAATGTGTTTAACTATGATTGTCCTGCACTGTGTGTAGTTGTATCTGCTAGCCACATCTGTTCTGTGCTGCTGGCCTCTCCAGGAAGTATCTTCATACGTTTTTATTCTCAGCCTCACTTGTCTTTGTACAAGCAGATATTGCAGCACTCTCAAAAGTGGAAGTGCATTGTTTCTTTTTGTCCCATAAAGGTTTTGCACAACCTTCATTTTATCTAAGCCAGTTGCATCTGATGCTATTGTCACAGGTACACCCCATTTTGATCTGTACTTCTTTGCACAAAAACGTATTTTCAAACTTACCTAGTACAGAGATGGATGAAGGATGAGACGTCTCATATCTCAGAGTCTTGTTGTTGAAGGCCTGACAGCTGGAGCTTCCACTTTGACTGATCTGAACGTTCATCAGTTTGAGCTCTGGTCCATCAGACAGCATGCTACCATCCAGAAACCACGTGAACTGGGCAGGAGGTCTGGAGTCAGCTGAGCAGGACAGGCTGATGTCTGATCCTTCCTGATGGTGCTCTTTTGGTGGAGATATTGTCAAATTAGTATTTTCTGGGCCATCTGAATTTAGGGTAAATAGAACAGCAATAAGTCAGTATTCACAACTGCATTATTATACAAATACAATGAACTTCTATTACATAGCAAGCATGCAATGAACTGTTTTTAAATATAAGATTCCAATTTACAATGGTTTAGTTCAGACTGTGCTGTAGGGACGATGTGTTTGAATATCTTATAATCCCATGAGTGAACAAAAAGAAAGCAAAACAAACTGCCAAATATATCTAAAGCAGGGGTGTCCAAACTACGGCCCGGGGGCCAAATGCGGCCTGCGACCCATTTTGAAACGGCCCTCAGTTAATTCAAATAGTATAATGAAATATGGCCCACAAATTAAACTTGTGCTTGTCATATATTGTAATAATTAAATATATATGTACACATATATATCACAGTATTCATGTGTGCCCACTTTCCAAATAAATTCAATCAATTAAAGTTGGAAACATTTTCAAACTAATCTTAATTGATATAAAAAGCCCAATCACTTATTTGCAAAGCACATTTTTTTATAAGCAATCGGAAGCTTCTGTTTTAAGCCATGAGCTGCAGACTACATACATGGAGCCCTATGGAGAGCTGTGATGTAGGCTTTTATGTTTCTTACAGCATTTCTAAGTATCAAGCTTAATTTACCTACATTTGATTGATTTTGCTAACTTATAACTTTGCATATGAGGCAATATACCTCACCTCACCAGCCTTTCATATATTTTTCTGTATGTGGCCCTCGGTGAAAAAAGTTTGGACTTGTTTGGTAGATGTACTAAGCATGCAGGTTATTAACTCACAGTAGATGGTGAGGTTTACTGGATCACTGGTTCCCTCACTGACAGGATTAGATACACGACACTCGAATGGTCCCTGGTCGTAGCGGGTCACATTAACTATAGTTAAAGTGGATCCTCCATCAGTGATCTGAACTCTGTCACTTCCTGTAACCTCAGAGCTGCTGTTCAGCCAGAGGAAAGAGAGATGGGATCCAGAGGAGGAGCAGGACAGATTGACGGAGCTGAACTCCACCAGCTCTGTGCTGCTGGAGGTTACCATTACATTGGAGACTGGTGCTGTGGGTGAAAAACACAAAACAAATGTTTAAAGGTGCAGGAGAATATAACACTGCAGTGGCTGGGAATAAACCTCATGATCAAGATGAGATCATTAATATTCATGGCTGCATATTGACACAAAAAAAAAAAATACTAATTGTTTAAACTTATTATCTTAGGACAATGGTTCAAGGACCAAACATGTTTATTTTAAGGATTCTAGAAATGCCATGCACAATAGAGGGGACTTTAATTTCAGTTTTTGTTAATGTTTCGTCAAACTGGCATTGATTTAACTAATCTGTTTTTTCAGACTGTAATTATTAATGTCAGTTCTTTTTGATACACTTTCAATATGATGAAGTTCAATTTGGCTAATCTAGAAAGTATACCTACAGTACAGTATATACCTTAATTCATTGTCTCTTTGTACACATTTAGCATTTGCTGAAATGTACAAGACGTTAGATGTACACCAAATAAATCTTCAAACTCAAAGTCATACATATGTAATATATTGTTGATTACAATGTATGGAAATACCATTAAAAATATGTATATTGTTCATCAGCTCAGTGGTGAAGTGACTCACAGTAGATGGTGAGGGTTACTGGAGCACTGGTTCCCTCACTGACAGGATTAGATACAAGACAGCTGAAGGGTCCCTGGTTGTAGCGGGTCACATTAACAATAGTTAAAGTGGATCCTCCATCAGTGATCTGAACTCTGTCACTTCCTGTAACCTCAGAGCTGCTGTTCAGCCAGAGGAAAGAGAGATGGGATCCAGAGGAGGAGCAGGACAGACTGACGGAGCTGAACTCCACCAGCTCTGTGCTGCTGGAGGTTACCATTACATTGGAGACTGGTGCTGTGGTTGAAAAACACAGGGGGTTACACTCACCAGCTTTCTTGCATAAGAAGTGGAGTGGAGTGTTTTGAATGTTTAATTCTCCATGGTTATTAATAATGGCGTTGAACATAAACATGTAAACATGGGAATGTTCATTTACCTGTGATCCTGCAGTTATTCTTAGTTTATAATTTACAGTTTTTACTGATTGTCTTTTAACAGTATGTGTCTAACAACGTTCGTGCATAGATTATCAGTAAAGCAGCTCATCAGATTATTAAGCCTGTTTAAATATTTTATTTTGTCCTGTTGCAAAATCTTGCACCAAGCCTAGTACCTGGTGCAACATTTACAGGTGTTGGCTGACCTTACAGGATATCTTGTCCAATTAGCCACGGCAACATTTACCTTGGTTATACAACAATTCAAGTTTTTGTTATAATACTCACTCTGAATGGCAATTTTATAATTTTTCTATCACTGAAAAACTCTTTTGAGATTTGAAAGGTGATTTCTGTTAACAGAATATTTCTGCCATATTG
Source organism: Notothenia rossii (assembly GCF_949606895.1). NCBI lineage: Eukaryota > Metazoa > Chordata > Actinopteri > Perciformes > Nototheniidae > Notothenia > Notothenia rossii. The sequence goes on from NC_136905.1 coordinate 8,866,195, forward strand.
TTATATCAATGTGTTTAACTATGATTGTCCTGCACTGTGTGTAGTTGTATCTGCTAGCCACATCTGTTCTGTGCTGCTGGCCTCTCCAGGAAGTATCTTCATACGTTTTTATTCTCAGCCTCACTTGTCTTTGTACAAGCAGATATTGCAGCACTCTCAAAAGTGGAAGTGCATTGTTTCTTTTTGTCCCATAAAGGTTTTGCACAACCTTCATTGTATCTAAGCCAGTTGCATCTGATGCTATAGTCACAGGTACAACCCATTTTGATCTGTACTTCTTTGCACAAAAACGTATTTTCAAACTTACCTAGTACAGAGATGGATGAAGGATGAGACGTCTCATATCTCAGAGTCTTGTTGTTGAAGGCCTGACAGCTGTAGCTTCCACTTTGACTGATCTGAACGTTCATCAGTTTGAGCTCTGGTCCATCAGACAGCATGCTACCATTCAGAAACCACGTGAACTGGGCAGGAGGTCCGGAGTCAGCTGAGCAGGACAGGACGATGTCTGATCCTTCCTGATGGTGCTCTTTTGGTGGAGATATTGTCAAATTAGTATTTTCTGGGCCATCTGAATTTAGGGTAAATACAACAGCAATAAGTCAGTACTCACAACTGCATCATTATACAAATACAATAAACTTCTATTACATAGCAAGCATGCAATGAACTGTTTTTAAATATAAGTGTCCAATTTACAATGATTTAGTTCAGACTGTGCTGTAGGGACGATGTGTTTGAATATCTTATAATCCCATGCGTGAACAAACAGAAAGCAAGACAAACTGCCAAATATATCTAAAGCAGGGGTGTCCAAACTACGGCCCGGGGGCCAAATGCGGCCTGCGACCCATTTTGAAACGGCCCTCAGTTAATTAAAATAGTATAATGAAATATGGCCCACAAATTAAACCTGTGCTTGTCATATATTGTAATAATTAAATATATATGTACACATATACAGGACTGTCTCAGAAAATTAGAATATTGTGATAAAGTTCTTTATTTTCTGTAATGCAATTAAAAAAACAAAAATGTCATACATTCTGGATTCATTACAAATCAACTGAAATATTGCAAGCCTTTTATTATTTTAATATTGCTGATTATGGCATACAGCTTAAGAAAACTCAAATATCCTATCTCTAAATATTAGAATATCATGAAAAAGTATACTAGTAGGGTGTTCAACGAATCACTTGAATCGTCTAATTAACTCGAAACACCTGCAAGGGTTTCCTGAGCCTTGAAAAACACTCAGCTTGGTTCAGTAAACTAAATCACAAGTATGGGGAAGACTGCTGATCTGACTGCTGTCCAGAGGACCGTCATTGACACCCTCCATCAGGAGGGTAAGACACAAAAAGAAATTTCTCAAAGAGCAAGCTGTTCACAGAGTGCAGTTTCAAAGCACATCCACAAAAAGTCTGTTGGAAGGGGGAAATGTGGCAGGAAACGCTGCACAACCAAGAGAGATGACCGCAGCCTTAACAGCATTGTGAAGAAGAGTCGCTTCCAGAATTTGGGGGAGCTTCAAAGACAGTGGACTGAAGCTGGAGTCCAGGTATCAAAAGTCACTGTTCACAGACGTGTCCGGGAAATGGGCTACAATAGCCGTATTCCCATGGTCAAGCCGCTTCTGAACTCAAGACAACGGAAGAGGCGTCTGACTTGGGCTAAGGAAAAGAAGCACTGGACAGTTGCACAGTGGTCCAAAGTCCTCTTTTCAGACGAAAGCAAGTTTTGTATTTCATTTGGAAGTCAAGGCGCCAGAGTCTGGAGAAAGGCTGGAGAGGAGCAAAATCCAAGTTGCTTGAAATCCAGTGTGAAGTTCCCACAGTCAGCGATGGTTTGGGGAGCCATGTCAGCTGCTGGTGTTGGTCCACTGTGTTTCATCAAGCCCAGAGTAAATGCAGCTGTGTACCAAGAGATTTTAGAGCACTACATGCTTCCGTCTGCTGAAAAGCTCTATGGAGATGAGGAATTCATTTTCCAGCATGATCTGGCACCTGCCCACAGTGCCAAAACCACCAGTAACTGGTGTACTGACCATGGCATTACTGTCCTCGATTGGCCTGCAAATTCCCCTGACCTGAACCCCATAGAGAATATGTGGGGTATTGTGAAGAAGAAGCTGAAAGACACCAGACCCAACAATGCTAATGAGCTAAAGGCCGCTATTGAAGCATCCTGGGCATCCATAACACCTCAGCAATGCCACAGGCTGATTGCCTCCATGCCACGCCGCATTGATGCAGTAATCCGTGCAAAAGGATTCCCAACCAAGTACTGAGTGCATTAATGGACATTTTCAAATGTTTGATTGTGTTTTGCTGTTATAAATCTTTTTTTTTTACTTGGTCTGAGGAACTATTCTAATTTTTTGAGATAGGATTTTTGAGTTTTCTTAAGCTGTATGCCATAATCAGCAATATTAAAACAATAAAAGGCTTGCAATATTTCAGTTGATTTGTAATGAATCCAGAATGTCTGACATTTTTGTTTTTTTAATTGCATTACAGAAAATAAAGAACTTTATCACAATATTCTAATTTTCTGAGACAGTCCTGTATATCACAGTATTCATGTGTGCCCACTTTCCAAATAAATTCAATCAATTAAAGTTGGAAACATTTTCAAACTAATCTTAATTGATATAAAAAGCCCAATCACTTATTTGCAAAGCACATTTTTTTATAAGCAATCTGAAGCTTCTGTTTTAAGCCATGAGCTGCAGACTACATACATGAAACCCTCTGGAGAGCTGTGATGTAGGCATTTATGTTTCTTACAGCATTTCTAAGTATCAAGCTTAATTTACCTACATTTGATTGATTTTGCTAACTTATAACTTTGCATATGAGGCAATATACCTCACCTCACCAGCCTTTCATATATTTTTCTGTATGTGGCCCTCGGTGAAAAAAGTTTGGACTTGTTTGGTAGATGTACTGAGCATGCAGGTTATTAACTCACAGTAGATGGTGAGGTTTAGTGGATCACTGGTTCCCTCACTGACAGGATTAGATACACGACACTCGAATGGTCCCTGGTCGTAGTGGGTCACATTAATTATAGTTAAAGTGGATCCTCCATCAGTGATCTGAACTCTGTCACTTCCTGTAACCTCAGAGCTGCTGTTCAGCCAGAGGAAAGAGAGAGAGGATCCAGAGGAGGAGCAGGACAGACTGACGGAGCTGTTGAACTCCACCAGCTCTGTGCTGCTGGAGGTTACTGTTACATTGGAGACTGGTGCTGTGGGTGAAAAACACAAAACACATGTTTAAAGGTGCAGGAGAATATAACACTGCAGTGGCTGGAAATAAACCTCATGATCAAGATGAGATCATTAATATTCATGGCTGCATATTGCCACAAAAAAAAAAAAACCTAATTGTTTAAACTTATTATCTTAGGACAATGGTACAAGGACCAAACATGTTTATTTGAAGGATTGTAGAATTGCCATGCACAATAGAGGGGACTTTAATTTCAGTTTTTGTTAATGTTTCGTCAAACTGGCATTGATTTAACTAATCTGTTTTTTCAGACTGTAATTTTTAATGTTAGTTCTTTATGATACACTTTAATTATGATGAAGTTCAATTTGGCTAATCTAGAAAGTATACCTACAGTATATAACTGAATTCATTGTCTCTTTGTACACATTTAGCATTTGCTGAAATGTACAAGACGTTAGATGTACACCAAATACATCCAGGGCCGTGGGAAGTAGGGGTGCTGAGGGTGCTGCAGCACCCCCTGGTGGAGGACAGGGGATCTGCACTTCCACAAGATATAATAAAAAAAAAAACGAATTTTCAGCCTTGATGTAACAACATTCATAATTAAGTAAAGATAACACCCTTTTCACCCCGGTTACATTTTCCATTTGCCCTGTACGATGGGCGCTGTAAGTGATGAAAGTGGGGGATGTTGGCTTAGCAGGCGCCCGCAGCTCACAGCCAAAGTGAGAGAGATAGAGAGAGGGGATACCGCGGTACCGGCGGGGATTGTTGTTAGCTTCTGTTGCGCTAACAGATATAAGAAGCTGTTTCTACAATAATGTGGAGAGAGAGCTCTCCTGTCAGACTGAGAGGCTCAGTGAGGTGAAGGACTCTGAGTGCTTAGATAGTTCACTTTAGTCTAAGTTATCTCAGTGAGTCTCAAACGTTTTGATCACAATTTATGTAAACAAATATTTCCAAGGCACACCTTTATAATTATTAGGATAAATAAAAACAGGTTTCAAATCATTCCAATGTATACTATAGGACAGTAAACCAAAAATATTGTTTAAAACTGGAGAGATTTTAAAATATACATAAATAAATAAATGTTAACTGATAAAATAAGATATGAATGAACAACACAAATAAAATAAGTTACATGTATTTGTTATTGGCTATGGTAGGTTATTGGAAATGTTCACATACTTATTTGATTAATAAAATGTAAACCGATCTTTTTCATATGGGTGTTTAGAGTTGTACCCCCTAGATCAGTCTCTAATTGGGCGCTCAAAGTGCACCAGATTGAAGTATTTTACTTTAAAATGTTAAAAAAATCTTCCCGGGGGGGCACCCCGAGAGGATGTGAAGTCCACCCGCCCAATTGAAACATGTTATAATATATAATACATTTGAAGCCTTGTTATATAAGCTGTGCACCATGTCAATATATTTCTCTTTTTGCAGTGTATTGGTCTTTTGTAGAGGTTTTTCATTGCCAGCTCAAATCTTGCCTAGCAGCACATTGGTCAGAACCAGCCCTGGTGTCATCCCCACAGCACCCCCCATTTGAAACATGTTCCCACGGCTATGAATACATCTTCAAACTCAAAGTAATACATATGTAATATATTGTTGATTACAATTGATGGAAATACCATTAAAAATAAGTATGTTGTTCATCAGCTGTGGGTGGAAAACAAAAAAAACATTTTATAAAGTTACAGTATAAGATAAACACTGAAGCAGATGGGAATCTCATGTTAAGATGACATAATGAACATTCATGGCTCCACATTGAACGTTTTTACAAGCTCCTTCCACAAAAAAGGAGACTTTTTTATTTGTTGATGATGGTGCAAAGAATAAAAAGCCCTATATCATTGTTTACTTGCTCCATTGCTACACAATATCTTCATTCAGCAGAGAAAGATAAGCAGCATGTGAAACTTTCTCACCGTATACTTCCAGTCTTGTGATCCCTCTCTGTGGCGGTGCTTCAGGTATTAAAATGCTGACTGAGTATTCTCCACTGTCAGTTAGAGCCAGGTTCCTGAGCTCCAGAGATCCAGTAGACCTGAAGAAGGTGATCCTGCCTTCATACTCTGATCCAGTGTAGTTGTTAACATTGAAAGAAAATACATTCCTTCCACCAAATATCCAGGTCACTGATCCAAATGATGTTCCTGGAGTCAGTGTTGTGTTGAACATCACTTTCCCTCCCACAGCTGCATTCAGACCGTCTGGCAACACACCAGCTCCTTCAGTTAAACCTGGAGACAGAAAGACAGAGGGATTTACTGTAGAAATCAATCAAAACAAAATACTGCGGCAGGAAAAGTTATATCTGTTCTCTATGAAGAAACTCACTCTTTTAGAATTAGCTTTGAGGTATTTCTAAAAGCTAAGTTTTGCTGCAAGCAAAAAACAAAACCTCAGAATAAAGTTCCAGTGGTCTTCAATGTAATAACCACAGGTCTGGACTTTTATGTGAGAAATGTTTCTTCCCCCAGACATTTAGATTTCAAAGCCAGGGGAACTGCTTCCAACTGAGAGAAAACTGACGGACTGTCAATAATTAAAGGTTAAACTTTGTTGAATAAATAACCAAACACTTTTAGCTGCTGTAGAGTATTAAATGCTAAGAGCTCACCTGAGATGACTCCCAGGATGAAGAAGTGTATCACAGCTGTTCCCATGTTCTTCTGCAGTAACATCAGATCATAGAAAAGAGATCACACTTTAAGAAGGCTGATCTCCATATATGAAGGTAAAACAAGGAAGGAGTGTGCAGTGGGGTTTTCCCATTTGAATACCTCTGAAAAGTTACTTACCTGAACTGTTGATCATTTACAGAATATGCAACAAGCTGCTTTGGAAATGATCTTTAATAATTAATTATAAAGGTGAAGTAAAAGTTTATACTGACAAAATAACAAACAGAGAACATGGTGCAGTGGAATCACACCAGGTACATTTCCCCACGGGTGTAAAGCGGCTTTTTGCCCCTCTTGCTTTGATCAAGGTCTTGTTCATAGTCAACTTTTATTTTGGTCTCAACACGTTTCAAAGTTAAAAAAAACATACATATACAAATCTGGCAAAGTACTCAAAACAGCTTCTGTGATAGTTCCTACTACAGTAAGTATTTCATTTAAGAATGTCAAGGAGTTAAAGTCCTCTCCAATACAACATTCTTAAATGTAAATAGACATAAAAAACAAACAGACAAATAAAAACAAAACGGCCATTAAAGCTACATCTATCACACCAGACTAAAGGCTTGTCATTTCTGATGTTAATTCAGACATTTAAATTTATTTATTTTTTCTTAAATTACATCTTAAACCACCCAATTTGAACTATTGTATGTGTAACCTTGGTAAAGCTTTCTGTTTTAAATCGCCATGAATATCTACAACAAGATGCTTTATGTGGTCGCACCACTCCCTCAAATGGAAATATTCTACAGAAGTTGACTTTTATATTGGTCTCTAGGTGGTAGAAATAATCATGGCTTCATTAGTTTGCCATGACTGTCATGTTGCTCTTGCTTTTGCTGTGATAATATTAATACCATATGCAAACATATTTATTTACACCACTAGAGGGCGATGTCTGGCAGCTTTAGGGCATGTCTGAAGCTTCACTGGGTTTGACTCATTATGCAGAAACGTTGTACCTCAACACGAAGGTAGTTCTGCATTTACTCACTGATATGTTGAGAACTGCAAGAGGCTCACATTTATCAGGACTGTCAAAGTTTGATGGCTGACATTTCTGTGGCTGTTCATATCTCACAAAGATACACCAATGGATATTTTAGCTTTACTTTGGATACTCTCTCTGGCTTCTATAGGTAAGAATAATATATTTTTCAAGTTTTCAATCTTCTGCTATCTTTCAATTTTTCGATATTTTTTTGAACGTCAATGAATTGTTAAAAACTTGTTAAAAATGAGTTAAGCTAATAATCTCGAGGTCTGCTTTTCATTATTGTGTGATACGATAGCAGCATACATAGCAGACCAAACGCATGACTGATAAAAGTAAATTGCTAAAACAAATTGCTTTACAGTAAGCATGTGATAGAGGTAGTATATTACGATTTGTATTACTTATATGCATACAACAAGTGATAAAATGTTCATAGTATTTAAATGTAGCTGTTATAAAAACCATATGAATCAAAATGTTGATTGATTGATTGTTGACCCAGTGGCTTATTTTTCCAAATCCCTCTGTCTGTCTGTCTCCAGGTTTAACTGAAGGAGCTGGTGTGTTGCCAGACAGTCTGAATGGAGCTGTGGGAGGGAAAGTGATGTTCACCACGACAACACTGACTCCAGGAACATCATTTGGATCAGTGACCTGGATATTTGGTGGAAGGAATGTATTTTCTTTCAATGTTAACAACTACACTGGACCAGAGTATGAAGGCAGGATCACCTTCTTCATGTCTACTGGATCTCTGGAGCTCAGGAACCTGGCTCTAGCTGACAGTGGAGGATACACAGTTACCATTTTAATACCTGGAGAACGACCACAGACAGGAGCCACAAAACTGGAAGTATACGGTGAGAAAGTTTCACATGTTGCATCTCTTTCTCTGCTGAATGAAGATGTTGTGTAGCGATTGAGCAAGTAAACAATGATATAGGGATTTTTATTCTTTGCACCATCATCAAACAAAAATGAAGAAAAGTTCGCTTTTTTGGTGGAATGAATGTGTATAAACTTTCAATGTGGAGCCATGAATGTTCATTATGTCATCTCAACATGAGGCTCACTCCCAGCATCTTAACTATTTATCTTATACTGTAACTTTATAAAATGTTTTTTGTGTTTCCACAGAGCCAGTCTCCAATGTAATGGTAACCTCCAGCAGCACAGAGCTGGTGGAGTTCAACAGCTCCGTCAGTCTGTCCTGCTCCTCCTCTGGATTCTCTCTCTCTTTCCTCTGGCTGAACAGCAGCTCTGAGGTTACAGGAAGTGACAGAGTTCAGATCACTGATGGAGGATCCACTTTAACTATAGTTAATGTGACCCGCTACGACCAGGGACCCTTCAGCTGCCGTGTATCTAATCCTGTCAGTCTGGTCACCAGTGCTCAACTAACCCTCACCATCTACTGTGAGTTACTAACCTGCATGCTCAGTACATTTACTAAAAAAGTCCAAACTTTTTTCACCGAGGGCCACATACAGAAAAATATATGAAAGGCTGGTGAGGTGAGGTATATTGCCTCATATGCAAAGTTATAAGTTAGCAAAATAAATCAAATGTAGGTAAATTAAGCTTGATACTTAGAAATGCTGTAAGAAACATAAAAGCCTACATCACAGCTCTCCATAGGGCTCCATGTATGTAGTCTGCAGCTCATGGCTTAAAACAGAAGCTTCAGATTGCTTATAAAAAAGTTTGCTATGCAAATAAGTGATTGGGCTTTTTATATCAATTAAGATTAGTTTGAAAATGTTTCCAACTTTAATTGATTGAATTTATTTGGAAAGTGGGCACACTGAATACTGTGATATATATTTGTACATATATATTTAATTATTACAATATATGACAAGCACAAGTTTGATTTGTGGGCCGTATTTCATTATACTATTTGAATTAACTGAGGGCCGTTTCAAAATGGGTCGCAGGCCGCATTTGGCCCCCGGGCCGTAGTTTGGACACCCCTGCTCTAGATATATTTGGCAGTTTGTTTTGCTTTCTTTTTGTTCACTCATGGGATTATAAGATATTCAAACACATTTTCCCTACAGCACAGTCTGAACTAAATCATTGTAAATTGGACACTTATATTTAAAAACAGTTCATTGCATGCTTGCTATGTAATAGAAGTTCATTGTATTTGTATAATAATGCAGTTTTGAATACTGACTTATTGCTGTTGTATTAACCCTAAATTCAGATGGCCCAGAAAATACTCATTTGACAATATCTCCACCAAAAGAGCACCATCAGGAAGGATCAGACATCGTCCTGTCCTGCTCAGCTGACTCCAGACCTCCTACCCAGTTCACGTGGTTTCTGAATGGTAGCATGCTGTCTGATGGACCAGAGCTCCAACTGATGAACGTTCAGATCAGTCAAAGTGGAAGCTACAGCTGTCAGGCCTTCAACAACAAGACTCTGAGATATGAGACGTCTCATCCTTCATCCATCTCTGTACTGGGTAAGTTTGAAAATACGTTTTTGTGCAAAGAAGTACAGATCAAAATGGGGTGTACCTGTGACTATAGCATCAGATGCAACTGTCTCAGATAAAAGGAAGGTTGTACAAAACCCTTATTGGACAAAAAGATACAATGCACTTCCACTTTTGAGAGTGCTGCAATATCTGCATGTACAAAGACAAGTGAGGCTGAGAATAAAAACGTATGAAGATACTTCCTGGAGATGCCAGCAGCACAGAGCAGATGTGGCTAGCAGATACAACTAATACACACAGTGCAGGATAATCATAGTGAAACACATTGATATAACAATATGGCAGAAATATTCTGTTAACAGAAATCACCTTTCAAATCTCAAAAGAGTTTTTCAGTGATAGAAAAATTATAAAATTGCCATTCAGAGTGAGTATTATAACAAAAACTTGAATTGTTGTATAACCAAGGTAAATGTTGCTGTGGCTAATTGGACAAGATATCCTGTAAGGTCAGCCAACACCGGTAAATGTTGCACCAGGTACTAGGCTTGGTGCAAGATTTTGCAACAGGACAAAATAAAATATTTAAATATGCATAATAATCTCGTGAGCTGCTTTACTGATAATCTATGCACCAACATTGTTAGACACATACTGTTAAAAGACCATCAGTAAAGCCGTAAAGTATAAACTAAGAATAACTGCAGGATCACAGGTAAGTGAACATTCCCATGTTTACATGTTTATGTTCAACGCCATTATTACTGACCATGGAGAATTAAACATTCAAAACAGTCCACTCTACTTCTTATGCAAGAAAGCTGGTCAGTGTAAACCCCCTGTGCTTCACCCACAGAGCCAGTCTCCAATGTAACGGTAACCTCCAGCAGCACAGAGCTGGTGGAGTTCAGCAGCTCCGTCAGTCTGTCCTGCTCCTCCTCTGGATCCTCTCTCTCTTTCCTCTGGCTGAACAGCAGCTCTGAGGTTACAGGAAGTGACAGAGTTCAGATCACTGATGGAGGATCCACTTTAACTATAGTTAATGTGACGCGCTACGACCAGGGACCATTTGAGTGTCGTGTATCTAATCCTGTCAGTGAGGGAACCAGTGCTCCACTAACCCTCTCCATCTACTGTGAGTCACTTCACCACTGAGCTGATGAACAATATACTTATTTTTAATGTTATTTTCCATAAATTGTAATCAACAATATATTACACATTCGTTACTTTGAGTTTGAAGATGTATTTGGTGTACATCTAACGTCTTGTACATTTCAGCAAATGCTAAATGTGTACAAAGAGACAATGAATTCAGTTATATAGGTATACTTTCTAGATTAGCCAAATTGAACTTCATCATAATTAAAGTGTATCATAAAGAGCTAATATTACAAATTATAGTCTGAAAAAACAGATTAGTTAAATCAATGCCAGTTTGACAAAACATTAACAAAAACTGAAATTAAAGTCCCCTCTATTGTGCATGGCATTTCTTAAATCCTTCAAATAAACATGTTTGGTCCTTGAACCATTGTCCTAAGATAATAAGCAAAAACAATTCGTTTTTTTTTTGTGTCAATATGCAGCCATGAATATTAATGATCTCATCTTGATCATGAGGTTTATTCCCAGCCACTGCAGTGTTATATTCTCCTGCACCTTTAAACATTTGTTTTATTTTTACCCACAGCACCAGTCTCCAATGTAACGGTAACCTCCAGCAGCACAGAGCTGGTGGAGTTCAACAGCTCCGTCAGTCTGTCCTGCTCCTCCTCTGGATCCTTTCTCTCTTTCCTCTGGCTGAACAGCAGCTCTGAGGTTACAGGAAGTGACAGAGTTCAGATCACTGATGGAGGATCCACTTTAACTATAGTTAATGTGACCCGCTATGATAAGGGATCATTCAGGTGTCAGGTGTTTAATCCTGTCAGTAACGGCACCAGTGAACTAAACCTCACCATCTACTGTGAGTTACTAACCTGCTCAGTACATTTACCAAACAAGATTTGAATGCAAACAGAGTTTAGAACAGGGGTGTCCAAACTTTTTTCAACGAGTGCCACATACAGAAAAATATATGAAAGGCTGGTGAGGTAAGGTATATTGCCTCATATGCAAAGTTATAAGTTAGCAAAATCAATCAAATGTAGGTAAATTAAGCTTGATACTTAGAAATGCTGTAAGAAACATAAAAGCCTACATCACAGCTCTCCATAGGGCTCCATGTATGTAGTCTGCAGCTCATGGCTTAAAACAGAAGCTTCAGATTGCTTATAAAAAAATGTGCTATGCAAATAAGTGATTGGGCTTTTTATATCAATTAAGATTAGTTTGAAAATGTTTCCAACTTTAATTGATTGAATGTATTTGAAAGGTGGGCACACATGAATACTGTGATATATATTTGTACATATATATTTAATTATTACATTATATGACAAGCACAAGTTTAATTTGTGGGCCATATTTCATTATACTATTTTAATTAACTGAGGGCCGTTTCAAAATGGGTCGTAGGCCGCATTTGACCCCCGGGTCGTAGTTTGAACACCCCTGCTCTAGATATTTGGCAGTTTGTTTTGCTTTCTGTTTGTTCACTCATGGGATTATAAGATATTCAAACACATTTTCCCTACAGCACAGTCTGAACTAAATCATTGTAAATTGGACACTTATATTTAAAAACAGTTCATTGCATGCTTGCTATGTAATAGAAGTTCATTGTATTTGTATAATAATGCAGTTGTGAATACTGACTTATTGCTGTTCTATTTACCCTAAATTCAGATGGCCCAGAAAATACTAATTTGACAATATCTCCACCAAAAGAGCACCATCAGGAAGGATCAGACATCAGCCTGTCCTGCTCAGCTGACTCCAGACCTCCTGCCCAGTTCACGTGGTTTCTGAATGGTAGCATGCTGTCTGATGGACCAGAGCTCCAACTGATGAACGTTCAGATCAGTCAAAGTGGAAGCTACAGCTGTCAGGCCTTCAACAACAAGACTCTGAGATATGAGACGTCTCATCCTTCATCCATCTCTGTACTGGGTAAGTTTGAAAATACGTTTTTGTGCAAAGAAGTACAGATCAAAATGGGTTGTACCTGTGACTATTGCATCAGATGCAGCTGTCTTAGATAAAATGAAGGTTGTACAAAACCTTTATGGGACAAAAAGAAACAATGCACTTCCACTTTTGAGAGTGCTGCAATATCTGCTTGTACAAAGACAAGTGAGGCTGAGAATAAAAACGTATGAAGATACTTCCTGGAGAGAGCAGCAGCACAGAACAGATGTGGCTAGCAGATACAACTAATACACACAATGCAGGACAATTATAGTGAAACACATTGATATAACAATATGGCAGAAATATTCTGTTAACATAAATCACCTTTCAAATCTCAAAAGAGTTTTTCAGTGATAGAAAAATTATAAAATTGCCATTCAGAGTGAGTATTATAACAAAAACTTGAATTGTTGTATAACCAAGGTAAATGTTGCTGTGGCTAATTGGACAAGATATCCTGTAAGGTCAGCCGACACCGGTAAATGTTGCACCAGGTACTAGGCTTGGTGCAACATTTTGCAACAGGACAAAATAAAATATTTAAACAGGCTTAATAATCTGGTGAGCTGCTTTACTGATAATCTATGCACCAATGTTGTTAGACACATGTACTGGTAAAAGACCATCAGTAAAAACTGTAAAGTATAAAATAAGAATAACTGCAGGATCACAGGTAAATGAACATTCCCATGTTTATGTTCAACGCCATTATTACTGACCATGGAGAATTAAACATTCAAAACACTCCACTCTACTTCTTATGCAAGAAAGCTGGTCAGTGTAAACCCTCTGTGTTTTTCACCCACAGAGCCAGTCTCCAATGTGATGGTAACCTCCAGCAGCACAGAGCTGGTGGAGTTCAGCTCCGTCAGTCTTTCCTGCTCCTCCTCTGGATCCTCTCTCTCTTTCCTCTGGCTGAACAGCAGCTCTGAGGTTACAGGAAGTGACAGAGTTCAGATCACTGATGGAGGATCCACTTTAACTATAATTAATGTGACGCGCTATGACCAGGGACCCTTCAGCTGTCGTGTATCTAATCCTGTCAGTGAGGGAACCAGTGATCCACTAACCCTCTCCATCTACTGTGAGTCACTTCACCACTGAGCTGATGAACAATATACTTATTTGTAATGGTATTTCCATAAATTGTAATCAACAATATATAACATAATGTATTACTTTGAGTTTGAAGATGTATTTGGTGTACATCTAACGTCTCATACATTTCAGCAAATGCTAAATGTGTACAAAGAGACAATGAATTCAGTTATATAGGTATACTTTCTAGATTAGCCAATTTGAACTTCATCGTAATTAAAGTGTATCATAAAGAACTAACATTAAAAATGACAGTCTGAAAAAACGGATTAGTTAAATAAATGCCAGTTTGACAAAAACATTAACAAAAACTGAAATTAAAGTCCCCTCTATTGTGCATGGCATTTCTAGAATCCTTCAAATAAACATGTTTGGTCCTTGAACCATTGTCCTAAGATAATAAGTTAAAACAATTTTGTGTCAATATGCAGCCATGAATATTAACAATCTCATCTTGATCATGAGCTTTATTCCCAGCCACTGCAGTGTTATATTCTCCTGCACCTTTAAATATCTATTTTTTGTGTTTAACCCACAGCACCAGTTACCAAAGTAACAGTAACCTCCAGCAGCACAGAGCTGGTGGAGTTCAGCAGCTCCGTCAGTCTGTCCTGCTCCTCCTCTGGATCCTCTCTCTCTTTCCTCTGGCTGAACAGCAGCTCTGAGGTTACAGGAAGTGACAGAGTTCAGATCACTGATGGAGGATCCACTTTAACTATAATTAATGTGACTCGCTACGACCAGGGACCATTCGAGTGTCGTGTATCTAATCCTGTCAGTGAGGGAACCAGTGATCCACTAAACCTCTCCATCTACTGTGAGTTACTCATATGTGCATACATTTGATTCTGCACATTGCTTTAAAGTTGATGGCATTATGAGGCTTCACACTGAGCTAAGCTGTCACGTAACATCGTCTTTAAGCTGCCAGCATTACTTTAATAAAATGTTTTGCCACATACTGTAGATGGTCCAGAAAAAACGCATTTGACAATATCTCAGCCACACAAATATTATGAGAAAGGGTCAGACATCAGCCTGATGTGCTCAGCTGACTCCAGACCTTCTGCTGTATTTAAATGGTTTCTGAATGGATCCCAGCTGTCTGATACTGGATCAGATCTCAGTCTGATGAACGTTGAGATCAGTCAGAGAGGGAACTACAGCTGTCAGGCCTTTAACAACAAAACTCTGAGATATGAGACTTCTCAGCCTTCAGTTGTTTCTGTACTGGGTAGGTTTTCATTGAGAGGTTTAATGCATATATAGTAGGTGTGATACAAAGGTGTATTCAAATCAATTGTCCTAAATTAATTAACATTACATCGGCTTCTTTTGTTCCTGATTTTATATCTTTCACCTGATCTTTTGCCCAACAGAAAAAGTATCAGGCGCTTCTGTCACATCTCCATCAAACCTGCCGATTGAGGGGAACTCTTTCAGATTAATCTGTGACGCTGCTGGCTCTGTCTTTACCAGAGAGTGGAGAAAGGGAGGCTTGGATCTGACTCTGACTGTAAACATGACCCTCACCAACAACAACAACAACAGAGAGCTGTCTTTTAGCAGTCTGAGTAAAGACGACACAGGAGATTATTCCTGTATTATCAGCAACCCCCTCAGCAGCGAGGAAGCAAAGTACTCCATGATTGTTAACTGTAGGTAACAAACTATAACTTTACTGTTCACAATGATGAGTTTAGATTATTGAGGAACTATTGAACAATACATTCTTCCAAATATCTGTTTTCCAGATGGACCAGAAACAGTTCAAATCACAGGTCCAAGTCAGATATATGTTGGAGACACATTTGAATTAACCTGCTCGGCTGCATCTGTACCAACTGCCAATTACACCTGGACGCTGAATGGGACAGAGATACACACTTCTGCTGTGATTTATAAAAACAACGCTGAATTATCTGACAGTGGCAACTACTCCTGTGAAGCAATGAATGATATAACCGGGAGAAAATCATCTGTGGTCCATGAATTCACTGTAACAGTACCAAAGCCAGGTAGGAGCACATTAAAGTCAATGAGAACATATGTAAGCAGGCTCTAAACATTTTTAAAAAAAGTAAAACTAAGAAAACATGATCAATTTGCAGAAAATGTACATGTGTTTTAAAAAAACATTCTCTGGCCCCCTCTCCGTTCAATACATTCATCAAACAAAAATAAAATCTCGTTAACTTGAAGGACTAGCAGAGGGGATTCTAAAATACCTTTCAGTAAAAGTATAACTACTATTCTAACTGGCAGCACGTACCTACAGATCTAAGGAACATAACATCAACTCTTTTTTTAAATCTATAAATCAAATCAAACAATCAGACGTGCTTTCCTTATTTTAATTGTCGTTATGTGTTTGTGTACGCTTGTGCATGTGCTTCACTTTGATGGCTCTATTTATTTGTTATTTTCACTGTTCTAATGCGCTTTAATTGTGTTGATCAGCTTGTATACTGTTTCTTTTAATGCTATCAATAGAACAGGGTCTGTAGAAAGAAATTAGCCTGGACTCAATGGTTTATGGCAATTTAAAATGCATTTTAAACAACATATACAACTCTTAACAGAATCATGTTATAGGTTTTTATAACTGGCTATGAAATCTCATATGGGAGAAATATGATATGCTTTTTATCCACAGGCATTTTGAGATAATGAGACAGTTCCTGTTTACAGAATGATGTTAAAATCATGTTCTTTTATCCTGTTTTATTCGAGGCCCACCAGGCTGCTCCGGTGGTTGCATCGCTGGAATAGTAATCTGCGTTTTAGTCTTCCTCGTTCTTATAGGTGCGGTGTGGTACTTCTTTCATAACAAAAAGTAAGTGGAAAAGATCTTAAGTATATAACATAAATCTATTTTCATAGTAATACTCAATTACAAGTATGGGAAAGGTGATTGCTCAATATCTCCAAGTTTAGACCCAAAAGCTTGACTCAAAATCCAAGCAGGAAGAAGATTCAGGATCAGCCCATTGGAAGATATCAGACAGAAAATGTGGAGCTAGAATGGTGCAGACATTGTGTGTAACAACCTTGTTTACTCAAACTACAAAAGCTTGATGTTCAACAAAGGGCCTGCTCTTATTATATATTCTCCATATGTTCCTAAGCCCTTTAGTTATGACTCGTTTGTGTCACAATGGAGCCGCACCTCGACACTGTACAACTTCAATGATTAGCATTTTGTTTTTGCCAGGTATAAATATTTAACTGTGATGGAATATATGACTCACCACCATGAGTTAAAGTATGGTGAGACTCTTATAGAGCTCTATATTAATGTTTGAAAGTCTATGATTGTAAATCATTCGTAACAAATACTTTCAGGACTATATATGCAGATCAAATTAAAGTTGCAGCTCTTATGAAGAAATAACTACTTTTTCTATCATGTATGCAATACCAATAACTAGATATATTGCTGCTTGTATCATTATTGTGTTGCAGAGACTAATGATTAATGATCTATCTAAACAGAAAACAAAAGAAAGAAGGTTCTGCTGGAAACATCAGAACAGGTAAGTCTATTACGTGTAACATGAGTTTGTTATTCATAGAGATGTTTGTCCTTCATTGAGTTATTCTAAGCTTTGTTTATTTCTCACGCTTTAAAGGAGTTGAAGGCCAGGACAACGGGGCGTTCACAAGAAGTCAGGTAAAAGTCATCAGAGCATGCACAGGCTCTGCTGGTTACTAAGAGATTTTGTGCTCAACAACAGACTTTGAACCAGGAACGAGATATTAAGCACACAATGAAGAATAAGTGAATATGTGTCATTTGATCAACATTATAGAGATAGCTTATCTTGTTAAGTATTTTGGAATTTTTCCGTTTACCTCCTTTTTTTGCATCAAATGTGATGTTTAGTTTAGTTTATTTGTTTATAGTGTTGTGGACAGTCCCCATTGATTAACTGTCACAAAAAACGGTAAATGGGGCAGCTTTAGCCCACATTGCTAATTTTCAGCTGTTGTCCCCGTCAGATGATAATAGGCACTTTTTTAAAATCACAATACATTGTTATGACAGGCCCGTTGGCCACAACACAAAAAACAGGAGGGATGCTCAAAGTTTCCAATAATCACGGCACTTTATTCGGCAACAGCAGAGGGTAGACGAGGGGAAAGGATCGCGGTGAGTCCCTCCGCAGCAGGCTTGGAGAGAGTCAAGACGGGGCTGTGACTCCGGGCAGCTGGGCTTAAATAGCACCTCCGGCCAGGTGTCCCGGATCACACTGATTGACCTCTTCAGCTCCACCCCATAGCAGGACCTGCAACACTCACACACACTCACAGACCCCAGGCTCCGGGGCCGTCACAACATCAATTGCATTAGTAATAAAAAAAGGATAAAAGACAAGTAGATACAGGTCAGTTTAGCAGCAGCCTTCTGCTTTGTATTGGCATGCACATATATCACTGTGTCATTGGCAGCTGTGTTTCCACATCAGGACAGACAGATGGCAGGTCAATAATATATAAGGTAAAAAGAAGTGGACCAAGTATTGAACCTTGTGGTACTCCGGTGCTTAAGTCTAGAGCTGAAGAGAGTTGATTATAGATGATAACATGCTGAGGCCTACCACTGAGGTATGATTCAATCCAATGTAACTGTAAATGTAATCTTACATTCATTAGCTTTACTTTTATTTCTCCTAGGAGATGCACTACGCAGATGTCCGTTTTACCAAAAAGAATAACGGGGGGACAGTCCAGATGGGAGACCAGAATAAACCGTCAGACTACGCTGAGATCAGAGTGAACAACAATCCTCGTGCTGCTGCGTCCTCTCTCCCAACCTACGATGCTCCCCTACAGCGCAACAAGAGGCCGGCTCCTCAGCCTGAGACCACCGAACTCTACGCTCAAGTTCGCAAGAATTGACCACACTGGATGAAATGGATCATGTGGGGGGGTCTCACTGGAAGCAGCTAACATGAGAAACCTTCACTTCCCTCTCAGTTTTCTTTTTTTTTATGGAGGACTCATTTGCCTTGAGTTAGCTTCTCCAAAGCACTTTAGCCGGGGTTAATGGTCAACCAGTTTGTGACAGTTGTTGCCGTGACTGAGGTCAGACTGCACAATGTTGGCCCACTAGCTCGCAATCATAACAATAGCTTTCTTGTGTAAAGTTAATTAAAAGTGCCATAGATGAGTGGAAATGTACTATGTGCTACTCTGGTGTTAGCTTTAGCATAATGTTTGATACCGGTGTGGTGCCATGTTGGACTCCTTATGCATATTCAGTGATCATATACATTTTAATATTTATTTTACATTAAAATGCTAAATCAGTTATTTAAAAAATATTTAATTATAATGTCAGTATCATTTGTCAGGGCATTGATTCTCTTTCATCTTTGATTTGTGAACTATAATGACATAGTTCTTGCGGAAACATTAATTCCATCTGTTGGTCCAAAGGACTAATTGAAAGATCAATATAAAGATTAATCATTGTAGTTTAATTTAATAAATATAAAGTTTAACTTTATAATGCCACAGAGGGGAGGTGTGAAGCCACAACAATGCAAAAAGCCATCATGAAAAAAATATATAGCTTGTCATCCATGGACTTCGTCACTGGATTACCCGTGTCCGAAGGTAACACCACCGTCCTGACGGTGGTGGACAGATTCAGTAAAATGGCACACTTCATTGCATTACCCAAGCTCCCCTCTGCCAAAGAAATGGCAGAGGTCATGTTACGTGAAGTTTTCCGCATTCATGGTTTTCCCAGGGACATCAGACCGAGGCCCCCAGTTCGTCTCAGGTTTTTGGAAGGAGTTCTGCCATCTCCTTAGTGCCACCGTTAGCCTGTCTTCGGGTTACAGACCGCAATCGAATGGCCAATCAGAGCGCATCAACCAGGAGCTGGAGACCTCTTTGCGGTGCCTCGTTTCCCAGAACCAAGCAAGCACCTGGTGTGGGTTGAGTATGCCCACAACACGCTGCCCACCGCCGCCACTGGACTTACTCCTTTCCTGTGTGTTAATGGTTACCAGCCACCCTTGTTCCCTGCCAATGAAGGTGAGGTCAAAGTCCCATCGTCGTGCCCTCCTGCGCAGCGCCAGCCAGATGAAGGGGGTGGTGGTCGGCATCGCAGACCTACTCCACCTTATAGCCCTGGACAAAGCGTTTGGCTGACTACCAAAGACTTACCTCTTCATGTCATGTCCAGAAAGCTAGCCCCAAGGTTTGGCCCATTTCAGATTTCTAAGGTGATTAACCCAGTGTCTGTGCGCGTACGTCTACCCAGGTCGCTCAGGTCGAGACCCAGCGTGTTTCCAAAGAGAAGAGTTTTGTTTTCTAGGAACCAATAGCTTTATTTTTGTCCTCGCAAGTGTGATCATTTCTTTGAACTTTGTTTATTGTCTCATTAAAGAGTGAGTCCTGGCATTTGAGTCCAGTATTTTTGTACCACGTTCTTAACATCAGCTCCTTCAGTTAAACCTGGAGAGAGACAGAGATAGAGAGCATCTACTGTAGAAACTCTTCAAAACATAAAACTGCAGCAGACAAAATCATCTCTGTTTTCTCGGAATACAGAATTCAAGAAGCCTCCTGAGTGTTTTCAATGTTCTGTTATAGTTTTAAAGGTCCCATGTCATGGCCATTTCTACTGATCACAATTCCATTGTTGAGGTCTACTAGAATAGATTTATATTGTGAAATTTTCCAAACTCATTTCTGCATTATCATCAAATCATACAAAAGATATCACACTCCTTCAACTTGCCTTTCAGATTAAAGAAGGCTGATTTCCCAACCCAGTCTCACGGCATTTTGTGTTATAGTCACAACATTTAATCTGATTAGTGTTCACCAACACGATTTCCCCCTTTTTTCCGTGTCACACAGAACGATTTTAAAAGCAATGTAGTTCTATTGGTAGTGTGTTTCGTGCCTATATGTTATATTTGATAAAAATATTAAGAGTACATACAAAATAGGGGGAAAGTAGAAGGTCAATGATAGAAATATAGAATATAAAAAATCAAGAAGATACTGTAAGTGATCTCTACAATAAAACAGTTTAGTGCCGGATGTATAAAGATATTAATATGAGGATGTGCAAAACAGACAAACTAATTAACCTTTATTTAAAGATTAAAGAATCATTTAGGTTAAGGTCTTCTTTTAAATAAGAAGAAAAGCTTTGGGGTATCTACAGATAAATATTAAGCCTGACAAAGTACTTAACGTCTAATATATTGCTTTCCTGCCATTTTAACTATGTTGAAGCACTTATTTTAACTGATATTATACATATGAATTATACTCTTATGTATGTAGATAGTATAAGAAATATGCAGAATATGAGTTTAATGGTGGAAGTATACACACTGTTACGTCCCCACTAAGATCTAGGGAACCTGGAGACAATAACACACAACAAACAATAAAAATGAGGGAGTCAGCGTAAAGGTTGACAAAAGGTTTATTCCTTGTAAACCTAACTGAACAGAAATTAAACAGAAATACTCTTTGTGTGAGGAGGAGGAGGAGACAAAGGAGATTGTGCCAAACAAAAGAAATAAACAAAACCAGGCCTATCTCTACATATATCCTTTGAAACCAAAACTCAAACAAAAACCCTCACTAACTAAACTACTCAGAACTGGACAAAACAGAATACAGGGTTGGCAACAATCCGCTAACCTAGTGTGTCTTAACATTAGTTATCTACGTGATGAGAAATAGTGATGGCAGTTTGACACTGAAGCTTCGAACGGAGCTTCAACCCTGGACTTCCTATTCCATAGAAGCAGTGCTTCGAAGCTTGCTTCAAATCACGTGACATATGACGTCCGAAGCAGCAACTGCTTCAAATCACGTGACATGTGACGTCCGAACCAGCAACTGCTTCATTTCCTGAATGAATCAACTCACTGGTTCGCGGTCCAATCAGGTGATTCAATGCACTGCCTCGTCGATTCTGACAGGTGACAGGTTGAAACAGGTTCAAATTTGAGCGCTTCAACACTTTATAACCGCTCTAAACAATGCGCAATGTGTGGGTTGTTGTCGTAGTTTGCATTGTTGCTGTTGACCTGTTGTTGGTATTGCATTTGAATTGGATCATTATAGAGCAAGCCAAGAAAAAAAATAGGTCGTTCCGGCTCGTGAAACACTACGAAATGTGGAGAAGTTGTGAACAAAAAGACAATGAGTAATATAAAAACACTTCAATTGTTTAAGGAATAGATAGTCCAGTGGATAGAGCCGGCGGCCAGGATGCGGCGATGTCGTCCGCGCAGCTGTTTCAATGCCCGGAATAGTTCAACTTTTAATCATTGCTTTTCAACTTTAATACCTTAATAACTGATAAAAGGCCCTCTCTGCCCAAAAAAATGTCCAGCACTATCTAGTCTCTTCTCAATAACCCAATACCCAGAATTATCAATCTGTAATTGCAAATAGAACATGATATTCAGTCTTAGTGTGTGTGTGCATCGAATATTTTTCAAGGCAAAGATACATTAAACCCACTGCAGCCTTGCACTTCGTCAGGAGAATTCGCTGTAACTGAAGCTTCGAGAAATGAACCTTTTTCCGACACAATTGTCCAAGTGGTTCGACGCTTCATTCAAAGCATCATTTTGCCATCACTAATAAGAAATGTACAGGGTACCCCAGACTTACCTAACTCCCCCACCTCTCAACACACACACATTTACAAAGGTCAGAACAAACTAAGTAGAATGACTTTCTTAACAAGGCAGTCAATTGCAGGCTCCTCAATCAGCAACAGGCCCAGGGTGAGAGAGAACGAGAAGACTTCCTGGGTGCCTCCTTTATGGTCGGCCCTGGCTGCTGATAGGCCAGCTGAGGGTGAGAGGATCCAATCAGCCATCAGACTCAGGTGCACAGGCAGGTACTGATCAGCTGGTGATTAGCTGTGCAGAAGACAGGGAGAAGAGAGAAACACAGGAGGGAAGGAAAACCACACAAGTACAGCCTGCCTGGCACGTAACACACACATATTGATAGATGTCTTGTAATGCACTGTTGAGGAACCTGCGACCCAAGTTTTTCATTCATTGCATAACTGCACCATAGTTGTGTATATGATATGTCAATAAACCTTAGAAAATCTTTAAATCTTGAAAGGGATGTGCAAAATAGCCATTATATACAGTTTTTAATTATGTATTATACTAGTAGAGAATAACGAGTAATGAATATACTTTATAGAGATCTGCAGATAAATGTTTAGTCTTCTCAAGCACCAACAATCAAATATCTCTCCTGATTGTTGGCACTTGACAATCACCTTCCCTGAATTTTACTCAGGTGTAACTAAAGTCTGATTTAAGGGTTGTTTATATTTCACATCATTCATCAGAATCTGCAAAGTAACTCAAATAAATGTAGTGGCGTAAAAATACCAGGTTAACCTCTGAATTGTAGTGGAATAGAATTACAAAGTAACAATGAGCTGTCATGTGGGTATATATTAATGCTGCCCATTATGGACACAAGCAATTTTCGCCCATTTATGAATGATATGTTTTACATTTGATAACACCAATGTGTTTAATACTGGCAACTTCTAATTGTGGGAAAAATGAAAACGTTCCCAGTAGAGACGTCCCATAGAACATTTTGCGAAAGACATTAGCCAACATGTGTAGTTTTGGGGGGGGGGGGTCCACAACAGCTATATACACATATAGCTGCTGTGGAGGATATCATGAAGCCTTGTTCCGATACAAAAAAACTAGAGCCTAGTTATTAATTTTAACTTGAAACGGGTCACGGGAGACCCGAACACAACATAAGGGTTAACTATCAAACTAGTTTCACTGCGTCGTTTAGTTTAAATTTAAGAGGTGATATTCATGGTATTACTGAACTGTAAATGTAGTGTTTGCTGACACATTAGAAAAAGCCTTTTAAATAATAATCTGATAACATTTCAGAGCCGCTTTGTCTTTATGTTGTGAAGTTCTTCTTCCTCTGAACGGCCTGTTGGACGAGAAGTGAAAAGAGGGAAGTGTCACTCATGGCAAGAGTTTGAGCTTTGATCAAGTGTATGTTAGAATGAGTGGTTTGATAATGTGGTTCTATAGTGGTTCCTTCAGATTAACTAAGTTAAATATTTCTACAGAAACCTTTGAACATACATACAGGACTGTCTCAGAAAATTAGAATATTGTGATAAAGTTCTTTATTTTCTGTAATGCAATTAAAAAAACAAAAATGTCATACATTCTGGATTCATTACAAATCAACTGAAATATTGCAAGCCTTTTATTATTTTAATATTGCTGATTATGGCATACAGCTTAAGAAAACTCAAATATCCTATCTCTAAATATTAGAATATCATGAAAAAGTATACTAGTAGGGTGTTCAACGAATCACTTGAATCGTCTAATTAACTCGAAACACCTGCAAGGGTTTCCTGAGCCTTGAAAAACACTCAGCTTGGTTCAGTAAACTAAATCACAAGTATGGGGAAGACTGCTGATCTGACTGCTGTCCAGAGGACCGTCATTGACACCCTCCATCAGGAGGGTAAGACACAAAAAGAAATTTCTCAAAGAGCAAGCTGTTCACAGAGTGCAGTTTCAAAGCACATCCACAAAAAGTCTGTTGGAAGGGGGAAATGTGGCAGGAAACGCTGCACAACCAAGAGAGATGACCGCAGCCTTAACAGCATTGTGAAGAAGAGTCGCTTCCAGAATTTGGGGGAGCTTCAAAGACAGTGGACTGAAGCTGGAGTCCAGGTATCAAAAGTCACTGTTCACAGACGTGTCCGGGAAATGGGCTACAATAGCCGTATTCCCATGGTCAAGCCACTTCTGAACTCAAGACAACGGAAGAGGCGTCTGACTTGGGCTAAGGAAAAGAAGCACTGGACAGTTGCACAGTGGTCCAAAGTCCTCTTTTCAGACGAAAGCAAGTTTTGTATTTCATTTGGAAGTCAAGGCGCCAGAGTCTGGAGAAAGGCTGGAGAGGAGCAAAATCCAAGTTGCTTGAAATCCAGTGTGAAGTTCCCACAGTCAGCGATGGTTTGGGGAGCCATGTCAGCTGCTGGTGTTGGTCCACTGTGTTTCATCAAGCCCAGAGTAAATGCAGCTGTGTACCAAGAGATTTTAGAGCACTACATGCTTCCGTCTGCTGAAAAGCTCTATGGAGATGAGGAATTCATTTTCCAGCATGATCTGGCACCTGCCCACAGTGCCAAAACCACCAGTAACTGGTGTACTGACCATGGCATTACTGTCCTCGATTGGCCTGCAAATTCCCCTGACCTGAACCCCATAGAGAATATGTGGGGTATTGTGAAGAAGAAGCTGAAAGACACCAGACCCAACAATGCGAATGAGCTAAAGGCCGCTATTGAAGCATCCTGGGCATCCATAACACCTCAGCAATGCCACAGGCTGATTGCCTCCATGCCACGCCGCATTGATGCAGTAATCCGTGCAAAAGGATTCCCAACCAAGTACTGAGTGCATTAATGGACATTTTCAAATGTTTGATTGTGTTTTGCTGTTATAAATCTTTTTTTTTTACTTGGTCTGAGGAACTATTCTAATTTTTTGAGATAGGATTTTTGAGTTTTCTTAAGCTGTATGCCATAATCAGCAATATTAAAATAATAAAAGGCTTGCAATATTTCAGTTGATTTGTAATGAATCCAGAATGTATGACATTTTTGTTTTTTTAATTGCATTACAGAAAATAAAGAACTTTATCACAATATTCTAATTTTCTGAGACAGTCCTGTAAGTGTCCTACACTAATAATACAAAGTTATTATGGCTGTGTGTACCTTGTGTGCACCGCCTAGTGGTTAAAGCACGTTATTGAATTATGTTTTTTATATGTTATATTTGATAAAAATATTAAGAGTACATACAAAATAGGGGGAAAGTAGAAGGTCAATGATAGAAATATAGAATATAAAAAATCAAGAAGATACTGTAAGTGATCTCTACAATAAAACAGTTTAGTGCCGGATGTACAAAGATATTAATATGAGGAGGTGCAAAACAGACAAACTAATTAACCTTTATTTAAAGATTAAAGAATCATTTAGGTTAAGGTCTTCTTTTAAATAAGAAGAAAAGCTTTGGGGTATCTACAGATAAATATTAAGCCTGACAAAGTACTTAACGTCTAATATATTGCTTTCCTGCCATTTTAACTATGTTGAAGCACTTATTTTAACTGATATTATACATACACACTGTTACGTCCCCACTAAGGTCTATGGGACCTGGAGACAATAACACACGACAAACAATAAAAATGAGGGAGTCAGCGTAAAGGTTGACAAAAGGTTTATTCCTTGTAAACCTAACTGAACAGAAATTAAACAGAAATACTCTTTATGTGAGGAGGAGGAGGAGACAAAGGAGATTGTGCCAAACAAAAGAAATAAACAAAACCAGGCCTATCTCTACATATATCCTTTGAAACCAAAACTCAAACAAAAACCCTCACTAACTAAACTACTCAGAACTGGACAAAACAGAATACAGGGTTGGCAACAATCCGCTAACCTAGTGTGTCTTAACATTAGTTATCTACGTGATGAGAAATAGTGATGGCAGTTTGACACTGAAGCTTCGAACGGAGCTTCAACCCTGGACTTCCTATTCCATAGAAGCAGTGCTTCGAAGCTTGCTTCAAATCACGTGACATATGACGTCCGAAGCAGCAACTGCTTCAAATCACGTGACATGTGACGTCCGAACCAGCAACTGCTTCATTTCCTGAATGAATCAACTCACTGGTTCGCGGTCCAATCAGGTGATTCAATGCACTGCCTCGTCGATTCTGACAGGTGACAGGTTGAAACAGGTTCAAATTTGAGCGCTTCAACACTTTATAACCGCTCTAAACAATGCGCAATGTGTGGGTTGTTGTCGTAGTTTGCATTGTTGCTGTTGACCTGTTGTTGGTATTGCATTTGAATTGGATCATTATAGAGCAAGCCAAGAAGAAAAATAGATCGTTCTGGCTCGTGAAACACTACGAAATGTGGAGAAGTTGTGAACAAAAAGACTGAGTAATATAAAAACACTTCAATTGTTTAAGGAATAGATAGTCCAGTGGATAGAGCCGGCGGCCAGGATGCGGCGATGTCGTCCGCGCAGCCGGTTCAATGCCTGGAATAGTTCAACTTTTAATCATTGCTTTTCAACTTTAATACCTTAATAACTGATAAAAGGCCCTCTCTGCCCAAAAAAATGTCCAGCACTATCTAGTCTCTTCTCAATAACCCAATACCCACAATTATCAATCTGTAATTGCAAATGATATTCAGTCTTAGTGTGTGTGTGCATCGAATATTTTTCAAGGCAAAGATACGTTAAACCCACTGCAGCCTTGCACTTCGTCAGGAGAGTTCGCTGTAACTGAAGCTTCGAGAAATGAACCTTTTTCCGACACAATTGTCCAAGTGGTTCGACGCTTCATTCAAAGCTTCATTTTGCCATCACTAATAAGAAATGTACAGGGTACCCCAGACTTACCTAACTCCCCCACCTCTCAACACCACACATTTACAAAGGTCAGAACAAACTAAGTAGAATGACTTTCTTAACAAGGCAGTCAATTGCAGGCTCCTCAATCAGCAACAGGCCCAGGGTGAGAGAGAACGAGAAGACTTCCTGGGTGCCTCCTTTATGGTCGGCCCTGGCTGCTGATAGGCCAGCTGAGGGTGAGAGGATCCAATCAGCCATCAGACTCAGGTGCACAGGCAGGTACTGATCAGCTGCTGATTAGCTGTGCAGAAGACAGGGAGAAGAGATAAACACAGGAGGGAAGGAAAACCACACAAGTACAGCCTGCCTGGCACGTAACACACACATATTGATAGATGTCTTGTAATGCACTGTTGAGGAACCTGCGACCCAAGTTTTTCATTCATTGCATAACTGCACCGTAGTTGTGTATATGATATGTCAATAAACCTTAGAAAATCTTGAAATCTTGAAAGGGATGTGCAAAATAGCCATTATATACAGTTTTTAATTATGTATTACACTAGTAGAGAATAACGAGTAATTAATATACTTTATAGGGATCTGCAGATAAATGTTTAGTCTTCTCAAGCACCAACAATCAAATATCTCTCCTGATTGTTGGCACTTGACAATCACCTTCCCTGAATTTTACTCAGGTGTAACTAAAGTCTGATTTAAGGGTTGTTTATATTTCACATCATTAATCAGAATCTGCAAAGTAACTCAAATAAATGTAGTGGCGTAAAAATACCAGGTTAACCTCTGAATTGTAGTGGAATAGAATTACAAAGTAACAATGAGCTGTCATGTGGGTATATATTAATGCTGCGCATTATGGACACAAGCAATTTTCGCCCATTTATTAATTATATGTTTTACATTTGACAACACCAATGTGTTTAATACTGGCAACTTCTAATTGTGGGTAAAATGAAAACGTTCCCAGTAGAGACGTCTCATAGAACATTTTGCGAAACACATTAGCCAACATGTGTAGTTCTGGGGGGGGGGGGGGGGGGGGTCCCGTTCGAATCCAGTTTTGGATAGTCTGCCGTGGTTTCGTTCCATTTCAAAGAGCTATTTGACGCTCGGCGTAACCTTGGCGCACTGCCACTCCAACATCCAATCCCAGAGCTTGAAGATTAATCACGGGGACAGTAGTCCCAAACGATAGCTGGGGATTATGGGTAGTGTAGTGTCTTCGGCCATCCTAAACTCTGAAATGTTTTTGGGATTTCATATTGCATTAACACCATATCCCAACGTGCATTGCGGCTAAAACATCCAATCGCCGAGCTCAAACCATAGCTGAGGATCTTGGGTAATCAGTTCAGTGGCTGTGTATCGCAGTGATGCTTGAAATGTCCCATATAGGCCTGCATCTGTTTCCGGTTATTTTTATTTTGAAATTCAGTTCCTGACGGATGCCAAAAAAGCCAGAGATTATGGTATCAAACATATAAATAAAAACAAGGATAATTGTGTGTTTTTGTTGAGTAAATAACAGTGTG
The DNA here is from genome assembly GCF_949606895.1 of Notothenia rossii. Lineage (NCBI taxonomy): Eukaryota > Metazoa > Chordata > Actinopteri > Perciformes > Nototheniidae > Notothenia > Notothenia rossii. The sequence goes on from NC_136905.1 coordinate 8,894,783, forward strand.
TTATTTAGAAAAGAATAACAAATTAGAAGGAAAAATACAGATTTCAGTATTCTGAGGCTCTGAGCCCCATTTATTTTCCTCGCAGACGGCAACACAAGTCCGACATTATACTATTTAAAGTAAAAACAATAATCGTGATTTGATATTGAGTAAGAACATATTTTTATGAACCCCACAGCTTCCGGTCTTCCAAGACCCGACCAGACAAAAAGACGTGTTGCAGGCACGAAACATACTACCAATAGAAATACATTGCTTTTGAAATCGTTCTGTGTGACACGAAAAAAAGGGGAAAATCGTGTTGGTGAACACGAATCAGATTAAATGTTGTGACTATAACACGAAATGCCGTGAGACTGGGTTGGATTTCCATATATGAAGGTAAAACAAGAAAGTAGTATGCTAACAGGGTTTTTCCATTTGAATGCCTCTGAAAGGTTTACTGACCTATTCTGTTGATCATTCACAGGGTATGCAACAAGCACTTTATTTGGAAAGATCCTTAATAATTAATTAAAAGGTTAAAGTATAAAGTGATTTTATGATGTCCAAATAACAACTAGAGACCATGGCTGTGTCATCTAAACTTTTAGCATATTGCCATGAAAAGTGATGACTGATAAGGAGTGTGTGTTTATCATGATAAGGACTGTGGGGGAAACTTCAGTCAGGACTCAAAGAGACACGAGGAGTGTTGGAGCTTTTAGGGCAAACACTGACGGTTTATTTGGAGCTTTGGCCGGAGAATTCACTCTCCCCACTCCCAAGAAACGGTCACTGACACAGGAAAATGCGTTAGGTATTTTTAATTACCTGTTTTTTAGAAAAAAAGGAGGTGAGATAAACCCACATAAACAAATAAACCTTTGCATATATATATATCTTGCCTAACAAAATAAATAAAATAAAATACAGGCTTCTTACTCTTACCAGTAAACAGGAGAAAAAGGTTCAAACAAAAAGAGGGTTTCTCACTCCTAAACAAATCAAAGCGTGTCTACAAAGACAGGTAAAGGTAGTTTTTCTTTCTAAGATTTCACAACAAGCAAAAGGACCGGTATAAGTATACAAACAGCACAACAGGACAGATCCCTCAATACGCAACTGTGTTGGGAAGAGGAGAAGTCGAGTCAGAGAGAGGGCGGAGGAACTGCATGGCTGCAGCTTAAAAATGCTCCCGTCTCCTCAGGTGGACACACACATCATCATCATCGGCGGTCACTCGTAGTCGAGTATGACACAACACACACACACACACACACACACACACACACACACACACACACACACACACACACACACACACACACACACACACACACACACACACACACACACACACACACACACACACACACACACACACAGGAGGAGAATATACACACGGTTGAGATGCCACAATCAATTCTGAAGACCCCTCCTGTAGCTCCAGGTTTGAACTAGTTCAGAGTGTAATAATCAACATTCTTTATCAGCGAGACTAAAAAAATATGGACCCTGAATCTAACTAGAGCTGTCGTCCATCGAAAAGAATGTGCGCCAGGGAACCTACGTTCCTAAAAAGAAGGGCTTCTAGATGTCCCTGAACAATAAACTATCTCATGTCAGCTTGTGCTCGGTCATAAGCTGGAAACAACAATGTGCCCAAGCTGCCCCTCTTTGAGAGAGATAGCAGCAATACCCAAGGCCGTAGACCTATGCCATGGGAAAGGAGACAGTGAGAGGAGAAAATGATGAACTGTGTCAAAGGTTACATTACATTACATTACATTGCATTTAGCTGACGCTTTTATCCAAAGCGACTTACAATAAGTGCATTCGACCAGGAAGATACAACCTTTAAGAAAACAGAATCATATAAGTACATCAGGTTTCATAGAGCCAAACATTTCAAGTGCTACTCAACTGGCATTTAGAAAGCCAGCCCTTTATTAGTATATAAGTGCTTTGTTAGTAATTCTATCGCTCGAAGTGGAGTCTAAAGAGATGAGTTTTCAGTTTGCGTCGGAAGATGTGTAAGCTATCTGCTGTCCTGATTTCAATGGGGAGCTCATTCCACCATTTTGGAGTCAGGATAGCAAACCCACGTGTTTTTGCTGACGGGAACTTGGGTCCCCCTCGCAGTGCGGGTGCAGCGAGCTGTTTGGCTGATGCAGAGCGGAGTGCACGTGCTGGGGTGTACGGTTTAACCATGTCCTGGATGTAGGAAGGGCCAGATCCATTCGCAGCATGGTACGCAAGTACCAGTGTCTTGAAGTGGATTCTAGCAGTTACTGGAAGCCAGTGAAGGGAGCGGAGGAGCGGTGTGGTGTGGGAGAATTTGGGAAGGTTGAAGACCAGACGAGCCGCTGCATTCTGGATGAGCTGCAGAGGTCGGATGGCACATGCAGGTAGACCAGCCAGGAGGGAGTTGCAGTAGTCTAGGCGTGAGATGACGAGAGCCTGGACCAGAATCTGCGCTGATGTCTGGGTCAGCTGGGGACGTATCCTCCTGATGTTGTAAAGCGTGTATCTGCAGCAGCGGGTTGTAGCAGCGATGTTTGCAGTGAAGGACAGTTTGTTATCTAGGACCACACCCAGATTCCTTGCAGTCTGAGTCGGGGAAACAACAGAGGTGCCGATGTTGATTGTTAGGTCAAGAGTGGGACAATCTTTTCCCGGAAGGAAGAGCAGTTCAGTCTTGTCAAGGTTGAGCTTGAGGTGATGAGCAGACATCCACCGAGAGATGTCTGCTAGGCAAGCAGAGATGCGTGCGACGACCTGGGTCTCTGAGCGGGGAAAGGACAGAATTAGTTGGGTGTCGTCAGCGTAGCAGTGGTATGAAAAACCATGCGGGCTAATGACAGACCCGAGCGAGTTTGTGTACAGGGAGAAGAGGAGGGGACCAAGAACCGAGCCCTGAGGGACCCCTGTAGTTAATTGACAAGGGTCGGACTCGGACCCTCTCCAAGTAACCCTGTAGGTGCGGTCGTTGAGGTATGAGGTGAGGAGGGAAAGTGCAGTGCCTGAAACTCCAAGTTCTTGGACAGTGCGAAGGAGGATCCGATGGTTCACCGTGTCGAATGCAGCAGACAGGTCCAGAAGGATGATGACAGAGGAGAGGGAGGCTGCTTTAGCAGTGTGCAGTTTGTCAGAGACAGCAAGGAGAGCAGTTTCTGTTGAGTGACCTGCCTTGAAACCAGACTGGTGCGGATCCAGAAGGTTGTTCTGATGGAGATAAGAGGAGAGTTGTTTAAAGACAGCGCGTTCAAGTGTTTTAGACAGGAACGGGAGGAGAGAGACGGGTCTGTAGTTAATAACATCAGACGGGTTGAGAGTGGGTTTCTTTAGGAGAGGGTTTACTCTTGCCTCCTTGAGACTGTTTGGAAAGTGACCAGAAGTTAGAGAAGTGTTGATGAAATGGGTGAGAAATGGTAGAATATCAGGAGCGATAGTCTGAAGGAGGTTTGAGGGGATAGGGTCCAGAGAACAGGTGGTAGGACGGGCAGAGGTAACGAGGGTAAGAACCTCACTTGGAGAGAGAGGGGAGAAGGAGGTCAGTGTGTGGGTGAAGGGAGGGTCTGGTGACCCAGAGGTGAAGGAGGTCAGTGTGTGGGTGAAGGGAGGGTCTGGTGACCCAGCGGTGAGTAAAGGTGAGTCAGAAAAAGAAGAGCGAATATCATCAACCTTTTTTTCAAAATGGTTAACAAAGTCGCTTGACAGAAGGGAGGAGGGGGGAGGAGCTTTGGGGGGGTCCAAGAGGGTGGAGAAGATAGAAAATAGTTTTTTGGGATTGGAATAGGAAAATTGGATCTTATCTTGAAAGAAAGTGCTTTTTGCCTGAGAGATGGAAGCAGAGAAAGAGGAGAGGAGAGCCTGATAGGTTAGGAGGTCGTCATGGTGTTTGGATTTCCACCATTTCCGCTCTGCTGCCCGAAGGATGGTTCTATTAGCACGCAGTGCGTCATTTAGCCAGGGAGCAGGAGGGGACTGACGAGCCGGCCGCGATGTGAGAGGACAGAGAAAGTCCAGAGAGGATGAGAGAGTCGAGAGGAGAGTTTTTGCAGCAGTGTTTGGAGGCAGGAGTTGGAAGGAGTCAGAGGAAGGGAGGGCTGAGAGCACCGATGAGGCAAAGGTAGAGGGGGAGAGGGAACGGAGGTTACGGCGGACAGGAGCAGAGTTAGAAGAGATTAGGTTGTTATGTTTGGAAAGGGGTAGAGAGAATGAAATGAAGAAGTGATCGGATGTGTGGAGCGGGTTTACAGAGAAGTTAGAAGTAGAGCAGTTCCTTGAGAATATGAGATCAAGGACATTGCCAGCTTTATGAGTTGGTGGGGATGGAGACAGTGAGAAAGCAAAGGTGGTTAACAGAGATGTTAGTTCAGATATCTTCCCTGTCTGGAGGTTGAAATCTCCGAGAAGTACAGCGGGAGGGCCAGTTTCAGGGATGTGTGAGAGGAGATTATCTAACTCCTCCAAGAAGTCCCCCAAGGCGCCTGGTGGACGGTAGAGAACAACAATGGTTAATTGTATAGGATGGGTTACTGTGACGGCATGGAATTCAAAGGTGGAAGGAGTGAAATTAGGTAGCTTGAAGAGGGAAAAGCTCCATTTGGGAGAGAGCAGGAGACCAGTGCCACCTCCTCTGCCAGAGGGTCTGGGTGTATGGGAGAAGGAATATGCTGTGGAGAGAGCTGCTGGGGTGGATGTGTTGGATGGAGTGATCCAGGTCTCCGTGAGAGCAAGGAAATCCAGAGACTGCAGGGAAGCGTAGCCAGAGAAGGTTGAATACCAAAGCAAATTATTCCCCAACAAGGACCACAAGTTTATAATTTCAGATATAATTTCACATACTTTTATCAGAAATAATGTATTCATTTATTCAATTCTGGTCTTAATTCAAAATCTTAACAGAGGACACATTTATAACTTAGTTATAGTGAATTATCAAAGACATTATATTTCTACTAGTGTTTTATTTCCATATGTGAACATATAAGGGCAATCTCCATGACAGGTGCAATGCTATTTTGACTACCACACTGACCCAGTGTTGTAATATTACAACAAAGACATAAGCTGCTCAAAATAAAATGTGATGAATGTATTCCAAAATAACTAAATATGTACATGTTCTAAACATTGTAATAATCACCACAAAAAAAAGGCATTTTACTTACTTGAATCTGACAAATCCGGTCCAATAAAACAAAGAGATGTTGCTCGTTTGAAGATTCAGAAGTTGTGTGAGTGTATGGCCAGGACCTATAAACCAGTGTTGTTGTCAAGTCACCAATTCACGAGTCCAACTCACTCTCGAGCAGTGGTTGCGTTAGAGTTTTTCGTTGTCCGTCATTTTGACGGACAGGATCGTAACATTTCCGTCATAATCCATTATTACCCGTCATTTTATTTTTCATGTTTTAATGATGAGATGAGACATATTTAATATTTATGTTTGGGTACTGAGCAGCAAATGTTCATTGATTCATTTTTTTTTAATGATTCATACAGAACTTTTAAGGGCATGGAGAAAAAAAAAAATGAACAGAGACACCGACCGTGTGGTCACTTTTCATATCAACACGAACATGAATGATTTATTTTTTCCTGCACTGACAGCACAGCAGAGGGGTGCAGAGGCCGCTAAAAACACCGCGACCATTGTGCCTAAACAGTTAAATATGAACAATGCCATCGTTTTAAATGAGACAATTACAATCTAAATATGAACAAAACATTTACAAGAACAACTCAATTGATCTGCTGTAGCCTAGCCTGAACGCTGATTTCTGCATCGTCGTGCACCCTCGGACAAATCTGTTACTCATCTTAGCTTTTCTTCAGATGTCGCAGAACATTTTGCCATCTTCCCTCCTCGGCCACTTAACTCTTGCTCCCTGTATACATACTGGTATACGATACGTCCCCTGGGACCGGGGGAGGAGACTGGCGGTCCCGCAACCCAGACCAGCTGTCTGACCTCCATGCGCGGGCAGCAACCCTACCCTGGCATCTGAGGAGCCCCCGGTGGAGCCGTCTGACCAGACGCGTAGACTGGACCCTGAAAAGAGACAGGAAAAGGGAGAGAGTTAGTCGGGGGCTGTTGCTGCGGTGTGTGTGTGGGTATGAGTTTGGGTGTGACAGCGGCAGCCGCTGTGGGACATCTCCGCCTCGGGGCCGGGGTGGGTCTGCCCGCTGGGACCGTGGAAGACCGGGGCTCCTCCTTTACGCTCCGCCGGGGTAGGGAGAGATGATCCTCCTCGTGGAGGATGGCTGCTTCTAGGCTGGCGGGGCGGTGGCACTGGACCCAGTTCACCGTGGATGTCGGCAGTCCGGCGATAAGTTGCTGCAGCGATGTCCCTCCGGCGTACTGCCAGGATGGCCCTCCTTAACTGGCCGTAGACGTACCGGGAGGACTCCGTCAGGCTGTGCGCCGCCAACTGTGCCCCCTCGGAGAACAGGGGCAGCAGCCGCACAGCCCATTCCTCCTCCGGCCACCCACACGCCGCCGCGGTGCCCTCGAATATGTCGAGGTAACCCTCCGGGTCATCGTCTGATGACATCTTCTGGAGGCCGATCACCGATGGCCGTGCCGGATTGGTTCCGGGATCGACCTCCCGGGTGGCCGGACGCTGCAGCAGCTCCCGCAGGAGAGCACGGACCTCATGCTGGGTAGCCGTGATCTCCAGCAGAGCCTCGCTCTGCCGGCGCTGTAGGTGGGTTTGGTTGTTGTTCAACAAGAAAATACCAATAAACATATTGTGAAAAAATATATAGCAAAAATAGGTCGTAAAGGCCATTGCTCCCTATGTTCAAATCAATAATCTAAATCAAACTCCAACTTCAAACCTCTGCCAATATTGTCAGCTTCACTAGTTTTGTAACTCACAGTTGATGATGAGGTTTAGTGGAGCACTGCCCTCACTGAAAGGACTGAACAGCTGAATGGTCCCTGGTCGTAGCGGTTCACATTAAATATAGTTAAAGTGGAGTTTTGTCCAAAGGCCTTATATAAATGAATTATACACATCCATGGTTTAACCATTATTTATGCAGTGGCCGACACAAACGTGCTATAATAACAATACAAAACAATAATCCCCGAACGTCAACAAGCGCACTGATCGCTAAAACAAACGACCAATTTGAGAAATGGATTGCAAGGGATTGAGATGGAAAAAGCACATCACATTATGCTAAAAATAATATCTTGCAATGCTAGACATATACCTTCAAGGTTAAGATCCTAAAAATATGTCATTAAGTTTGAAAGAAAGTGTCTACAGTAATGACACTGTCCTCAATGACCATCCCTGAAACATATGTGTCAAGTATAGATATAGAAATATACTTTAGTGATCCCAATTTGAGAAATTATTTTGTTACAGAAGCAGCAGCGTGTTCAGACGTTAAAATGTTGACGTTAAAAAACTTGTTTCTATAGTGATACCAGCTCCAAACAATTCATTTATCCTGTTAATCATTTTAATATTGAAATGATAAATTGCCACAAAATTAGGTTGACATTTTATTCTGACATCTTTTCTGTTACCGTTCTTCTTCTTCTACTGAATTCATGGACTCAAATTCCCTCTAAATACCTTTTAAATACAACATTCTTATTACAAATAAACATTAAAAAACACATAAAAACCAAAAAAAGAAAAAAAAGAAAGGCCATTGGAACTAAAACTTACAAAGGAAACTAAATATTTGTCTATTCATGATGTCACACTTTAGTTCACACACTAAACTTTGGTTTGAATTGCGTGAATAAACTAGCTTGAGAGCTAAAGTTAATTACATTCATCCAATGTCAGAAGGATTACCTTTTAACACACGTTGTAATACTTTTCTTTCATTTCAATTTGAGTAAAACATTGAAGATATAACATTGTATTGTTTTCTTTTTACACTGACTCAGATATAATGAAAAATAAAAATACTTCATCAGTCGAAGCTCAGCGTTGGTAAGGAAGAGACAGGACAGGCAGAGAGAAAGAGAAAGAGAGAAAGTGATGGAAGTCAGGGAGGAGCTGCAGGTACAGTCACACAAAAATAATGTAGGCTTAATAACCCCATCTATCCATCCATCTATCTCTCTATCTCTCTATCTATCTATATCTATCTATCTCTGTCTATATATCTATCCATCTATCTCTCTATAACTTAGTTTTCATTTACAATATAGACAATAGGTATAATTTTTAAACAACATATATCTATTGCAGTTATGATGTCATAATAACATACTATTGTATAAAACACCATTTGCTTACTTCTTTGTTCTCTTTTGAGAATCAAACAAAACAGATTTAAATTAAAAAAATAATGCAAACAAACAAGTGAAATGAACTAAATAGCTGAATTGCTTGCTCACTGGCAGGAGCGACAAGTGAGGAGGAGCAAAAAGTGAACAACGAGGGAGAGATTGAACAAAGAGAAAGAGTAGAGGACAGAGAGTAGTGCAAAGGAAGAAGACAGAGAGACTAAAGAAGATGGAAGAGAGGCTGCAGGTTATGGAAAGGAGAGAGACATGGGAAATTAATGTTGACAATGTTTTGTGATCATTTTAGCCTCTGCATGTCCAGATCATTAATAGTAACAATCAGCTGATTCTTATGTATTACACTTTAAAAAATAATTTATGCTGACATTGTCAGCCCACTGACATGGTTTGAAATCAATATATTATCCAATTTGTGACCCCCCCCCCTGACTTAAAAAGCATCTAACTAGATCATGAAAATCCCCAAAATCTCGGGGGTATCCCCTGAACCCCCCTAGCATGTTTGGACCTCGGTATTTAGGAAATCCTTGATACGGCCCTGGTTGACAGGTGTCTGTGTTGACACTCCCCTTATTGTGCGTCAGCAGAGACTGGCTACAAGTGTCTTAGGTTCAAGTTAGACAACTAATGTCTGGGTTAGTGTTCATGACTTCATGTTTATGTCATCTTAATGGTTCATCTCAATGCACACACATTTTCCGTGCTTTCCAATAGTTTAAAAATAGTTTTATTCCATTGTTAAATAACCTGTTCAATACAAACATGCCACTCGTAAAAATTAAATAACATTTCTGTGAACTGATATTTATTTAGTGAGCTTATTAGAGGATGTTCCCTGAAAGATTGTAAAATGTCAATGAAGATGTCAGACTTAGTATTTGTTAATAATTACATACCATACATGGAATGTGTGTGTGTGCAGAAGCGTGGGTAAAAAATTAGGGGAAGCCAATAATACGTCCTTTCTTTTGGGTCGGGGATGTGGTGATCAATGTAATAACGTAACCAGATGAGTGATTACAGCACCCGGTATCATTTTACACACATTTGTATCATACAGATGCAGGACTTACACACGCCTGTTATCTAACCGACAGTTCCGCACGCACTCTCCAGCCGAAACTCTAATAAGTATTAATTCACAAACTAAATCAGGAGACCTTTAACGTGTTTCAGGTTCGCTTTCCACTGACCTTATTTTGAGCTATTTTCCAAAACCCTGTGAAGAAATCCCATTGCTTTTTGTCGAGGGAAACCGAGCACAGCTTACTGCCGGGTTTTAGGACGCGTCACAGCAACACTAAGACAATAAATGGCAAAGACATGTAGAAAATAACCGTATTTAAGATACGTTCATAACAAACGTGGAAGAAAATACGTTTCTAATTAAACGTAATTGAGAATGCAGTTTAGTTCTGTGGGAACGTGAGTTTTAGGAGACAGGGTTGACAGGCTGACGCTCCCGTTGATTGAAAACGCTCCTGTGGGTCGTATTATGGGTCGGAACAATCGGCCTATCTGGTCGTATTAGTTGGAGGACTTGTTGATTTATCTTGTCTAATGTTTCATGATCTACAAGAATATTTGCCACAAAATTAGGTTTAAATTTATTGTTTAGATTATTCTTAATTTGTTGTTTTTATTTTATAATTTCACAGACTCAATATCTTCTCCAATACAGAATTCTTAAATGCAAATACACATAAAAAGCATATTTATGTATTTATTTACGCAGATGTGTGCTTAACATCCTGTTATTTCTTTCTTTAATTTAATCGGATTTCTATATTTATTTGAGGTCTGAGAATTCTTTTTTAATTTTACAATTCTTTTAAATCTTACAATTCTAGAGAAAAAAAAGTGAGACGGAAAAGGTTTTTGAGTTTTTACAGCATGAATGTTTAATACCAAGGCTCTTATTTTGTATGGCCGGAATACTACACACAATATAAATATTATCCATGCTCTTTACATTTATTATAATGATCTATAAATGGGAACACTGTTCACGGGAGGACATAGTTTGCCATGACTGTCATGTAGAATTGCTGTTTTATAATTTCAAGTTTTCTTTGGTCTAACAGCAACATTTATAGATGTATACCAACTCCTTGGTTTCTCCTTGGTTTCTTTGAAGCATATGATTATTGATAAAATATGCTGTAAGTGATTATGAACAAAGTTTTGTCTAAAGTAAATAGGCCTCACCAAATGTTTGATGTAAATCAGCTTTTGTCTAATTGATAATACCACAGTAGTATTCACGTCTCTTTAACAACCATCAATATGTCATGTAAACATATTTACAAATAATTATTTTTGCTTCATGCATTTTATTATTGTTTAAAAAGTATGCCATAACCTGAAATGTCCTTAGTTTTGCCTAAATTAAATATGTATTTACTAAATCGGCTGTCGTCTGATTGTTAATACCACAGTAGTATTCACGTCTCTTTAACAACCATCAATATGTCATGTAAACATATTTACACCACTAGAGGGCGATGTCTTGCAGCTTTAGGACATGTCTGCAGCTTCACTGGGTTTGACTCATTATGCAAAAACTTTGTACCTCAACAAGAAGGTAGTTCTGCATTTACTCACTGATATGTTGAGAACTGCAAGAGGCTCACATTTATCAGGACAGTCAAAGTTTGATAGCTGACATTTCCTCTGCATTTGATATCTCACAGAGTTCCAACAATGGACATTTTCTCGTTACTATGGATAGTCTCTCTGGCTTTCACAGGTAAGAATGTTGTTTTTTAAAAGTGTTTCCATCTTCTGCTGTTACGTTTATGACTTCCTATACTTTATAATAATTGCTGAATTGTTAAAAAGTGTTTGGAAATTAGTTGAGCTAATAATCCGGAGGTCTACTTTTAGATTATTTTGTGATTCAAAAGCAGCATGGTTAGCGGACCAAAAGCAGGACTGATAAAAGCTAATTGCTGAAACAAACATGAACTTACAGTAAGGCATTTTGCATGTGATTGAGGATATATCTAGATGTCTATTTTCTGACTTATACAAATAAAAAAGTTAAAACAATTTATGTAAACATAAATGTAGGTTTATTAAACATCGTGTGAATCAACATCTTGATCGATTGTTGCTTTTTCAAAATAGATGGCACAATTGTATCTTGCTAATTTTATCTCATTGTAAGACTAAAATAAAATAAAACACTTTTTGCCTATAGACTTCAATATGGGAATGAAGTGGCAAAAGTTTGATCTTTTTTAAGCTTAGATTTAAGAAGCATCCACATTTTTTTGTAAATTGTTATAAACAGCTAAACATTGATGCAACTGTACAGCATTATGGAATACATCATTATGTGTTTTTGTTTTTGTTTGTTATGAAGGATTTCGTCCCAGGGCTTATTTTGCAGTCTCTCTCCAGGTTTAACTGAAGGAGCTGGTTTGTTGCCAGACGGTCTGAATGCAGCTGTGGGAGGGAAAGTGATGTTCACCACAACACTGACTCCAGGAACACCTTTCCAATCTGTGAACTGGAAATTTGGTGCTGAAGAATTATTTACTTGGAATGTTAACAACTTCACTGAACCAGAGTATGAAGGCAGGATCACCTTCTTCATGTCCACTGGATCTCTGGAGCTCAGGAACCTGGCTCTAAATGACAGTGGAGATTACTCAGTTACCATTTTAGAAGCTGGAAAACGACCACAGACAGGGATCACAAGACTGAAAGTTGAAGGTGAGACATTTTTAACATGTTGCATATCTTTTTGTGGCGTTTGAGCAAGGAAACAATGATATAAGGCTTTTTATTCTTTGCACCACCATTATCAAATAACAATGTAGAAAGATTCTCTTTTTTTGTGGAAGGAGCTTGTATAAACGTTCAATGTAGAGCCATTAATAATCCATATCTCGTCTTAAACATGAGACTCACTCCCATCTGCTTCAGTGTTTATTTTATATTGTAACTTTACAAAATAATTGTTGTGCTTCACCCACAGAGACAGTCTCCAATGTAATGGTAACCTCCAGCAGCACAGAGCTGGTGGAGTTCAACAGCTCCGTCAGTCTGTCCTGCTCCTCCTCTGGATCCCCTCTCTCTTTCTTCTGGCTGAACAGCAGCTCTGAGGTTACAGGAATTGACAGAGTTCAGATCACTGATGGAGGATCCACTTTAACTATCATTAATGTGACCCGCTACGACCAGGGACCATTCAGCTGTCATGTTTCTAATCCTGTCAGTGAGGGAACCAGTGATCCACTAACCCTCATCATCTACTGTGAGTTACATGCACGATTTTTTTACTTTCTTTGAATTGCTGTTTTGTTTTCCCTTACATTCAGTTCGCCATACATTATTTATCAGACAATATTTCCTTTCCAAGACTCATATGTGGAAAGATCACAACGATGTTCATTTTTGGAAATCCCTTTTTTTTTACAGATGTTTCTTCTGTGTATATATATCCATAATTCAGTTATTAATGCATACTAACTTTTTGATGTTTCTCCCCTAATTTCAGATGGCCCAGAAAATGTTAATTTGAAAATATCTCCGCCTCATGCACCCTATCTGGAAGGATCAAACATCAGCCTGAGTTGCTCAGCTGTCTCCAACCCTTTGGCCCACTATACCTGGTTTCTGGATGGGGGCCTGCTGTCAAAAGGATCGCAGTTCGATCTGTCAAACAGTCAGAAAAATCAAAGTGGAAGCTACAGCTGTCAGGCGTTTAACAACAAAACTCTGAGATATGAAACATCTCATCCTGTAACCATCTCTGTACTGGGTAAGTTTTGTACAAAGAAATACAGATGGAAAATATGGGATGTATCTGAGAATATAGCATCGGATATGTAAGGGATAATGTGCAGGGGGCACTGCGCGTTGGGATCCTGCTCACTTTTTTTTAAATATTTGATCGCCTCTCTGCACATTATCCCTCTTATCACAAGGCTACATACTACATACAAAATTATGACCCACAATATTGATTGATCGTATTGCCAAGAACAAATAAAGGTTCTCTGTAACTGTTCAGTTTATTTTCCATTTACCAGTCTTTAAACTACACACCATGTTCCTGTTAGTGTTTACTTCCTGTCTGTCTTCTTCTGTTGATTTATATGACGTCAAACGCTCTGTCTTATGGCCTCTATTCTTATGTTTTTTCATTTTTCTTTTCTTTTCTGGTGACGGTTTCGACATCATGAATCAAACGTTTTGTGATTTTCACAAATATAAAAAATAATTTATAGAAAGTTTTCCGCAGTGTTTCCTGACGGATGGAAATGAATATCTAATTGGTATGATTGCACAACTGTGGACCCTTGATCCTTGGCGACGGTCTGCTGTCCATAGTTGCAGTCTTCTAGCGAAAAATAATAGACCTCTGGAATGTGCTAATTGACCAGTCAATCAAGTATTCAACTAAGCTTAGTGTAATTACTAATATTTTAAATATAATGTAGGAAGGTCTTATTAAAAATTTGTGGAACAAAAATAAACAACAACTACATATGTTTGCAATTAAGATAGATCTGCAATCTTTGCTCGTACAGCGATGGCTTAAAATAAAAATGCATGAAGACGTACAAAATACTTGCTTTCAGGCTAGTAGCCGAGTGAAAATTGTGGCTTGATATGGTGGCTGACTGTAACAGTGGCTTAAAACATTTTCATCAGAGAAATTCGCTGCATTTTCAAAAAACACAAATGTTTCCAAAAACATGCACATTAAGAAACATCTTCACCAACTTGACAAAACATGTGCAGCATTTTCTAAAAGCGCGGAATAAAGCCCAGAATAAACTGTAAATACAAAATTCTGCAAATAAAAAACGCAAGAAGCTAAAAACACAGCGGAAACCAGGGGACACTAAATAGTGATGCACACATTTGGGACCGGAGTGCTTGTTGACGTCCGTGGATCATAAAGTTGGACTGTCACTGTTGTTAGTAAGCAACCGTTTTATTGGCTAATTCTAACAATGTCATTGCTTGATTCCTAACCTATCCAACCATGTAATTTAAAATAAACTGACAAGACACTGACAATTATCAAACAGTCTAACTCTGCTAACAATGAAAGCCAGCTATATAATCCCCAAATATCAACAAGTGCCCTGGTCCCGGCTACTATTTGCAGCATTTAGTTTATGCAGCTATTTCCGTAATCTTTTCGTGAATGTTTTTTAAATGCTGTACATGTGTGAAAATGTTTCTGCCATTGCACGTGTTTTGGTACATTTGTGTTTTTATATTTGCATGGATTCTGAAGCTGTTTTGGGCCATTGTGGCGTGTTTGCCGCTATCAGCCACCGTAGATAGCAGAGGTAACTAAAGGGTTAGGGGTTAACACTTATAGTTCCATGTCTTGTTACATAAGAATACACCATATTTGTTAAGTGTTATTATGGGAGAATTACTATTCTTGTGGTACTACTGCCTTATTAGGCCCATATTGAGCAGAGCATTTTAAGACCAAAACTCGTATACAAGAACTTCCTTACTTGCAACAAATAAGCACTAATAAGAGGGTTATTGAGGAAAAACTCTCAACTAATGACCTATTACTTGTAGAATATGGTCATGTAGAATAAGGCATTAGTAAGTGTTTTATAATGACTAACAAACAGCCAATATAATATGCTAATATGCATGTTAATGAACAACTAGTTGATGGTGAATGTGTGTACCTTAATATAAAGTGTTACCCATTTATTTAATGCCATCAATAGAACAGGGACTGTAGAAGGAAATGAGCCTGGACTCAATGGTTTATGATAATTTAAAATGCATTTTAAACAGCATGCTTAACAGAATCATGTTATAGGTTTAATAACTAGCTAGGATATCTCATATGGGGAGAAATGTAATATCGTTTTTATCCACAGGCATTTTGAGATAATGAGACAGTTCCTGTTTACAGAATGATGTAAAAATCATGTTCTTTTATCCTGTTTTATTCAAGGCCCACCAGGCTGTTCGGCTGGTTGCATCGCTGGAATAGTAATCAGCGTTTTAGTCGTCCTCTGTGTTGTAGCTGCTATTGTGTGGTACTGCTTTCATGACAAAAAGTAAGTGCGGAAAAGATCTTAAGTATATAACATAAATCTATTTTCAGAGTAATACTCAATTACAAGTATGGGAAAGGTGATGGCTCAGTATCTCCAAGTTTAGACCCAAAAGCTTGACTCAAAAACCAAGCAGGAGGAAGATTCAGGATCAGCACATTGGAAGATATCATCCAGAAAATGTGGAGCTAGAATGGTGTTTTTGGCCCTTGTTTTTGGACAAATGTAGTTGGTGATCCCTGGTGTAGACATTGTGTGTAACAACCTTGTTTACTCAAACTACAAAAGGTTGATGTTCAACAAAGGGCCTGCTCTTATTATATATTCTCCATATGTTCCTAAGCCCTTTAGTTATGACTCGTTTGTGTCACAATGGAGCCGCACCTCGACACTGTACAACTTCAATGATTAACATTCTGTTTTTGCAAGGTATAAATATTTAACTGTGATGGAATATATGATTCACCATGAGTTAAAGTATGGGGAGACCCTTATGGCGGTTTTCCACTGCAGGGCCTCGCACGGCTTAGTTGGGTATAGTTAGGCCTTGGTAGGCCAGGCTCACTTTATGCTGAATTTCCATTACAGTTTAGTAGCTGGGGCAGTAACTATAGTAACGCAGTGTAGGCGGAGCCGTGACATCATCTTCAATGCGAACCACAAAACCAACATCAGCCGTTAGCTGTTAGCACTCAGAGCTCACAGCTCCTCATATCTGTTCAGAAACTAGACACAAGTTAAACAAGTACAAACCACAGGCTGTCTGTGTCATGGCGAATACAGTCGCTGGTTTGTTTATGTCTGTATAGGCCGTTGTTGTGAGTGTGGACAGTCGGAGCATATACAATGTTAGCTTAACCGATCTCCATTCAGAACACATGCATTTTAAAAGGTTTTTCGGCTGCCGTCTGTCTGCAGACTTGTCAAAGCATTAATTCATGGTTTTTACTAACCGGTATCAGTATGTTGTTACTTCGGCATCATTTTGAAACGTGTATTACAATTAAATCACGGTCAAATATGTTCATTTTGTTGTAGTTGTAGCCCCCTTGCCAGCGATTCTCTCTGACCATTCAGCAGTCGAGAGTGTTTACGTCACTAGTTTAGCATATTTAGCCCGGTTGTTGGCCCGGTAAGAACCTCGATTTTGAAGGGCCAGAAAAAAGGTGAAAAAGTAGCCCTGAGCCGGAACTACCCCTAACGGAAAAGCAAAAAAAAGCGGTTCGGGTTTGGCACGGCACGCTTAAACTGTGCGAGGCCCTGCAGTGGAAAAGCGCCATTATAGAGCAATACATTACTGTTTGAAAGTCTATGATTGCAAATCATTCGTAACAAATACTTTCAGAACTATATATGCAGATCAAATTAAAGTTACAGCTCTTATGAAGAAATAACTACTTTTTCTATCATGCATGCAATACCAATAACTAGATATATTGCTGCTTGTATCATTATTGTGTTGCCGAGACTAATGATCTCTCTAAACAGAAAAAAAAAGAAAAAGCGTTCTGCTGAAAACACCAACACCAGAACGGGTAAGTCTATTACGTGTAACATGAGTTTGTGTGTTCACAGATGTATTTGTCCTTCATTGAGTTATTCTAAGCTTTTTTTATGTCCTACGCTATAAAGGAGGCCAGGACAACGGAGCGTACACAAGAAGTCAGGTAAAAGTAATCAGAGTCGTTTCATGCTCTGCTGGTTACTAAGAGAGTTTGTAAACACAGTGCTGAACATCAGACTTTGAACCAGGAATGAGATATCAAGCTGACACAATGAAGAATACGTGAAAATGTGTCATTAGATCAACATTATAGAGATAGCTTATCTTATTAACGATTTTGGAATTTTTCCGTTTACCTCCTTTTTTTTTGCATCAAATCAGATGTTTAGTTTAGTTTATTTGTTTATAGTGTTGTGGACATTCCCCATTGATCAACTGTCACCACAAACAGTAAATGGGGCAGCTTTAGCCCACATTGCTAACTTCCAGCTGTTGTCCCCGGCCAGATGATAATAGACACTTTTTTAAAATCACAATACATCAACAGCATTAGTTATACAAAAAGGATGAGAGACAAGTAGATACAGGTCAGTTTAGCAACAGCCTTCTGCTTTGTATTGGCATGCACATCTATCACGGTGTCATCGGCATATACTGTAGATGTGTTTCCACATCAGGACAGACAGATGGCAGGTTATTCATATATAAGGTAAAGAGAAGTGGACCAAGTATTGAACCTTGTGGTACTCCGGTGCTTAAGTCTAGAGCTGAAGAGAGTTGATTATAGATGATAACATGCTGAGGCCTACCACTGAGGTATGATTCAATCCAATGTAACTGTAAATGTTATCTTACATTAATTTCCTTTCTTTTTATTTCTCCTAGGAGATGAACTACGCAGATGTCCGTTTTACCAAAAAGAATAACGGCGGGAAAGTCCAGATGGGAGACCAGAATAAACCGTCTGACTACGCTGAGTTCAGAGTGAACAACATTCCTCGTGCTGCTGCGTCCTCTCTCCCAACCTACGATGCTCACCTACAGCGGAACAAGAGGCCGACTCCTCAGCCTGAAACCGCCGAACCCTACGCTCAGGTCCGCAAGAACTGACCACACTAGATGAAATGGATAATGTGGGGGGGGTCTCACTGGAAGCAGCTAACAAGAGAAACCTTCACTTCCCTCTCAGTTTTTCTTTTTTTTATGGAGGACTCATTTGCCTTGAGTTAGCTTCTCCAAAGCACTTTAGTATTAAAGAATGCTGATTTCAATATATGAAGGTAAAACAAGGAAGTAATGTGCAGGCGGGGTTTTCCCATTTCCAAAGGTTTACTTACCTGAACCGTCGATCATTCACAGGGTATGCAACAAGCATCTTTGGAAAGATCCTTAATAATTAATTAATAGGTTAAAGTAAAGGTTATTTGATGACTTCAGTAATCTATTTACGTTTTCTCTAGCACAACCTTCCAATCACCAATTGGAACAACCAATTTTACAATTTATTTATTGAAATAGTTATCACTGTAATAAACCGTGTTTAAACTAATGTTATTGTGCAATATTGATTTGTACCTTCTGTTCTTGTATATATCATATTTTATTTACATGTATAATGTATATAGACTTCTTTTTTTTTTACTGTACTATGTCTTACTATGTTGCATTGTTGGAGAAGCTCGGACATAGGAGTTCATTGCCATTTATACGCTGTACACTTATGTGCACATTAGAACCTTTGAATTTGTAATTGAACTGCAGCATGTGGAAAAAAGTCAGAATTCTGAGATTTTCCGAAAAAACTGAATTATTTGTATTAAAGCCAGAATTCCGACGTTTTTTCTCAGAATTCAGACTTTCATCTCAGAGGTCCGACTTTCAGGTCACGATTGTCATGCGGGGATGTTGTTTTATAATTTCAATTTTTTTTTTAGTCAAACAACAAAACTGATAGATCTATACCGAATAATTATTTTTGCTTCATGCATTTTATTATTGTTTAAAAAGTATGCCATAACCTGAAATGTCCTTAGTTTTGCCTAAATTAAATATGTATTTACTAAATTGGCTGTTGTCTGATTGTTAATACCACAGTATTATTCACGTCTCTTTATCAACCATCAGTATGGCATGCAAACATATGTACACCACTAGAGGGCGATGTCTTGCAGCTTTAGGACATGTCTGCAGCTTCACTGGGTTTGACTAATTATGCAGAAACTTTGTACCTCAACACGTAGGTAGTTCTGCATTTACTCACTGATATGTTGAGAACGGCAAGAGGCTCACATTTATCAGGACATTTCTGTGGCTGTTCATATCTCACAAAGATACATCAATGGATATTTTCGCTTTACTATGGATTGTCTCTCTGGCTTTCACAGGTGAGAATCTTACATTACTGCTCTTCCTATACCTACACTTCCTATACTTATAAACATTTCTGAATTGGTAAACAAGTTGTTTGAAAGGAGTTTTTCTATTAATCTGGAGGTCTTTTCATTGTTTTGTGAATCAAAAGCATCATAGTTAGCGAACCAAAAGCATGACTGATAAAAGTGAATTGCTTAGAATTTTTTTTATTTACAGTAAGACATTTGGCGTATGATAGAGTAAATATCAAGATGTCTACTTTTTAACTTATGAAAATAAAAATTGAATTTGTTTTGTTTTGTTTTAGACTGTAATGAAGGGTTTTGTCCCAGGGCTTATTTTCCAATGAACTCTGTCTCTCACCAGGTTTAACTGAAGGAGCTGGTGTGTTGCCAGACGGAATGAATGCAGTTGTGGGAGGGAAAGTGATGTTCACCACAACACTGACTCCAGGAACATCATTTCAAATAGTGCTCTGGAAATGTGGTTCTAAAGATATATTTACATTCTTTGAGAGTAACCTCACTGCACCAGAGTATGAAGGCAGGATCACCTTCTTCATGTCTACTGGATCTCTGGAGCTCAGGAACCTGGCTCTAACTGACAGTGGAGAATACTCAGTTACCATTTTAATACCTGGAGAACGACCACAGTCAGGGATCACAAGACTGGAAGTATACGGTGAGAACGTTTCACATGTTGTATCTCTTTCTCTGCTGAATGAAGATTTTGCGTAGCGATTGAGTAAACAATGATATAGGGCTCTTTTTTCTTTGCACCACCATCATGAATGTATGAAATGTACCTTTTTTTCGTGGATGGAGCTTGTAAAAACGTTCAATGTGGAACCACGAATAATCAATATCTCCTCTTAAGATGAGACTCCAGCCACTTCAATGTTTTCTTCTCTTGTAACTTTATAAAATATTCGTTGTGCTTCACCCACAGAGCCAGTCTCCAATGTGATGGTAACCTCCAGCAGCACAGAGCTGGTGGAGTTCAACAGCTCTGTCAGTCTGTCCTCCTCCTCTGGATCCCCTCTCTCTTTCCTCTGGCTGAACAGCAGCTCTGAGGTTACAGGAAGTGACAGAGTTCAGATCACTGATGGAGGATCCACTTTAACTATCATTAATGTGACGCGCTACGACCAGGGACCCTTCAGCTGCCGTGTATCTAATCCTGTCAGTGAGGGCACCAGTGCTCCACTAACCCTCACCATCTACTGTGAGTTACTAACCTGCTCAGTATATTTAAAAAACGAAATCTAGTGGCAAACAAAGTTTAGAGAATTGTCCGAGTTAATTTACTGATCTTACCTTGTTTAGTCTTGTTTTATTCATGCATGGGTTTGTATTTACTAAACAAGATCTAGTTGCAAAGACTTTGGATAATTGTCAGTTTGTTCTGTTGTCTTTTTGTTCACGCTTGGGTTTATAAAATATTAAAACACATGTTCCCCTCCTATTTGAATCCATTGCATCATCCCTGCACACTACAGCACAGTTCAAACTAAATCATTGTACATTGGACACCTATATTTAGAAACTGTGCATTGCATGCCTGCTATGTAATATAAGTTCCTTGTATTTGTATAATAATGCAGTTGTGAATACTAACGTCTTGCTGTTGTATTAACCCTAAATTCAGATGGCCCAGAAAATACTATTTTGACAATATCTCCACCAAAAGAGCACCATCAGGAAGGATCAGACATCAGCCTGTCCTGCTCAGCTGACTCCGGACCTCCTGCCCAGTTTCAGTGGTTTCTGAATGGTAGCACGCTGTCTGATGGACCAGAACTCAAACTGATGAACGTTCAGCAAAATCAAAGTGGGAGCTACAGCTGTCAGGCCTTCAACGACAAGACTCTGAGATATGAGACGTCTCAGGCTGCATCCATCTCTGTACTGGTTTTGTATCTAAGATGATAGCATCTGATATGTAAGGGATAATGTGCAGGGAGCACTGCACGTTGGGATCCTGCTCACTTTTTAAAATTATAAATAACTGCCTCGCTGCACATTATCCATCTTATTACAAGGCTACATACTAAATACAAGATCATGACTCACAATATTGATTTAAAAATGATCGTATTGCTAAGAAAAATCAAGGGGATCAAATACTTATTTCCCACAGTTAAATGTAAATCAATGTTTATCTTTTATATAATGTCAATTTCTTGATTTTTTTGGTTTTTGATATTGTTACCCTCACTGTTAAAATAAACCTACCATTAAAATGATAGACTGTTCATTTCTTTGAAGGTTCATTCCGCACTAAAGGAAATGCAACATTTGAAAGGTTCTCTCACTTTTTATGTTCAGTCTTGTGCTCCCTGACTGTGTTCGTCCTCCAGGTATTAAAATGGTAACTGAATAATCTCCACTGTCATCAATAGATAAGTTCCTGAGCTCCAGAGATCCAGTAAACATGAGGAAGGTGATCCTGGCTTCATACCCTGGTGCAGGGAAGTTGCTATCATAGCATGTAAATATCTCTTTAGCACCACATTTCCAGTTCACTGATTGAAAAGTTGTTCCTGGAGTCAATGTTGTGTTGAACATCACTTTCCCTCCCACAGCTGCATTCAGAGGACAACACACCAGCTCCTTCAGTTAAACCTGGAGAGAGACAGAGAGGGTATAAATCATTCAAAACACAATACAGTAGCAGACAAAGTAAGCTATGTTCTCTCTGAGGAAGCTCACAAACATATATGGATACCACAGACATTTAGATTCAAACAACAGGGAAATAGATTGCAAACAGAAAGAGAAACATACTGTCTGTCAATAATTAATAGTTACACTGATAAATAAAGGAACAAACACTTTAAATAGAAAGAGCTCATCTGAGATGACTCCCAGGATGATGAAGTGTATCACAGCTTCTTCTATGTTTTCCTGCAGTAGCATAAAACAACCTGAAAATGGGATCACAGTCCTTCAGCTTTGCTTTGCTTATTTCAGATAAGACAGAACAAGGCAGTACTTTGCGGGCGGGGTGTTCGTATAATTATGCCTCCAAAAGTTTTACCTTACCAGAACTGTTGTTTGTTGTGTCCCGTCAAAAGTGTTAAGTCCAGTTATGTTTCATGTTTTTGTTGAATCAATTTCTGTCTTGTCTCCCACTTCCTATCCTAATGTGTGTCTCCCGCCCTCATCAGCGTCAGCCCTGCCCCTGATTGCTTCCACCTGTGCCCAGTTACCTTTTGTTTATAGGCCCCAGATTCCTTTTGTTCTTTGTCAGTTCGTCTTGTCCTGTGCCAGTACTCTGCTCACCAGCGTATTATTTTCCTCACGTAGTGAGCTATTTTCGTTTTGCCTTATTGGAGCCTTTTTTCAACTCGCTAAGAGTGTCGTTTTTCTTTTGTATACCTTTTGAAAATAAAGTATATTTCTTATGCTTTACCTCTGTCTCCCGGGTCGTGCATTTGAGTCATTTTCCTTGTTTATCCAAGTTTGTGACATTGTTGATCATTTACAGTGTACGCAACAAGCAATTTATAAATGATCCTTAATAATTAATTGAAAAATGGCCTCTCGTAAAAGAGCTTGGTATTTATTATGTCAAACAACATGTAGATACCATGGTGCTGTGGAGTGATACCAGACATGATGCCAAGATTGACCAGGGGTGTGAAGTGGCTCTTCTCCCACCTGGTTTGGACTAAGACCTTCTTTATACTCTACCTTTATTTTCATTTCAACAACACTTTTATAAAGTTTTGTGATTAAAATGACAAACACACACATGCTCACAAGGGGAAAACAACAAGTGTCGCCTTCGGGGCTGGTAACATCAACGTTTCATATGACTAAACATTTAAAGGTTTATTCATGAATTAACACGTTATTATTTGGTAAACATTAATGTATATACTGGAACATCAGGTACATTCAGAAAGCATTTTACTTCAGGCAATTATTTTTTCAAAGTGTAGGATAGCATGTTTCAGGTAAATTGGGGAATCTCCAATTGTGTAGATTGTGCACAACTATGGGTTACCCATTATTTATACGGTGGCAGAAGCAGCAGTGTGTTTAGACATTAAAATACAAATACGTAAAAAGTGGAATAGAGACCTAACAATATCAAATATTCTGGATAGTTAAAATGCTCTAGAAAAATTCCCAAATACTGCAGTAGCAGGAATATAGGCTTATACTGTAAATAACAAAACAAAATAATGAACCATGCTTTGTGAAAAATATCCTAAAACTTTAATTGTCTCACCTTGAAGGCCTGACGGCAAGTAGACAAGCTTGTTTGAGCCGCAGCTCGTCTCAAACAAGCCTAGGGAGATCGCTCTTCTGGAGTGAAGAGAGCGGTAATAATGATATTGAAAGTTAGAAACTTAAGATGCATTTTGACAGACAAGACGGACAATTGGGGGGAAATACCCTGCATTTTGAATGTCCGATAGTCCACCATTAACACCTTAGTTCCGTCTCGTCTCGTCAACGAAATGTATCATGTTGTTTTAAAAAAAAAATCGATTACAAAAACGCAATCACAACATTTTACAATTTCAAAACGTTCCCAATGTAGCTGAGTTTAGGTAGTTTTGGCCGTTGTAGACCCTCTACAATGTCTGAATTGATTGGGACTAAGATAGTTAAACATAATGTTTGATTGGTTGCTATAAAGTTAACATGTAAAGATTTGTTTTTCTCTAGTGACACCAAATCCAAAATATTTCGTTTATCCTTTAAAAACATCTTAATGGTGGGGTAGGTAAGTTTGAGAGACAGGCTCGAGATACACTTTTTGTTATATTCCATGGAATGCTCTTAACATCCCGATAGCAATGAATATCTGAAGTGCTTTGACAACAAATACATTAAAAAATATCATCTGTGGAAGCCGTGGTACTGTAAAAAGCACAACCAATCATCTGAGCCGGCCCGGCTAAAGTAACTGGATGGCCTACCTGCCTGTCAGCCTTCCATCTGTGCACAAATTTATCTCGTGCCCTCATTGGTCATGTGCGCGTTCGTGTGTGTTGGAGGAGGGGCTCTGTAAGGAAGTGGCAGATTTTCAAATTCTAGCGCACTCGAGCTGGTTTTTCCAAAATTACCTACCCCACCTTTAATTGACGGTATCAACATTCCTTTTGAAAACTAAATTCATAAACGCAAATAAACACTAAAAAAACGCAGACACAAATAAAAGGCCATAAAATAAGAGCTGAATCTTACACAAACAATTTAAGATTTGTCTATTCATGATGTCGAAACTTAGTTCAAACATTCATACTTTTATTTATTCATACTGGTCCTTACATCCTTTGTTTTTTGGTATGCTTGAATTAGGTTTTATACCAGCCTGTCTGACATATCTATAATTCACAAATGAAAATGTTTCTCTGTTGTAGTCGACTGATCCACCACTCAATGTCACTTTTGTTATTTTGCATTAGTTGTAAGGTTGCATAGTTCTCAACATCAACTTAACATACTGCTTTATTTAGATAAAGGTTAGTTTATTTGTATAGCACATTTATATAGCAAAGGCGATTCAAAGTGCTTTACAAAAACAGAAGTCAATTACAAAACAAAATAAATTGAGCAAAAAGACGTTTCATAAAAGAGATAGAAATTAGTTAAACAGAGAAATTGTAAATACACATAATGCTGCTGTGTTGCAAGCCGACCCCATGTAAAGGTTCTACTTGTGCCCAATTTAAATACCATAAAGACAGTATTGAAGCCAGCTCAAGGTAAATGTCAAATGTATTTAATTATATGTACAGTTATTTAGATTTATTTTTAATTCTCCAGTCGAGCTTCCTTCGAGTTCAGTCTAAGCAACACATTGTTTCTCATAACAGGCACCTCACATTCTCACTGCTGTCCCAAATGTTTTAAATTGTTGTTTAAATTGTTTTTCAAACCTATGTTTTTGAGAAGAGAAAATATATTTCTGGTAAACACCTGAATGCGCCACTGGGCATATGCAGTTGCACTCCTCTCACAATTGATAGCGTGAGGAATACAGGCAAATGAGCCTCCGCTTCGGGAGGCGTGTGGTGCAGTGGACTAGTGCGTTGGTGTTCGGATCAGAGGAGCACAGGTTCAAACCCCACTGCAGTCAGCATGTCTTTGTGTCCCTGAGACACTTCACCCCAAATTGCTCCTGTGAGGATTGCCCACAGTATTGAGTATGTAAGTCGTTTTGGATAAAAGCATCTAACAAGTGACATGTAATGTTTCACTAGAGGATTAACTACAGTGCTCATTGAATGGGCCACACAAAAGCAGAGCAATATGAAGGGATTAAATATGGCGCTCTGATGAAGAAGAGTTTGAGCCAATCAGCACCTCAGTGCTAATCTACAGTATCAGGATGCGTTTACACACCAGACACTCAGAACGGTGTCATAAAGGGAGGAAGAGAACGAGTCAGGAAGACTGACGGACATGCTCTTTCAGCTCTCTTACAAAGATGAACTTTGAATTGAATGACCAGATGTTTACAGATGAACAATTAATGATTGTTTTTTATATTTCCAATGACCAGACATGTGTTAAATAGTGGTGATTAATATTTTGACAGATCAGATTACACTTTCGCACTAAAATTAAAAAGATTATATTTTCTGAGGATAAGGTATTGAATAATAAGGTATTTCTACTATTATAACAGATAATGTTAATATCCTTAATCGTCCAGCAATCAGGCTTAACAACACTACTCCTTAATGTATTTTCCATGCACATACAGACCCAAAATTATGTTTCAAGTACTTGATTAATTTAAGTTTTGGCCCAAAACAAATATTTATAATATGTCATAAAACAATCATACAGCATAAATGATCCTCAAATTATAAAAGTATAATTTAAAGAAATGTATATTCTATATTCAACATCGGATAAACACAGAAGAACCCTTTCAAAGTACAATAAATGGGGCGAAGCCTGAGAGCTAGTTCAGGCAGTCAACTCGAGCACTTCATACTGCTGCATTCATCCATAACGCCCCTTGCCACTTTACAACCAACCAAACAGAGTCTCCTTAATATGCTGCTCTATTTCACCTGCCAGATCTCTCTCTATGCATTGCTTGCTGCTGCTATTGCTGCAGCTACTTCCATGTTGCTGCTGCTTGCCTGCCCCACCACCACCCCAGCTTCCACCAGTTTCCACCTGTAGGCTCGGGGGGTTAGTTATTTAATCATCACTCATCGTGCTATGTATATCTGTGGAGTGATGAGGCCCGAGCCTAGACGCCATCCTCAACTATATGCTACTTCTAATAAACATGTTAAAGAAACACGTGAGTTGTCTGACTGAAGTAGATTTTCAGGTAAGTATGGCTAATAAGAATAAGTAATTGAATTAATTTGGTACAGATCAGTTGTAGCATTTAAACATTTGTGAATTTAAGTTTTAAGAATGTTTAATCCTTCCTTTCCAGGTTTTTACAAAAGTTTTTGAATATTTGCTTAACTTTTCCTTTTCAGATTTTGAAATGACATAATGATTGATAGTTTAAGTAATGCAATTCTGTTATCATGCCATAGTCTTTTGATTTCATATTTAATGAAGTAAGAGTATGTAATAATATAACTATAATGTTAAGTTTATAGACTGAATACATTAAAAATATAGAGCCTTTAAATCTAAATGTCAGATTCTTTATAGTCCTGGGTAATTGCTAAAAAAGGTGTTCGCTTCAGAATCAGAATATCTTTATTCTTACGTCTTTTAAAAGTAATAGGTTAATGAGTAAGATTATAATTTACTACATTGATAATACAAATATATAATATTGATCATTGATAAATACATGATGAAGTTCGTTAGGATTACATTATTTGTGTTATTATATTGCTCTGTTATTTTGTGTATGTTAATTGTTATACCTTTGGAAAAAGATGCTCAAAACATTGATGGAAGATCATTTTGTAGGATTGTGATTGACTGTTTCAATCTGAAATGTTTTATTAATATTTTGTTTGCAAAATTAGTAGAATCCCAACACCCTTTCTGAAGAATCCCATTTATTAGTGATTTGAACAAATCTATTTTTGGGGTAGATTTTGTTTATCAAAATTGATAAAAAGGGAGGAACTGTCAGTTTGCACTGACCTCACTGAGCTCAGGCACCTGTAGCATATGGTGCTGTGCTCTCAGTGTTTTTTCTCCCTGTTCCTGCCTGTTGGCGTCAGCTGATAAAGGTGTTATAGTGCTTTGCAGTGGTTAATTTGTAAATCATAAGGTGCCGGAACGCAAAGTACATATGACAGCTCAGGGATGACGAGACGCGTACAGGTCCCGGAACGTATACAGAAAAGGTGCTGAAAACAACATGAAAATGTCCACTTGCAACGCTGTGGGACTTACAAGCCTCAATTTCAAATAGTATCCATGGTATAAATGTTATGACGATAATTTATAATTTTTTAGGCTAGTATGCACAACATAGGCAAATGCCCACATCACCACAGGTGGGACTTCAGTATACAGCCAGCAATTAATTTCTCAACAGATTTAACGTGTAAAAAAAATATGTATTAGGCCTATTCAAAGATTGGCACGGCGGCCTATTAATAGACAGTATGTTTGCTCACCATATTTAGTTGTTTAAAACACCCCACATCACGAGCATGTCCGGATTGTCCTCTATCTCTTTTTTTCTGCTTTTACTGCGTGTGTCTGTGGCAGTTCTGTGTCCTTTGGCCACCCAGGACCTCACGTACGGGACTGGATTGAATTTAGCCAGGGGGGGTCCAACAAGATTTAGGAAGAGTAAAGATGACATGGTGGATGTGAGCAAAGAGCTACGGTTGGGAGTGCAAATCAAGTTCATTTGAGAAAATCCGCGCTCACATTCAGCACTTGCAATGGGAATGCTGTTGACAGCAACAAGTAACTCCATCAGCTCATCGGGGGTGTCTTTACCATCTGAGTCTCTGTACGTTCTGTAGGCCCGTATGACTGCGCGCGGGTTGGCAATGTTGAAGCGCTGACACAGTGACTCGACCTCAGTCTCTCCAAACAGCGCACCTGCGTCCTCGGGCCAGTATTGTGCGTAAAGCACCTTCAACTCCTCAATGAACTTGTTATATCCAGTTTTATCTGGCATCCGGCCTCCTTGAGATAACATACGGTCCTCCAAGTTCTTGGCCACAGTTAGAAAAAACTGACCTGTCGCTGGACGTCCCACACTCTTCTACGCTCAATGCGTTCTCCTCTCCTACTGAATCTTCCTGCTGTAAGCCAGCTGATGTCGCGGTTCCGCTCGCCTCTTGCTCCGGCTGTTGTACCGGGCTAGTTGATGCCAGGGTACCCACCCGTTGCTGTTGGTGGTCCACCTGGCTGACGGTAGCTGGCTCCTGTTCCGGCTGGCGGTGAACCTGACCCGCTGCCCGGGCTTGGCTAGCTGTCGGTTAGCTAGCTGGCTAGCTGTTGCGGCGCTAACCTCCTCCTGGTTTTGACCATCAACATGACCGCTGCAGCTGCCCTCGTCGCTGCTTGTGGAGGCTTTTCTGACTCGTTTTGAAGTGTCTATTACCTCTTCCTTCTTTTTGAAGAAAGACAGTAAATGTAACTGTCTTTTTGACATGCTTGCATTGAATCACCGTTTCTTCCTCTCTGCGACGTGCTCCTCATGTGGCGAATTTCAAAAGTGAAAGACGTTTGTCCGTTGGTCCAGCTTTTCAGTGCGTCAACACAGATCTCCGACTCTTTCAAATCTTAATCTTAATAAACGACATGAAATTCTTGGGATTTTTTCTGTAAATTAATATCTGCATATTTTATTTCATTTTAACCATTTTTATTTTTTATTTTTTGTGAGAGGTACCGGATCTGCCCAAATAGGTGCCGGAACACAGGGTGGCCAAAATGAAGAGGTGCCGGATCCTGTTCCGGCAGGATCCGGCTCAAATTAACCACTGGTGCTTTGCCTGTTTTATCTTGTTAAGCACCATGTTGATTATTCTATTAAAGATCTTCAGAATTGGTTTGGCATCTTTTGTGTTAACTCGTGGCATACGATATGTCTTTTGAATTCTCCGGCCGAAGCTCAAAATAAACCAGTGTTTGCCATCAAAGTTCCTGCTCTCCCTGTGTCTCTGAATCCTGTCTCCATTGCTTCAGAAGTTTCCACCACAGGATTATATATTTCTAATGTACTGAGTCTCTTCTGACACACTTAATCATTATCCATTTTAACCGTTTAACTCTAAACAATTTCTGCAAGTTTTATAGATTGATGTTTCTATTGATATTTTCTTTTACATTTTGAAATATAATGGATTTTTTTTGTTGTTGTTGTTGTGGTGGTGTTATAATGTACCCAATCCATGCTAGCTAGCAATAATGACCTATATTTCAAGGAGATAAGAGACTGACTTTCTAATGAGCAAACTCGTTTTTGGATAACAATGCATTGTGCTCTGAATTAACTTTTTACTGATGTCTTTTGACAGTGCTTCCTGATTTATGAAATTATACAAAAGGGATAACCAAAATTGCCTCAGTAAAAATGTTATTAATATGAATTTTCAATCTGTCTTTCACTAATGTTCACATTTCTGCTCTGCAAATGTATGCCAATAAGCAGACTTTAAATAAGATAATTCCTCATTTGCATATTCAAACATATATATTTTGAAAACTGATTCTTTAAATGTAAGTAATCAACTGGGGAAGTTTCTCGGTGATATCTATGAGTTGATTTCTTTACCCTTTATCTGAGCAGGAGAACACGAGTCTGGTTATTCATCTTCTTCATTTTCAGATTAAAATGTACAATTTATATATATGATGTTTGAAAGATAGAAAAACAGCATTAGGAGAAACAGAGACGACACACCACGGAGAATGCTTCATGACCAGATACAATCTTTAAAAAAAAGTAAGAATCAACATGACAAGCGAGGCTGAATATTGATTATATTGTGAAGATGAATGCAACACAAAGACTCAGAAACTGATATAAATATCTGTGAAACACCACACAATTGAAAATGTAAAAATTGAGAATAGACAAAGTGATGATTATGATTAAAAGTCTCTTAAAGTCGCTTAAAAAAGATCGATAAAACTTTAAAGGTCACATGTCATGCTTTCTGGTTATTACCTGTCTCCTTGTGTGTTATGTAGCTTCGTATGCATGTAAACAGTCTGCAGAGTCACAAACCCTCAAAGTACACCCTGTAGCAAGTAAGGAGCTCCAACAAGCCGTTTAGGACAGAGAGTGAATACACTTACTATACAGAGATGCTGTATGAGAAACCAATGTGAGTTTGGAAAATTGCAAAATATAAATGTATTTTAGTATACCTCAACAATGGAATTATGATCAGTAGAAATGGCCATGACATGGGACCTTTAAACTACACAATGGTTGTTATTCGAATATAATCTTTATTAAGTTTGATTAAACCCGCTCCAGATTTTAAACTACTCCTATGTGGAAATGTAAGACAGTATTATTCAGTGGTGGAATTAGTTGAAAGATTTCCGTCCAATTTAGAGATACTTTTGAATTACTTAAATATTTCCATTTAATGTTGAGTTATTCTACAGATTAATACTAAATATTTCACTAAAGCAGATAAGCTTGGAGAAAAGTCGAAAAAAGTGTTTTGTTTATCTTCCTTTCCTCCAAATTATCTTGTTAACCACTGAACTAATATACCACGTAATACCACATCATAACTACCACATATAACTGTACATGATGTGACACCGCTTCTCTTTAGTGGTGCATTCACAAGATGTCGTCTGCTTTGCCACCTGTAACCCCGGCACCTGTGGTCAGCCAGAGCTGCACGAGGGGAGAGGCACCTGCAAGAGAAAAAATATTCTTCATTTATTATACTGGCTTACAACAATGTTTATTTTATAATCAGTTTTTTAGTAACTAGAATCTTTATAGTATTTCTCCCGGCAATGGTCACATTTACAAATATTGGTTTACTTGAAGTCAAACTAGTTCCTCACCTGAAGCCTGTTGTTGATGTTTTTGTTGAGCTTGTCTTTGTTTTTCCTGAATTCTCTCCCTTCCTGCTGCAGAGATTGACAGCGCCGCCATCTTACACACACTGATTCTTTCCTTGTTGCCTCCGGCTCCGCTGCCAGTGCTCCTGATTGGCCGGATGCTGCTGCTGATTACCCTCCCCCCTGTGCATTTAGTACCCCCCGACCCAGGGGAGCCGCTTATCCTTACATCGGTTCGGCTGCTAATATGGTCGCTGCTACCTCCACTGCTGTTTTTAGATGAGGTCCCAGGACTTCCCATGCCTCTCCTGCCAGCTGGTGAACTGCTCAGCCACCCGGGGCTAGGGGCTTGTTGGCTGTTGGTTGTCCCCCCTGCGCCTGATCGCGCTACAATCCCCACTGTGCTCCTCCGTTCACTTGCTGAGCTGTAAACTGGCGTTGAGTCGCCGCTGCCAGTGCTGGCGAATCTCCCAGAGCTGCTTATCCTGTGGCTCCCGGGCGAGCTGCTTAGTCTGCTTCCACTTCCTAAGTGACTTAAACTACCACCACTACCTACGCTGCTACTGTGCCTAACAACACTACCCGAGCTGAGCCTGCCACCACTACCAGTACTGCTGAGCCTGCCACCACTACCAGTAATGCTGAGCCTGCCACCACTACCAGTACTGCTGAGCCTGCCACCACTACCAGTGCTGCTGAGCCTGCCACCACTACCAGTGCTGCTGAGCCTTCGTCCAGTACTTGTGTAGATGCTAGGCGGACTGACGACTTTGCCAACATTCGCATTGACACTGACCCTTTCTGCATTACTGGCACTACTCAAACGTTCACTACTCCCACCATAAACTCTCCACTCTCCACTATCTCCACTGCCAAACCTCTGCACTCTTGGTGGGCTTGTTGCTTGTTGCACTGCCATAAAAGGTCTTTCTACGCTGTCTGCGTTGGGTAAGGTATTGCTGCTCATACGTCCAGAACTCTGACCATAGACTTTCCACTCTCCACTCCCTCTGAGACCAACTCTCCCTGTTCCTGTAGGACTTGTTGGAAGGTGCATGGCAGTTGACTGGCTGTCCCCGCTCTGTGGAATTGGTACACTATAACTGCGTTTTAGACTGCCCCTGGAAAGCATCCAATCTCCACTCCCTCCACTTCCAAACCTTCCTGTGTCTGGTGGACTTGTTGCAGGGATCATTCCCACAGACGGAATTTGTTCACTCCCTGATCTGGGCAAGCTGCTTTCACGTCCAAGACTACCTCCATTAACCATCCATTCTCCATTCCCTCTATTGCCAAATCTTCTTTTATCTGGTGCACTTGTTGCAGGGTTTGAGGCAACTGAGCAAATGCCACCATCAAGGCTGCTCTTTCGTCCAAGACTGCCACCATAAACTACCCGCTCCCCAGTTCCTCTACTGCCGAACCGCCCTTTTTCTGTCCGGCTTGCTACAGGGAGCGTGTTGCCTGACAGGCTTTCTTCAATCCCTTTACTGGGGAAAGTTGTACTTGTGCATCCCAGACTTCCGCCATAAACCCTCCAGTCTCCACTTCCCTGCCTGAAAGTTCCCTCTACCCCAGTTGTAATGACAGCTTCTGCTTTACCACTGACCCTACCTGATGAATTTGCAGCTGTGCCAACAAAACTACTAGCCATAATACTACCTCCTGAATTACTCGCCAAATCGCTAAAGGAAGATCCTTCATTGGCAGGGAGACTTACAAAGCTAGCTGACCTTACAAACACTTGTTCACATTTACTTGTCTCCTTGGCAACCTGCCAATCATTGTTTTTCTGTCCCCTCACTTTACCATCCACACTGGCAATCTCTTTCTGGCCTACAGAGCCACACATGCCTCCTTTCTTTAGATTCTGAACATCTTTGTTATCTGCAATGCAAATTGAATCTTTGAAACTCTCTATGGGATTTTTCACATCTCTTACACTTTTACGATATAGGTCTCCAAAGTCAAGTTGTCCCTCTTTGTCTGCAATGATACGACGACCACCTGGACCTCCAAACTCCACGCCTCCACTGTTTTGAAATGATCCAAAACACAAACTGTCCCCATCTCTGACTGTAACGCTGGCTTTTATATTTCTGTCCTCTCCTGGCAAAGTGTGATCGCTACTAACGGACAGAGACTGGCCTTCCTCTTTTGTCGACTGAACGTATTTCTCTACTGGTCTCACATGTGCAATCGCCTCAGTTAGATTCAGACAGACTTCTTCGTCTTTTTCTTCACCATTTGGACTCAGACACACCTCAACCTTAACTGGACTCAAACATATGTCTGGATGATTTGGACTCATAAGAGAATCAGAACTTTTAACATCCCCTTCTGGATCAACTGGGCAAAATACTTGATCTGTAATGCTCATTAACACCTCTGTCTCATCTGGGCTTAGACATGTTTCTGGACTCAAGCATGCAAATGGCTTTGTTGGACTCTGAAGCTCCTCATGGTCAGATAAACACAACGCCACATCAGAATCTGTTAGATTTAAAATCGACTTTCTTGACTTTGTGATACTCAACACTGCTCCTTGGTCTGTTATATTAATGATCTCGTTGTCCGACTCAGTAGGGTCCATTTTGTCCTCAAGGGTATCATGGAAACCCACCAAAACGTTATCTTCTAATTCAAGGTCCTTTGAAATCTCTCTACTTGGAGATTTACTTTCAAGGTTGTAATTTCTGTCTTGGCCAACAGATGAAGCAGTTGCATTACTGGACTGTGTATCTGCTTCTTCCATTACTTTTCTTCTTTCGGTATTGGAGAATGTACCTTCTTCTTTTACTCCTTCTTCTTCATTCTTTTCTTCTGTTTCTACATCCATGTCCTCGATCAGGATTATCTCACCCTGACCCTCCTCAGACCCATGCATGTGAGGTAGAGGAATAATGGATGCTGTAACGACAACATCCCCCTCATCCCCATCAGCTTCTGTTTGAGTCTCCAAACTCAAAGACACAACTTTGGCAGGACCCTGGTCAGTGCAATCTTTGGGAGCCAAGGTCATAGATTCTGGTTCTTTCTTTACATCTGCAGTGGCCTCTTTGCTGGGATCGGTTGTTACTGAATGTGGTTCTTGCTTTGCTTCTTGTTCTGCGCAAATAATGTCTTTTGGGACCTTTGTTTGAACGTGTGTCCCTGTTTTATCAGCCTGCAAACCAACTGCGGTAGTTTGTTTATTGGTAAAAGTTTCTGTATTTCCTTGAACAGCAGCACTCTTTGCAGAGTGTGTGTCAAGAACTAATGTGGTGTTTCCTTGTGGAGTATTAATCTCCAGTTTAGAAGCAGTAATATCAGCTACTTCACAAGAGACCTTACTCTGATCCTCCTCAGAAGTAAGAATGTGAGATCCAGAAGCAAACAATGCTGTATCTGCAACTGTCCCCGCATTTTCTTGAGCTTCTGTTTGAATCTCCAAACTTAAAGACAGGACCTTTGTAGATTCTGGCTCTTTTTTTACCTCTGTATCAAATCCTTTACTGGGATCAGTTGATGCCAAATGCTGTTCTTGCTGTTCTTCTGTTTCTACATCCATGTCCTCGATCAGGATTATCTGACCCTGATCCTCCTCAGACCCATGCATGTGAGGTAGAGAAATAATGGATGCTGTAACGACAACATCCCCCTCATCCCCATCAGCTTCTGTTTGAGTCTCCAAACTCAAAGACACAACTTTGGCAGGACCCTGGTCAGTGCAATCTTTGAGAGCCAAGGTCAAACATTCTGGTTCTTTCTTTACATCTGCAGTGGCCTCTCTGCTGGGATCGGTTGTTGCTGAATGTGGTTCTTGCTTTGCTTCTTGTTCTGCGCAAATAATGTCTTTTGGGACCTTTGTTTGAACGTGTGTCCCTGTTTTATCGGCCTGCAAACCAACTGCGGTAGTTTGTTTATTGGTAAAAGGTTCTGTATTTCCTTGAACAGCAGCACTCTTTGCAGAGTGTCTGTCAAGAACGAATGTGGTGTTTCCTTGTGGAGTATTCATCTCCAGTTTAGAAGCAGTAATATCAGCTACTTCACAAGAGACCTTACTCTGATCCTCCTCAGAAGTAAGAATGTGAGATCCAGAAGCAAACAATGCTGTATCTGCAACTGTCCCCGCATTTTCTTCAGCTTCTGCTTGAATCTCCAAACTTAAAGACATGACCTTTGTAGATTCTGGCTCTTTTTTTACCTCTGTATCAAATCCTTTACTGGGATCAGTTGATGCCAAAAGCTGTTCTTGTTTTACTTCTGGTTCTACACAAGAAACGTTTTTGGGGACCTCTGTTTCAACGTGGGTCGTTGTTTGATCAGCCTGCAAACCAGTTCCTGTGGTTATTTGTTTCGAAGTAAGATCTTCTGGTGTTGCCAATGTTGTGTGTTCTTGTGCAGTACTTATCTTCTGTTTAGAAGCTTTGCCACCAGCCCCTTCTTCTAAAACTTGGCTAATCTCAGTACTGACAATGGATGAGTTCTGCAGCTCACAATGTTTAGTATGGACTTTATGCTCCACAGGACTGCCCTTTCTGTCCACTGTGGTGCTGACGGTGATGGATTCGCTCTTGGTTCTTTTTGGAAGAGCTCCTGTGCCCTGGTATTCAGGCTTGTGGAATAATCCTGTCAGATTTGAAGTGCTAATCGATTTTATTGGTGAGTTTTTCGATTGCTGTTGTATGACATTGTGTGTGTGGCCTCTAGAGACAGTTTGAACCCCCATCATGCTGAGATTTCCTCCCTGAACGCTATATGTATTTATTGGTGTGATGTTTCTTTTGTAGGCAGGAGGGCTGGTTTTAGCACAGAAAGATGTGACGTTAGCCGCGTAGATTGACTGAGGACCTGAGACCCTTTGAACAGGAGATATAAAGACATAACATTAAAAAAAGAACTTACAAAACAAAATCATTTGCAAAATAAGTTTCAAACATTAAATGTGTCCCGCTCTATCGAAATCAGTCGGAAGTTGCAACGGCTCATTTCAAAATAAACGTGGATTTGCGTAAAAAAATTGTTTTTCGGGCTTCGGGTGTTTTGTTTGATTTTAAATAAACAAAGTCTTGGTTTTCAGAATATGAAACTTTTATTTAGAAAATCACGCGATAAATACATGTTTGAAGCTTGTAAAGGGAAGATGGCACATCTCACTCGTCACTCTGCTCTTCCTTAGCGCCGCCCCCCTCCCTCCGGCTGAAATTATGAATGTAAGCGTATAGTGATCCTAGATAACATGGCAGGGTCCGTGAGAGTTTGTTTTCACCTGATTTCAAATAAAGAAAGTCTTGGCTTTCAGAATATTAAACTTGTTTCCAGTAGCGTGGCGTGGGGAAAAAATTAGGGGAAGCCAATAACACGTCCATTCTTTTGGGTCGGGGGTGTGGTGGTCAATGTAATAACGTAACCAGATGAGTGATTACAGCACCCGGTATCCTTTTACACACATTTGTATCATATAGATGCAGGACTTACACACGCCCGTTATAACCGACAGGTCCGCACGCACTCTCCAGCCGAAACTCAAGCATTCATTCACAAACTAAATCAGGAGACCTTTAACGTTTTACGTCCGGTTCGCTCCTTTGTTCCTCGCTGTACACAGCTCCAGTTTGGGCATTGGCCTGTCATCAGATTGTATTTGTTGTTGCTGCTGCAGCGGAAGTTTAGTACAATTATTTTTGATTAAATACTCCAAATCTCAACCCTCCATAATTGCACTTGCTTCAGTTGTTTGCTACTTTCTAACGGCGGTGAGAGTGGTGCAGTGACACTATCTATCTTCTATCGATTAGATTTATGATTAGAAAATTATAAAAGTAGGGTAGACATGTGGATATTATCAGACTGAACAAAACGTGCATTTATCAAACAGGTTAGTTTTCCACTGACCTTATTTCGAGCTATTTTCCAAAATCCTATGGAGAAATCCCATTGCTTTTTTGTCAATTTGTCATATTATAAATCCATGAGGAAAACCCAAACCGAGCGCAGCTTACTTCCGGGTTTTATGACGCGTCACTGCAACACTAAATTGATGTGATTTCATTGGATTGTGAGGCAAGGGAAGCCAGCCGCCTCTGGCTTCCCTTGGCATGGCCCTGACTAATCACAGGTTGGCAGGGGCATGACGTAAGCCTCATCTGATTGGTCAATCCCTACATTTTTTTTCACCAAGGGAAGCCAATTTCGGCTGGCCTCCTCTCGCAACAGAGAGTGCAATATACTGTTTCACCATAACATCTAGAGGGGCGCTGTTTCACTCTTTGTAAAATACTCAATGAGAATGGGGGTGAGACGGGCCGGCAGAAACACACAACAATGAATTTCCGAAACTAAACGAAGTGTTTTTATTTATTTATTAAAATTATAACTACAATCCGAAAAAACAGGGGAAGCCTGGCTTCCCTTGGCCTCCAGGAGAAAACGCCACTGCTTGTTTCGTCAAATTCAGAAGATAAATACAACTTTGAAGCTTGTGACGGCATAATTACAAGCGGAAAACGGAGTAACTTAACGTCACAGCAGGCATAACAACAGCCGGTATTTCTCGTGAGGGTTTTCCCCATGAAACAAACACAATACACACAAACGCAAAAATAAACAAACACACACACACACACACACACACACACACACACACACACACACACACACACACACACACACACACACACACACACACACACACACACACACACACACACACACACACACACACTCGCGAGCTTCCCCCAGACCAGTAATCCAAAATATTATCATTTGCTCCGCTAATAATCAATCAGATCGATGGATTCCAGAGAAGAGGAAACTTTGAAGGCCTTTTTCTCAAAATGATGACTCGGTGACAGTCATTATATAATGTGACATGTTTTGCTTAATATTTGGAGAACAAAAACAATCCTGATATCATTAGAAAGCTAGGAATCTCCTCTTTCCAACAGTGTATACAACTCAAAATGTGTCTTCGGGTCAATGCGACTGATTTCGATATAGCAGGTCACATATAATTGTCTTTATGTCCTACCCTTGTATGCTTGATGCATCCATCAGCCTCCTGTAGTCCTCTATCTGGGTCTCCAGCCTGCTGTTTACCTCCAGCAGCACCTGATGCTCTTCAGCCTGCTGAGCTGCAAACTGCAGATCTGAGTCCAGGTCTCTGTACAGGACGTATGCTTTCTGCTGCAGGTCCACCAGCTGCAGGCCGAAGGACTCTGTCTGCTGCAGACTGGAATCCTCCAACACCATATTCTACACAGGCAGACACATACGGTCAGTGGTGGAATGTAGTGAAGTACATTTATTCAAGTACTGAGTCTAAAGGCGC
This sequence comes from Notothenia rossii, assembly GCF_949606895.1. Classification (NCBI taxonomy): domain Eukaryota; kingdom Metazoa; phylum Chordata; class Actinopteri; order Perciformes; family Nototheniidae; genus Notothenia; species Notothenia rossii. Next base: position 8,933,262 of record NC_136905.1, read on the forward strand.
TTTTCCACGGCAGCACGTAGCATGTTTTTTTTTGCTTTTCCACTAGGGGTAGTTGCGGGTCAGGGCTACTTTTTCACCTTTTTTCTGGCCCTCCAAAATCGAGGTTCTTACCGGGCCAACAGCCGGGCTGCTCTTCTAGTCACTCTCGACTGCTGAATGGTAAGAGAGAATCGCTGGCAAGGGGGCTACAACTACAACAAAGTGAACATATTTTACTTCAATTTAATTGTAATACATTTTTCAAAATGATGCCGAAGTAACAACATACTGATACCGGTCTGCAGACAGACGGCAGGCGAAAAACCTTTTAAAATGTGTGTTTTCTGAATGGAGATCTGATCGAAAAGGCTAAGCTAACGTTGTATATGCTCCGTCCACACTCACAACAACGGCCTATACCGACATAAATAAACCAGCGACTGTATTCGCCATGACACAGACAGCCTGTGGTTTGTACTTGTTTAACTTTTGTCTAATTTCTGAACAGATATGAGGAGCTGTGAGCTCTGAGTGCTAACAGCTAACGGCTGATGTTTTGTTTTGTGGTTCGCATTGAAGATGACGTCACGGCAGTTTTACGCAGTGTCGCTCCGCCCCTACACTGCGTTACTATAGTTACTACCCCTGTTACTAAACTATAATGGAAACGCAGCATAAAGTGAGCCTGGCCTACCAAGGCCTAACCATACTAAGCTGTGCCAGGTCCTGCAGTAGAAAAGCGACATAAGTGTAGTTTTGGGTTAGGCTACTTTATACTTTTACTCCACTAGATTTTTAGGAAGTAACATGTCCCCCACCATTTTATAAGATGTTTCTGGACTAATATTACTGCTGCAATATGTTGCATTTTGCTGTTGATGTTTTAAACTTCTTTATATACTGTAAGCCAGTTTAGTCTGCAGCAATGCAACGTTTATAAGATCATCACATGTTTGTGGCTTTGTCCTGTTGACAACCACATGTCTAACATAACACATACATTCTAATGACTATATCCTAATCACAGTTAGTCTCTCATCAACTCAATTTCTACACAGTCAATACCAATGTTTTAACTTCAAGTGTCTCTAACCAGATCCTGCAGCTGTGTGAGCTCCTCCTCCAGACCTCCTGCTGTTCTCCACAGCTCCTCAACCTCAGCCTGCACAACCTCTGACCCTGCTCGAGGGTCAAAGGTCACCGCTGGAGAGCTCAGCAAAGACATCTGAACACAACAAACCTAACATTAAAAACCTGCTAAACCTTTATAATAACCATTGTTAATGCCATTGTTAATGAGTACTTATTTCATTTTTGAACTGTAAATAACTATAAGCTCAAGTTTGGTTAACTATCAAGTTAGTATTTATTACAAATGTTATTATAAAATGTTCCCAAAACTCCACTAAGTTTAGAACTGTGATAGAACATTAGAGCTCCAAACAATTGCAGACAGAAAAATATATATACTTTTTATATTATTTTGATCAATCAATTAATCATTAAAGAAATGTTTGCAAACTTTTCAGAACTTTGTATAAGGCAACAATTTAAGCTATTTAAAAAGAGTATTTCATAATAAAATGAATGTGCAACCTGTTCTTTGGGTTTAGGCTGGTTGGGCCAGTGCTGCAGATGTTGGTGTACCTGGGTGTTGTAGCACGGCTTCGGGTGGAGCAGCGTCTCACCGGCACTCCTCAGGTGCTCCAGCTGCTGGATCAGATCTGATGACCCTGTTGTCTGCATCTCCACAGCAACACCCCCTGACGCCTGGGCGAGGAGACCCCGCTTGTCCTAGACAGGTAGACAGGAAACAGGACGTAAACTTTCATGTGAATAATCTATCACATACCTGTCTCTGATATATTAATAAACAAACTTTGTTATGTTATATTCTGATTAAAACTTTGTATAAATATATGCACTCGTACATAAATAATGCATTATAGTATTATTATACTGCATTTCAATATGTCACATCACTATCATGATGTTAAGCATCACTTTCTTTTTGCAATGCGTTATTTCCTTTTCAATTTCCATTGTATTCTTTTAAAATATAATAACAATCTAAATAGGATGCATTATATTATTCGATTTTTAAGTTGGTAATGCTTCACTATCTCATAATTATGCATTTAAATAATGTAATAATGCAATCCTGTCAAAATGTACAAGACAGTTTCTACTATGCATTATTTATTTGTATAACTCATCATGTTCTTTTAATCATTATATAATAAGTATCATTATATGTTGATAAGTCTTTAACAGTCATTTTTATTTGGCGTTTATTAAAGTAAAATATGTATAATTATTCCTAAAAAGTCAGTGAATAGGCAGCAGTCATTAAGTTTTACATTTCAGACCTCATAATGAAATGCTTTATCATGTGTTATAATGGTTCTAAAACATTATGAATGTTTATGAGTGCTTATAACCATAATTAAACAGATCTATTATCCGGTTGTAATCCATTCAATGTATGTTTCTAATGCATTATAGACATTCTCTTCTGATTCTGATTAGACATGGGCATCATAGAAAGTGCTACTTTGATTTTAATTGTGTTACCTGCTGATATAATGCATGGTGCTGCTACCTGCTGGTGTAATGCATGGTGCTGCTACCTGCTGGTGTAATGCATGGTGTTGTTACCTGCCGGTGTAATGCATGGTGTTGTTACCTGCCGGTGTAATGCATGGTGTTGCTACCTGCTGGTGTAATGCATGGTGTTGTTACCTGCTGATATAATGCATGGTGTTGTTACCTGCCGGTGTAATTCATGGTGTTGCTACCTGCTGGTGTAATGCATGGTGTTGTTACCTGCTGGTGTAATGCATGGTGTTGTTACCTGCTGATATAATGCATGGTGTTGTTACCTGCTGATATAATGCATGGTGTTGCTACCTGCCGGTGTAATGCATGGTGTTGCTACCTGCTGGTGTAATGCATGGTGTTGCTACCTGCTGGTGTAATGCATGGTGTTGTTACCTGCTGGTGTAATGCATGGTGTTGTTACCTGCTGGTGTAATGCATGGTGTTGCTACCTGCTGGTGTTATGCATGGTGCTGCTACCTGCTGGTGTAATGCATGGTGTTGTTACCTGCTGATATAATGCATGGTGTTGTTACCTGCTGGTGTAATGCATGGTGTTGCTACCTGCTGGTGTAATGCATGGTGCTGCTACCTGCTGGTATTGTCTCCGCAGCTCCATCAGTCGCTCTGTGAGGTCTCTCCACAGTGTGTGGAGCTCTGGCAGAGTGTCCAGCACCCCCTCCTGCAGCAGCCTCATGTCACCGAGCTCTGCCTCCACACTACCATGACGCTCACGCTCCTTCTCACACCTGTTCACACAGCGGGGCATGATGGGAAATCTCTTCATGAGCATGTGTTGAAGGTTTGTGGATTACTGTTGAAACCTGAATGACTTTAATTTTGGGTCAATCAGAATCAAGAAAACTGTATTTATCCTGGATTGAAATTGTGTTTTCTGATCAAAGGATGACATATTCTAGAAATATTGACATGAAGAAAAACAATAAGCACATTGTACTAACATATACAACAACAATACATATTTTAAAATGTGTTTATTACAGTATATACAATAATATAAAAATTAATATATGAATGGATATTAATAATTATATTATCATTTAATTTAATTTAATTTCAAACCTTTATTTAACCAGATTGGTCCCATTGAGATCATAGATCTCTTTTTCAAGGGAGACCTGCAATGCTGCAATGCTGCAAGCAATATCAATGCTGTGTTTCCGAGATATGAATGATTACTATTTTATTTAATTTGTCTTCTTATAAATTAAAAATGTTATGCTGAGATATAGTTTAAGTAGTTACACTCTTTAAACTCAATAAGCTGTGGAACCCGTGATCTACAGCACGCTCTTATTTTTGTTATGTTCAGTAGGGCTACAACTAACACATATTTTAATCATGGATTGATCTGTAGATTATTCTCTAGATGATTGGCGGTGTGTAAAATGTCAGAAAAAGTGAAAAAAGTCCAAGATTTACAAGTAAGAGAAAGGTAGCAAATCACCATATTGAAAAAGCTGAGAACAGCCTTTAAAGAATGAAAATAACTTTATTGATTAATCATTGCACTTTTAGTGTAAATTGGATGTACCTGGAGCTCAATTTGAAGACTGTGAGCTCTGCACCGAGCAGCTGCAGCTTCACCTCAGCCTGGGCCGAGAGACAATCACTGATCTGAGAGAGAGAGAGTCAGAGTAATCAACTATATATTATTTCACATAAAACGTTACAATACATTTCATTTAGCTGAGGCTTTTATCCAAAGCATCGCGCTATACTACTTGCTAACTGCAATCAACTATAAAGAAAAGAAACAAAATTAAGAACATCATGCAACCTGCAAGAATATTGTCTGTAAATGTGTGTAATAACAATCGTTTGGGAAAAACACATTGTTGCTCTAGGAGGAGATTCAGGTGAACCATTACCTTGGTTGGTGATTGGCTAATGGTTACATAATAACAATCACAAAGTGGCCAAAATCTGATCAGCTCATTTTCAGACAGAAAGAGAGAGACTCTTTTTCCTGAAACTTTTCTAATGTCTTTACACAGAAGGGACACTTAATCATGTATAACAGACATGAACATTTGGATGTTGCATAATAGGTGACCTTTAAAGAGTTCTTTTCACTGCCAGGCTCTGCGCCCAACCCAGCAGTAATTGCACATCATGTGAAGACAGCTTAAAAACTCACAGGTAATTTTAGAAGTTTTTTTTCATGACTTTGGAATTTGGAACTGTTATTAGAAATGATGCTCCCATTCTTCGTCAAATAAACAAAAAGCAGGGTTTGCTTTGACTTGGGACTTATTAGACTGGAGATGGTCTACTTGGATATCTTGACTTGTGACTTTTTTGTCATGATTTGGATCTATTTTGGAACTCCCTATCTTGACTAAGGACATGTTGGTCTTAAGTTCCAACGTTGTTTTAGTTTGGGACCTGATTTTGGTTTATTGTTACTGATTTGGAGCCTGAAAAGGTCAATTTAGAATGTGTTTGGGAATATGGGAAATCATTTTGGACTGTGTTTATATGGGACTTGCTGCCTGGACTTTCAGACGTATTGCTCTCGACTCAAGTGTTTTTAGATTTGTTGGAAATAAACACTAGTTATAATAATAATTTGAGACTTTCTTTCTTGACTTGCTTTTCCTGATTTGGGACTTATTTGGAACTAGCTGACTTCATTTGTTGGTCTTAATTTGCGATGTTTATGTGTTGCTTGGGACCTGATTTGGGGAATTGTTCCTGATTTTGGACATGACTTTCTGACTTGTTGGTATTGACTTGGGGACATACTAGATTGAATTGGGACTTTAAAGCCAGCTCATGATACTGGGCATCGCCTTGACCCTGTCCTCTGTTGGCGAAAACTAGAACTGTCACAGTCTGCTCCCTCACTCACCTATTTTCTGCATTAGCATTTCTTAGTCACCTGGTAGTCACACCCTGTTTCTCTCTCTCACTCTGTTTCACCCATCAGCTCTATTAGTATTTAGGCCCACTTCACTCTCAGCTCAGTGCCAGATCGTACTTTGCAGCATGCCAGTCTTTCCCGCATTTCCTTCCAGGTTGCTCTCCCGGTTTCGACCTCGTCTGCCTCTGACCAGCCTGACTCGCCTGCTTCCTGACCCTGCCTGTCCCTGGATTATTCTGCCTTGTCTGCTCCCTGACCCTGCCTGTACCTGAACGATAAAAACGATGCTGTAGTTAATCCATAGGTTAATATCCAATGCGACTGTGTCCCCTTTGAAATGTTCTGATAATCCATAAGCAATAAAACTGCTTTTCCGTTTCCAGATATCAGAGCAGGGATATTTCTACCCTCTGCTGAAAGCTTATGCGCAAAGACGCCACTTTTTTTTTTAATATGAGAGTTTGCGGGACGATTTCCCTTCAATTCCATTGGCTCTAACGGTCAGGAAGAGAAGTCACATGTCAAAATCGAGCAAGGGGGGCCAGAGATATGGAAAATCCACCCAAATGGCCCCAAAAGAGGTTTTTTTTGCTAAATCTGTCTAAAAAGGTCAAATATCACTTGTTTTGCATCAATCTTGATACAGGGTACTTATTATCTGTTGTACTTTGGATTCCTAAAGCTTTTAGTCTACCATCATCCAAGGTTAGTTTTCACTATAAGTACAAAATATTTTTTGGACGGACACTATAATTTACAGTTTTTTACCATGTTCAATCTGAATTTTCTTTAAAATAAAAAACATCCATATTGATTCTGACTTTTCTACATCCAACTCAAAGGTTTATCATTACTTTGAGAAAAAAGATTATTAATTTAACCCTTTTAGAAGGGAAGATATGGTCATTTGTTCTTGGAATGTCATTTTCGAGCCTGAAACCTGAACAACTGGCTTGGGGCCAAACAGGTTAAATGATGAATACTGCCTCAGGCTTGTGGAGGGCACTATCCAATGAAACACACTCACACTTACCCCACCTATTCAGGATGTTCTTTGATAAATGATCAGATCATGTTGAAGTTCAAGTTTAATCTCTGACTTTTGAATCGTGACCTTTTATAGTCAGACTTGTCTCAAACTGTCTAACCTTTAAGCAGAAGCAACATTTCTTGAAGAGTCGGCGCCGGAGGAAGATGCCAAACCTCCATTCCCCTGCAAGCTGCAACAGGCCCGACTTTGGTATTTACTTCATTCAAACAGGTTTTTACTTGGCATTTACTGATTGTAATTTGGCTCAATTTATTTTCAGTGGCTTTTGAATGGACTATATTAGGTCCTTATTTTATCTTTCTTTAGTCTTTATCCGGTTTTCATTTTTCTTTTTTTTCTTTGGCTTTTTTTGGCATTCATCTGGTTTTTATTTGACCTTTACCTTTCCTGTAATCAGTCTATATTTGGCTTGTATCTGGTCATTCTCTCATCGTTTTATGTACTTTATTTAGTCTTTTACTTGAATTGAAGTTGCTTTTATTTGGTCGTTATTTGCCTTTTTTTATTTGATCAATATTATATTTATATCTGGCCTATATTTAGCCTTAACTTGTCTTTATTTGGCCATCATCTGGTTGTTGTCTTGTTATTTTTATTATTATTTATTTTAATTTTATTCCATATATTTTACTTACTTTACTTTTTATTGTCTTGTCAGTAAGCCAACATTATTATTATTATTATTATTATTATTATTATTATTTTTATTATTATTATTATTATTATTATTATTATTATTATTATTATTATTATTATTATTATTATTATTATTATTATCATCATTATTATTATTATTATTATTATTATTATCATTATTTATTTATTTTTATTTCGTTGTTTTGGGTTTCTTATGGTAGTTAATGGATTAGATCAGATTGCTGTAATTGTTATTTAATTGGATCATTAGTGTTTCTCTGTGTCACCTGTCCCTGCAGCAGGGACACCGCCTTCAGGTGTCCGTCCAGCTCTCTCAGTTCTTGGGGACACTTCCTGTCCAGCTCCTCCTGGATTTGACACTCCAGCCTCTGATTGGCCACCTCCAGACTCTGGACCTGCATCCATCAATCGGAGGTGAAATGCAATGTTATGCAAGTTGTTATTCATCACTCTACATACAAATCTCACAGCCCTGTGGAATCCAATGAAGGACAAAAATGAAATTGCAGAATGGAAAGATTTTTTAAATTTAATTTACATATGTGTACTTCAGCTAATAACCTATTACACAGTTCTTCACAGGAAACTTCAAGTTTAAATTCAAAAGGAAAAAATATGGTGGAGAAATATTATTAATGCCCCATAATTTCTAAAATGTAAACACCCAAATAAATAGGTGTTGCTGTGAGACAAGCTCCAACATTCGGTGCTCAGTCAAAGAAGAAGTCTGTTGAGAAATTTATTTTATCGTTCCCCTTTAAAACAATAATTTAAAAAACACTTATAAATCCTAATGGTTATAGTGGCTTTATTGCTGCTGCGAGATACATCGGAGAGAAGAGTGGGAAGTATTTGGAATATTTCCACCTGAAGCATCAAAGAATAAAAAGTTGATGCACATATATGTAGACATAATCATACAACTTAGATCAGTACAAAGCTCCATAGCTGCAGTTAAATGTTAGTGTTTCTGTGCTGCAGCTGAAGCATCTTAGGAGACATTTAGTTTTATGTTCATTTCATGCGTCTCCTACCTGCTGCAGGTACGAGTCCAGCCTCCTGTTGAGCTGCTGCATGCTGAACCTCTCTCTGGACAAACAGAAGCTCTTGTCCGGAGCCCCGGCTGCAGGAACCGTGCTGTAATGCACAAAGACTCCAGGTCCATGATGAACACGGTAAGCCACACCTGCATGGGATGCTCTGCCTGCACGGAGAACATGAGTCATCTCACCACTCACTTGTGTTCACTTCTGGATATCACATTTAAACTCATCTGTCCTCCCTGCTCCTTCAAAGTGTCTTTCTCTGCACAAATGCAGGTTTAAAGGTTGGTTTCTGCCTCGTTCTAATGCTACACATCTAAATCTCTTCTTTCAGCATGCTGTCTAAACTCCAGTCTTTGCGTGTGAAGTGTTTCTTTCAAAGGTATGTCAGGTCTTGATGGAGCAAAGGTTTAATCAACCTAACCTTTAAATCATGACATTTAGAACCGGTTCCACACAATGAAGCCCTTCCCGTTATTAGCGTATTGTAAAGCTTGTGAGAAAAGAACATTCAGGTTTTCACTTGTCCAGCAGATGTTCTGAATCACTGTGTTCTGTAACCGGAGTGCCAAAGGACACCTGTCAGATCAACCCAGTCTCACATCTAAACGTGTAATAACTACGTTGGTCCACAACTTGGGTCGTAGTATTTCTACAAAACGCCTCTGAAATTGTAGGATCCCTACGTTTTTTTTCACCATTCATTTCCAATGGCCTATGTCACGTGATCTTCAAATTTCTCTCCGCATTAAAAAAAAAACATGGCCGACCTTCGTTTTATTCTCGGTGGAAAATGCCTATTTTAAGGTTAGTTTGGCCATTAAAATGCGTTTTGATGTCATTTGATGCGAGAAATATGAGTTTTTAGTTCAGTGTGCAGTGGATGCACATGCTCTTTAGTTTGCTAGTTATTACAAAGAGTACTTCAGGAAATGGTGTACATACAACGTGTTCATTGTGACCAAGGTGGTTGCTAGGGACGCTGCTATTGATATTATTTCTGTTATGTTGTGTAACTGTTTAATGGTGTTATCTTTATTGCTACCCCCTTCCCCGTCAATTTATAGTGTTGGTCCACTACAAGCGAAGGGAGGGAGAGGAACACTGAGAGAGAGGCATGCAGGGAAGACAACATATTCGTTTAACAAAATCTGCATCTAAAATTGTGGCATAGATACGTTATTTTCCCCTGTGCAATTCTCCAACCCAGTCTCACATCTCACATCTCACATCTCACATCTCACATCTCACATCTCACATCTCACATCTCACATCTCACATCTCACATCTCACATCTCACATCTCACATCACATATGATGCTTATGACGATAAGCAATACCGGAAACAGATTCGGTGATTGGATGGTTTAGCCGCAATGCACGTTGGGAGATGGTGTTTATGCGATGTGAAATCTGAATTAAAAAAAATTAATAATAATAATACTTTATTCCGAGTGTGCTTGCTTTTCTCTTTGAAAGTCATCACATAACGGCATTGTAATACACGGTTCGGCTTCATTAAATATTACATATCTGCCGTAGTTCTCTATTTACAGAGCCCTGATGAGAAGACTTCTAGACAAACAGGACAAACTGCCGCCAACACTGAAAACGTGACGTGGATCATAAATATATCAGCAATTAAACAACATCTTACATTTCTTTTCACACAATACGTCTCCTCGCAGTATCAACACTAATTCGGCTGACTTTTATATTTGATCCAATTGGTAGATAGGCTGTATTTACACACAGCTGATAGAAAGGGACACCTAGTGGTTAAAGCATGATATTGAATTTCACTATTTTTATTATTAGATATTAATAGGATCCCTATAAAGTATATTCATTACTCGTTGTTCTCTACTAATAGTTAATTAAAGACTGTATAGAATGACTATTTTGCACATCCCTTTCAAGATTTCAAGATTTTCTAAGGTTTATTGACATATCATATACACACATCATATACAGTACACAACTACGGTGTAGTTATGCATTGAATGAAAAACTTGGGTCGCAGGTTCCTCAACAGTGCATTACAAGACATCTATCAACTCATATTTCTCGAATCAAATGACATCAAAACGCATTTTAATGGCCAAACTAACCTTAAAATAGGCATTTTCCACCAAGAATAAAGCAAAGGTCGGCCATGTTTTTTTTTTAATGCGGAGAGAAATTTGAAGATCACGTGACATTGGAAATTAATGGTGAAAAAAAACGTAGGGATCCTACAATTTCAGAGCCATTTTTGTAGAAATACTACGTCCCAAGTTGTGGACCAACGTAGTTATTACACGTTTAGATGTGAGACTGGGTTGGTCAGAACATATACTGTAGTTCATATGCACATCTGGTTGTGGGACGGTGTGGAAAGGATTTTTAATTCATGCATCAGAATATAAAGCAAAAAATCACGCAAGGAAAGCACATCAATTGTTTTGATTCCATGCAAAATTGGGAAAACAAATTCAAATGTAGTGTTTTCTTGCTTTTTAGAGAAATATTAACTCTGCATTTATAAACCTCAGTCTTATTTTGGAATTGTAACACTAACATCAGTTAATGCAGACAAATCTATTAGGGAATATTATTTTATGCTGAATAGCAATTATGTTTATTTTGTTGTTATATTAAAGACAGAGAAACACAGATTGTGTCAATGTTATAATTTTATATTTGGAATGTCGTTATATTATGTAAAATAAATGTGAAGTACCTCTTTCAAATATGGAATCTTTTTTCTATTCAACAAAATAACACTTCTAACTAAAAATGATTATTTTTAAATATTTAAAATCTGAATATGTTCATAATATTTTTATAAATCAAAGTTTCACACTTCAGAAGCAGCCGCCCCACTAAACCATAAAACCCTGAATAATGGAAATATATCGGTCTATAATTTTTACATTTTACAAAAACATGACAGATCAAATAAATATTTTTGTTTAATTTGAATGCCTTGGTACATTTATTAAATTACAGTAAAACGTACTTTACCTGAGTTTTGAAATGTTTGAAATTTTGTACTACATCTCAGAGTAAATATTAAACTTTGACTTAATATCATTTTCCTGAAAGCTTTAATTACTAGTTAATCTATTAAGAATGTAACACAAGCTACATATGTATCCTCTTTTAAATAGTCTTTGCAAAACACACTTAAATGGACTTTTAGTGCATAAATTCTTTAACAATCAATTATATTTTAAAACATATTTGATTACATATCCCTATTTTAGTTTACTCTTTCTTATGTTGTTTTTATCGAAGCTTTTTAGCTTTAGTCATTTACCTGACCATATTAAAAGGACAAACTGCCTCTTAAGCTATCCATGTTTCACTTTAAAAAAAATATATATATACAGTAAAAAGTATGATGCATGATTTGTTTAAGTGTCATTTTATTGAATTATTTAATATTTTGTGAAGCACTTTGTAAAGTGGGTTTTAAATGTATTATTACATTTTTTTTTAACAATAAGCCATAATGTCTTTAAAATGTTCTCTACTGTGTCCAGCTTTACTTTCAATACTTTAAGTAGGCCTACATCTTGCAGATAATATTTTCAGTACTCTTTCAGAATATGTTTATATTGTTGTCTTATTCCTTTTTGTTACACTAAATTAGTATATTGACAATAGAGCTGCAATAATTCGTTGACACTAATCTAATGATTCTTGCATGTTAAAAGACTAACACAAACCTTCAAAATGGTAATGTGCATTGTGTCAGGAAGGCTCCCAAAGCAATCTGAGGGGCCTAATCTATTTTTGTAATTAAATAATAATGTGCTAATCCATTGCTTTGAGTTGTCATCTCTCAGAAAACATCCCTATCAGGTGTTAACCCGATAACTAGGACAGCTCAAGGCCAAGGGTCACAGAGAGAGGGTCACACTCTCCGGGTGCAGAGAGCACCCCGAGCCACCTGCAAGGAAGCACGAGGTCGTTCGAGATGAGAGGATCTTTCTCTTCACCTTTCTGATGAGAGGGGGTTCTTCTCTTCACCTTTCTGATGAGAGGGGATTCTTCTCTTCACCTTTCTGATAAGAGGGGGTTCTTCTCTTCACCTTTCTGATAAGAGGGGGTTCTTCTCTTCACCTTTCTGATGAGAGGGGGTTCTTCTCTTCACCTTTCTGATGAGAGGGGGTTCTTCTCTTCACCTTTCTGATGAGAGGGGATTCTTCTCTTCACCTTTCTGATGAGAGGGGATTCTTCTCTTCACCTTTCTGATAAGAGGGGGTTCTTCTCTTCACCTTTCTGATGAGAGGGGGTTCTTCTCTTCACCTTTCTGATGAGAGGGGATTCTTCTCTTCACCTTTCTGATGAGAGGGGATTCTTCTCTTCACCTTTCTGATAAGAGGGGGTTCTTCTCTTCACCTTTCTGATAAGAGGGGGTTCTTCTCTTCACCTTTCTGATGAGAGGGGGTTCTTCTCTTCACCTTTCTGATGAGAGGGGATTCTTCTCTTCACCTTTCTGATAAGAGGGGGTTCTTCTCTTCACCTTTCTGCTTGGGGGGCTCTAGCAGACAACCCTGCAGGACGACCTAGGGCTTCAGAGGCCTCTATAATACAAGTTTCCGTGTTTCTTGGAGCAGTTTGATGTCTTCCTAACCTCTCCTATCACCGGGGGGGACACCTGGATCCATCACTAGGAATACGCAGTTGCACTGCTCTCAACATTGATAGCAGAAGGAATAGCCTTAAGGCAGATGGGCCTCCGTTTCACTGGGTGGATCAACTAGAATCACTGAATGAGCCACACAAAAACAGAGCAATTGGGGGGTTGAAATATGGCACTCTGATGAAGAAGAGTTTGAGCCAATCAGCACCTCAGTGCTAATCTAAAGTATCAGGATACCTTTACACACAGACACTGTGTCATAAAGAGAGGAGGAGTACGAGTCAGGAGGACATGTTCTTCCTGCTCTCGTACAAAGATGAACTTTGAATGTAATGACCAGATGTTTACAGATGTACAATTAATGATTGTTTTTATATTTCCAATGACCAGACATGTGTTAAATAGTGGTGATTAATATATTTTTGTCAGGTACTTCCGGTCTGAGCGGAGCCATGTGAGGTCACACACAGCTCCTTGCGGGAATCTACCACTACCAGTATCGCTGTCGGGGCTGGTAGCATCACAGTTTGATGCGACTAAACATTTAGGGGTTTATTCATGAATGTATATACTGGAACATCAGGTAAAAATAACGAGCCATGCTTTGTGAAAAATATCCTAAAACCTAATTGTTGCACATAGACACCTTGAGAAATTCGAAAATGTATCATGTTGTATTTTTAAATAGATTACAAGAATAATGTAAAAAAGTTTCCAATATAGATGAATTTAAGTAGTTGTGGCTGCTGTAGAGGGTCTATGGCAATGTCTGACTTTGATTGAGACTGAGATATTTAAAAAAACAGTTTGATTGGTTGCTATAAACCTAAAATGTGACAATCTTCTGATTAATCTTCTGGCCCTACTGTGCGGTTGAATGGTCAAATATCTAAACGTAAATGTGACGAATGATACAATGAGATCACCGATCTATTGACTTTGTCTCTAGTGCTATCAGCTACCAGTTAAAGATTGAAAAGAAAAATTGCCACAAACTTAGGTTGAAATGTTATTTTGACATATTTTCTGTTCCCACTGTTCTTTTACTGAATTCATGGACTCAAATTCCCTCTCAATACCTTTTCAATACAATATTCTTATTACAAATAAACATAAAAAAACACAGAAGACAAAAACAAAAAAGGCCATTAGATAAGAGCTGAATCTTAAACAAGAAATTAAAGATTTGTCGAACCTTAGCTGAAACATTCATGCATTTATTTATTCATTCATACTGGTCCTTACATCCTTTAAAAAAAACTTGAATTAGGTTTTATACCAGCCTGTCTGACATATTTAAAATTCAGAAAAAATGGAAATGTTTCTCTGTTGTAGTCGACTGATCCACCACTCGATGTCACTGTTGTTATGTTGCATTAGTTGTAAGGTTTCATAGTTCTCAACATCAACTTACCATAATGCTTTAAGATAAGGTTAGTTTATTTATATAGCACATTTCAGACACAAAGGCAATTCAAAGTGCTTTACAAAAACTGAAATCAATTATAAAACTAAATATATTGATCAAAAAGACAATTCATAAAAGAGATAGAAATTAGTTAAACAGAGAAATTGTAAATACACATAATGCTGTAAGGAGTGCTGAAGTGATTTTAATGAACCCAGGTTTGGGGCGGACCTCAGATTCTCAGGACACTTGTCGTAGTTTACAGAAATTGTGTTGTCTGTTTTTACAATGGCGTTAGCTATTTTAGCAGTTAGCCTCTCCACTCAACTTCATCAACAAACAATGCTTATCACTGATGAGGTAAAAAAATTAAAACGTCATTTTCTGCAACAATGTTTTTGTTAGTGTGGACTTAACGCCAGATATTAAACTCAACATGAACACACTTATCTATCTAACTAGTTTCACCGCGTCGTTTAGTTTACATTAAAGGTCCCGTATTTGACTGTTTTTCATCAATATATTACAGGTCTCAGATATATACAGAACATGTCTCTGCTCTAGGAGGAGATTCGGGTGATAATGTGGGGGGGGGGGGGGGGGGGGGGGGGGTTACGTTGGTTGCTGATTGGCTAATGGTGACACAAGCCAACAAATCGTTATGACATCATAAAGTGGCCAAAATCTGATCAGCTCATTTACAGACAGGTTTTTATAGAAATGGATCAGGAAAAAAAGAGAGAGAATCTTTGTTCCTGAAACTTTCAGAATCTCTTCACACAGAGGGGACACATGTTGATGTCATGAACAAGTGGATTTTGCAAAATAGGTGACCTTTAAAATGTGAAATTCATTGTATTACTGCACTGTAAATGTAGTGTTTGCTGACACATTAGAAAAAGCATTTAAAATAGTAATCTGATAACATTTCAGAGCCGCTTTGTCTTTATGTTGTGAAGCTCTTCTTCCTCTGAACGGCCTGTTGGACGAGAAGTGAAAAGAGGGAAGTGTCAAAGAGCTTTGATCAAGTGTATGTTAGAATGAGTGGTCTGATAATGTGGTTCTATAGTGGTTCCTTCAGATTAACTAAGTTAAATATGTCTACAGAAACCTTTGAACATACACACATCTTAAAACGTACCTTTAGCACAAAGAAGGTGGCTGAGTCTATTAATTGTCGTATATCGCTGAAGTGTTCTCATACACAGCCTCTTCTAGTTCTAGGAGGAAAGAAAAGTGTTGATACATCTTATTTTTAATACATATGTACAATTTGATCACATGAATACTAACCTTTAATATCAGATTGTGGTTCAGCTTTGTTGTTGCTTCTGATTGTGTTACTGCTTGGTTGTTGTTTTCTAAAAAGCAATGATAAAATACAGACATGCAAACAGATCAACTCAATTCAAACTTTTACTTTTCATTACACAGACTGCAGTTTAGATGTTTCAACTTACTTTGTGTTATAAACGTAGTACCCTCCACCAACAGCTCCAATAACGACTAACACAAACGAGTCATAACTAAAGCGCTTAGAAACAAATGGAGAATATATAATAAGAGCAGGCCCTTTGTTGAACATCAACCTTTTGTAGTTTGAGTAAACAAGGTTGTTACACACAATGTCTACACCAGGGGTCTCCAACCTTGTGTAGGGTGAGGGCTACTTTCAAAAAATAAAACAAGTCGAGGGATACTTTTACTCCTCTTTTTTTTGTTTTTTGCAGTGTATATATTTAGCACATTTTAACATTATTATATGCTGACCTTTAACCGTTGTGTGCTGTTTGGACCCGTTTGCAGTGTTTACTAAAAGAAAATGTTTGCAATTTAATTAATTTAACCTGCTTCATTTGGGGGTGGACCTCACCTCCTCTAGGGGGGTCCGGGCGCATGCATGGAAGAAGTTAAATGCATCAATCTGGTGCACTTTGAGCACAACATGAATTTATGGATACAGCTCTCAACAGTCATAAAGGGAGCTGTATACTTTTCAATAATCCAAACATCTATAGAATATGATCACAACCAATAACAAATCATTTAAACTTGTTTATTCTTATTTTATGTTACCTAGTTAGCATTCTTTCTTTTTATTTATGCATATTTTACTAATCACTTCCCTTTTAAACTGTTTTTTTTAAGTAGATATAGAGTTGTAGTAATTGGATAGAGTTCGCTATGATTTAGGTTTCGTTTATGCATAGGGTAGATTATTTTAATTAAATTTCCTTTTTTGTTTTGTGTATACATTTTGGATTTGCTTGGCGAGCTATTTTTAGAACATGCCCGGCGGGCGACTCACGTTGCCCCTGCGGGCGACTAAGTGCCCGCAGGCACCGTGTTGGCTACCCCTGGTCTACACCATTCCAGCTCCACATTTTCTGTCTGATATCTTCCAATGTGATGATCCTGAATCTTCCTCCTGCCTGGTTTTTGAGTCAAGCTTTTGGGTCTAAACTTGGAGATACTGAGCAATCACCTTTCCCATACTTGTAATTGAGTATTACTATGAACATAGGTTTATGTTATATATTTAAGATCTTTTCCACTTACTTTTTGTTATGAAAGAAGTACCACACGATAGCACCTATAAGAATGAGGACGACTAAAACAGCGATTACTATTCCAGCGATGCAACCAGCCGAACAGCCTGGTGGTACTAAAATAAAACAGGAGATAAAACATGACTTTTAAATCATTCTGTAAACGGGAACTGCCTCTTCATCTCATCATCCCTGTGGATACAAGGCACAAATAAGCACAAGCACATAAGTGCAAACAAAAACTCTCAGGCACAGAGAATTTAAAAAGATAAAATCATAAGAACTTCTACAGTGTTTGATTTGAGTTTTACATTTTGAGAGATGTCACGTTCCTTAATTCTGATTATAGAGGTGCCGGTTTTATAATAATGATTTTTTTTTTTTTTTATCCCGCTAAGATAATTATGTTCTTCCTGACTTTAATGTGCTCCTACCTGGCTCTGGCTCATATGTTACGGTCAGTTCATGGACCGCTGATGATTTTCTCCCGGTTATATCATTCCTCGCTTCACAGTAGTAGTTGCCACTGTCAGATAATTCAGTGTTGTTTTTATAAAACACAGCAGAATATACTATCGCCCCGGTGTTCGGCATCCAGATGTATTTGGCAGTTGGTACAGATTCAGCCGAGCAGATTAAATTAAATGTGCCTCCAACATGTATCTGAATTGGACCTGTGATTTGAACTGTTTCTGGTCCATCTGGAAAACAGATATTTGGAAGAATATAAAACTTGTTCCTCAATAATCTGAACGTATCATTGTGAACAGTAGAGTTATAGTTTGTTACCTACAGTTAACAATCATGGAGTACTTTGCTTCCTCGCTGCTGAAGGGGTTGCTGATAATACAGGAATAATCTCCGGTGTCGTCTTTATTCAGACTGCTAAAAGACAGCTCTCTGTTGTTGTTGGTGAGGGTCATGTTTACAGTCAGAGTCAGATCTAAGCCTCCCTTTCTCCACTCTCTGGTAAAGACAGAGCCAGCAGCGTCACAGATTAATCTGAAAGAGTTCCCCTCAATCGGCCGGTTTGATGGAGATGTGACAGAAGCGCCGGATACTTTCTCTGTGGGGCAAAAGATCAGGTGAAAGATATAAAATCAGGAACAAAAGAAGCTGATTTAATGCCTGAGTTATAAATATAAAGGAACAGTTCCTTTTTAAAAAATGCAAACATTTTTCTACTTCCCCCTGAATGGATAACATGCTGAGTGTCTGACTGCCAACAGTTTTTTTTAAATGCACTGTTTTGGACAACCTATCGCTCATAAATATCCTCTATACTATATACATATATATATAGATCTATATTCTTAGGAATATATTTAGTCAGTTTCCACACTGACTAACAGAAGCAGAAAGCGGCTTCATTAATTGTAGGATCTATTTTTACAACTGAATCAAAACAGTGGGAGTTAAAGGAATCAAACTTTTTCAGGTACTTATCTTTCCATTTGTTCGAATGTAATTGTTTCAAAGATTAAAGAAATAAAAAATATTTAAATGTATTCAACTATTATTATTAAAAATGTAGGAAACACATCCAGAACATATCAAGCATATGATCTTGCAAAAGTATGATTTATTGTACTTGTATTTTCTATATTAGTCTCAAAATACTCACAATAGTAGGAGTTTATTGTTTTAAGTTAAACAAAGGTTCCTTTTTTTAACTGATATGTCATAAGGAAAAGAGATTTGAGTACACCTTTCTTATCACGTCTATATGCATTAAACCTCTCAATGCAAACTTACCCAGTACAGAGATGAATTCAGGCGGAGTCATTTCATATCTCACAGTCTTGTTGTTGAAGGCCTGACAGCTGTAGCTTCCACTTTGACTGATCTGAACGTTCATCAGTTGGAGCTCTGGTCCATCAGACAACGCACTACCATTCAGAAACCACGTGAACTGAGCAGGAGGTCTGGAGTCAGCTGAGCAGGACAGGCTGATGTCTGATCCTTCCTGATGGTGCTCTTTGGGCGGAGATATTGTCAAAATAGTATTTTCTGGGCCATCTGAATTTAGGGTTAATACAACAGCAAAAAGTCAGTATTCAAAACTGCATTATTATACAAATACAATGAACTTCTATTACATAGCAAGCATGCAATGAACTGTTTCTAAATATAAGTGTCCAGTTTACAATGATTTAGTTCAGACTGTGCCGTAGTGTGCAGGGAGGATGTGATGGATTCAAATAGGAGTGGAACATATCTTTTAATATTTTATAAACCCATGCGTGAACAAAAATACAACAGAAGAAACTGACAATTATCCAAAGTCTTTGCAACGAGATCTTGTTTGGTAAATAAACTGAGCATGCAGGTTAGTAACTCACAGTAGATGGTGAGGGTTAGTTGAGCACTGGTGACCAGACTGACAGGATTAGATACACGACACTCAAATGGTCCCTGGTCGTACCGGGTCACATTAATTATAGTAATATTGGATCCTCCATCAGAGATCTGAACTCTGTCACTTCCTGTAACCTCAGAGCTGCTGTTCAGCCAGAGGAAAGAGAGAGAGGATCCAGAGGAGGAGCAGGACAGACTGACGGAGCTGCTGAACTCCACAAGCTCTGTGCTGCTGGAGGTTAGCGTTACATTGGAAACTGGCTCTGTGGGTGAAACACAACAACATATCTCATAAAGCTGCAGTAGAAAATAAATACTGAAGTGGCTGGGAGTGAGTCTCATGTTTAAGATGAGATATTGATTATTAATGGCTCCACATCGAAAGTTTATATACGTTCATTCCACCACATTTTTATTTGAGGATGATAGTGCAAAGAATTAAAAGCCTTGTATCATTGTTTACTTGATCAATCGCTACGCCAAATCTTTATTGAGCATAGAAAGAGATGCAATATGTGAAACTTCTCTAACCGTATACTTCCAGTCTTGTGGTCCCTGACATTGTTGGTTCTCCAAGTAGTGAAATGGAAAATCTGTATTCTCCACTGTCAGCTTCAGCCAGGTTCCTGAGCTCCAGAGATCCAGTAGACATGAAGAAGGTGATCCTGCCTTCATACTCTGGTTCAGTGAAGTTTTTAACATTCCAAGCAAATATTTCTTGAGCACCAACTTTCCAGTTCACTGATTGAAATGGTGTTCCTGGAGTCAGTGTTGTGGTGAACATCACTGTCCCTCCCACAGCTGCATTCAGACCGTCTGGCAACACACCAGCTCCTTCAGTTAAACCTGGAGAGAGACAGACATGGATCTAATGTAGAAACTATTCAAAACACCAAACTGCAGATAAGATAATATCTGTTCTCTCTGAAAAATTAAAAACCAGTTCCTCTGGGTACAATAAGCCCAACGACTCTTTTAAATTTCTTTTAGAGCTTTGACATTTTTTTTAAACTACAAACATACATACATTACTAACCAGGTTTCACAGCAGGTTTGGGTTCTAAACCTCTTATTGACATTAGATTTGAACAACAGGGAAACTTCTGTCAACTGAGAGAAACTGACTGACCAATATTTAATGGTTAAACTTTGATGACCAAACACTTTTAGCTGCTGAAGAGTATCAAACGGTAAGAGCTCACCTGAGAGGACTCCCAGGACGATGAAGTGTATCACAGCTACTTCCATTTCTTTCTGTAATATAATCAAATCATAGAAAAGAGATCACACTCCTTCATCTTGCCTTTCGGATTAAAGAATGCTGATTTCAATATATGAAGGTAAAATAAGGAAGTACTGTGTAAGCGGGGTTTTCCCATTGTAATGCCTCTGTAAGATTATCTACCGATACTGTTGATCATTCACAGAGTATGCAACAAGCATCTTTTCAAAGGTCCATTATAATTAATTAATATGATGTCCAAATAACACCATGGTGCTGTTGAATCATGACCAAATGTGTCAAACATCTAAACTGTTAGCATGTTGCCATGAAAAGGGTCAGATTGGACCATTTCTTCACTGATCTTCACCTGCAGGTCTATCTTTTCATTTATCCTGTCTAATGTTTTATGATCTACAAGAATATTTGCCACAAAATTAAATTGAAATGTATTGTTTAGATTATTCTGAATTTATTGCCACTTTTTTACTTTATAATTTCACAGACTCGATATCTTCTCCAATACAGAATTGTTAAATGCAAATAAACATAAAAAGCAAGCAGACAAATCTAACATATGTATGTATATATTTGCGCAGATGTGTGCTTAACATCCTTTTTTTCTTTCTTTAATTTAATCAGATTTTTTTTTTATCTGGAAAAAGGGATTTATTTATTTATTTATTTATTTGAGTTCCGAGAAATAAAAATTAGCTTTTTAAAATCTTACAATTCTAGAGAGAAAAAAGTTTGAAGGTAAAGCTTTTTGTGTTTTTACAGCATGAATGTTTAAAACCAAGGCTCTTATTTTGTATGGCTGGACTATTCCATCAAATGGAAATACTATATCCCTGTTGTGACTCGACAGATATGTTAGGTTTAGTTTGTTTTTACTCTTTACCCCCTCACCAATATATAACCCTGGTGTTTCTTTGTTCCTTTGTCAGTTCGTTATGTTTCATGTCGTGAGAACCTGGGCCTTGTTTGACTGCTGATACCTACCTTGAGATTTAGACCTTTTGCCAAGTGAGTTTTTGTGTTGCTGTACAACTTAGCTTTGGCTATTTAACTGCTTTCTATTTTTTGAAAGTACGATTTAGTTTAAGTTATTAAAGAACATTCTATTTTTGGACAACTGTCTTCGAGTCCTGCGTTTGGGTCCTGCGTCCTGTGTCTCGGTTCACAACAATCCCCTGTGAATTTATTATAATGATCTGTAAATGGGATCAATATTCACTGTAGTTTGCCTTGACTGTCATGTGGAATTGCTGTTATATAATTTCAAGTTTTCTCTGGTCTAACAGCAAAATTGATCTATACCTATAACTAATTATTTTCTTTCATGCATATTATTATTGATAACAATTATGCCATAAGTGGTTGTGTACAAAGTTTGCATATATAATAGGCAAATAGGCTAATATAGGCATAGTGAAGAAAGTATGTAAATTAGCTGTTGTCTGATTATTAATGCCACAGTAGTATTCACGTCTCTTTATCAACCATCAGTATGTCATGCAAACATATTTACACCACTAGAGGGCGATGTCTTGCACGCTTTAGAGCCTGAAGCTTCAGTGGGTTGAACTCATTATGCAGATACTTTGTACCTCAACACGAAGGTAGTTCTGCATTTACTCACTGATATATTTTCAGAACTGCCGGAGGCTCATGTTTATCAGGACAGTCAGAGTTTGATGGCTGACATTTCCTCTGCATTTGATATCTCAGAGTTCCAACAATGGATATGTTCGCTTTACTATGGATAGTCTCTCTGGCTTTCACAGGTGAAATACTTACAGTACTGCTCTTCCTATACCTACACTTCCTATACTTATAACAATTGTTGAATTGGTAAACAAGTTGTTAGAAAGGAGTTCACCTATTAATCTGGAGTTCTGCTCCAGATTAATAGGTGCCTCCAAAGCATCATAGTTAGCAGACCAAAAGCATGACTGATAAAGGTTCAGTGCTTAGACCATTTTTTTTTAACAACACCACATCTGGTGTCACAGAGATCTTCTGTTACTGTCCTTTCTTCTTAGAGGAAGTACAGAAACACGTAACTCTGGATTTGTTTTAATGTTTGAGGTGCAATAAACGACATAGGAGCTTTTTGGCATGTTGAAACTATTATTTTCTGCCTCGCTCATGAGAGTAACAGCTGGCGAAATTACAGCCTCGCCTACTGATTTCAAATGTGTGCTCTAAAATGATATTTATAAATGACTATTATCATTATTATAAGCAAGATAATAAATGGCAAAGATATTTAGAAAATAAACGTATTTAAGATACGTTCATAACGAACGTAACGTGGGAGAAAATACGTTTCTTGCTAAACGTAATTGAAAATGCATTTTAGCTCTGTGGGAACGTAATTTTTAGGAGACAGGGTTGCCTATTTTTGTAATTAAATAATAATGTGCTAATCCATTGCTTTGAGTTGTCATCTCTCAGAAAACATCCCTATCAGGTGTTAACCCGATAACTAGGACAGCTCAAGGCCAAGGGTCCCAGAGAGAGGGTCACACTCTCCGGGTGCAGAGAGCACCCCGAGCCACCTGCAAGGAAGCACGAGGTCGTTCGAGATGAGAGGATCTTTCTCTTCAACTTTCTGATGAGAGGGGGTTCTTCTCTTCACCTTTCTGATGAGAGGGGGTTCTTCTCTTCACCTTTCTGATAAGAGGGGGTTCTTCTCTTCACCTTTCTGATGAGAGATGGTTCTTCTCTTCACCTTTCTGATGAGAGGGGGTTCTTCTCTTCACCTTTCTGATGAGAGGGGGTTCTTCTCTTCACCTTTCTGATGAGAGGGGGTTCTTCTCTTCACCTTTCTGATGAGAGATGGTTCTTCTCTTCACCTTTCTGATAAGAGGGGGTTCTTCTCTTCACCTTTCTGATGAGAGGGGGTTCTTCTCTTCACCTTTCTGATGAGAGGGGGTTCTTCTCTTCACCTTTCTGATGAGAGATGGTTCTTCTCTTCACCTTTCTGATAAGAGGGGGTTCTTCTCTTCGCCTTTCTGATAAGAGGGGGTTCTTCTCTTCACCTTTCTGCTCGGGGGGCTCTAGCAGACAACCCTGCAGGACGACCTAGGGCTTCAGAGGCCTCTATAATACAAGTTTCCGTGTTTCTTGGAGCAGTTTGATGTCTTCCTAACCTCTCCTATCACGGGGGCGACACCTGGATGCATCACTAGGAATACGCAGTTGCACTGCTCTCAACATTGATAGCAGAAGGAATAGCCTTAAGGCAGATGAGCCTCCGTTTGACTGGGGGGATCATACAGTGCTCACTGTAAAACAAACAGAGCAATTGGGGGGTTGAAATATGGCGCTCTGATGAAGAAGAGGAAGAGTTTGAGTCAATCAGCCCCTCAGTGCTAATCTACAGTATCCGGAATGGATGCCTTTACACCAGGGGTCGGCAACCTTTTTGATATGAAGTGCCATTTAAAAAAAAAAATGTTATCAGCGTGCCAACGATCGAGAATTGTCAAGGGGGGGGTGGGGGGGGGGCCTGTCGGTGCAACTTACATGATGCCGAATTTAACAAACACATTTCAATAATTGGTTTAAACGGCATAATAATAAGGACGATCGTCCGTTCTGTGATTCTCCAGAACACACATGTTATGATATTAGGGTCATGCAGAGTGAGATGAGATCGCTGTCCCTTTAAGAGAGAGAGAGAGGGGTGCGGCTTGTACATGTTTGTTTGTTAATGGTAGACTAGAGCGACAGTGAGGGAACGTGTGTATGTTTCTGGAAGTGAAACGGGAAAGCAGAAAAACAGAGGTCTGTGATGTATTTTGTGAAACAGAAGAACAGCTAAATAAATGCAACGCCTCCCAAGAAGAGCTCGCCTCTCTCCAGTCATTTAAGCTAAAGTGGGTTATTGAACCTGAAGCTTGTTGCTTCTGCCCTCCTCGACTACGGTATGGGAGCCGACAGGAAAGTTCAACACACAAATGGCCAGTCCGCCCCTTTGTAGCATATTATTTCGATGAGAGATGAGCAGATCGCCACTGGGCTTTCAACTAAATACACACAGCCACGCAAAAACTGCCTCATTTGTACAGCTCCTTATGGGTACTGCAATTAGTGAAGTGCTTTCCTCCGTGGTGAAACGATCAGCACTGCACCACGGAGGAAAGCGGCAGAAAGTCACCTTGAGATAAAGAGAGCGGGGCTGCGTTGCGTGCATGGCTTCCTTCTGCAGGTAACGGGACGACGCGCTCTGGCGGCGGTCTCGCGTTCAGGATCCGAAAATTAATTTAAATATTTTTGCACACTTATTCCACTTATTCCTAGTGTGCCAATGCTGGCACGCGTGCCAGGGGTTGCCGACCCCTGCTTTACACACAGACACTCAGGCCCATTCCCAAACCGCCCCCTAAACCCTACCCCTCCGTTTGCGCGTTCACGCGGAGGGTCCGCCATATTGAGGGGTGTTCCAAACCAACGAGTGTGGAGCGGTGTGGGTTATCAAGCCCTCAAACAGCGAGTCTGCAGCGGTGCTGACTTGAGACCGGTCTCTACCTGACCGGTCTCAACGCTGTGTGTGTCCGTCAGGAAACAAGCTGTTTACAAGTAGTTCCAGCAAACATCCACTGATAAACTGCAATGTTAACAACCTCATGATAACCTCATATGTTTTAACATACCTGTGTTTAGTCTAGAAAAAGGTAAAGGTGTGCATTTTATTATAAAGTTGTGTATATTTACAGACTGTTGCAAAAACTAAGAAGCTTATAAACATCAGGTTGACACAATGAAAGATGTTTGGAGTTTTATTTGAGTTATTAATTTATATCTCTTGTCTAAGAGATGCTGATTTGAAACCGTTGTTACATACAGTTACGGCATTTTCTGTTTCTGCCGGAGAGAGGGGAGGCCGTCCCAAAGCTTGCTGCTGTATTTACTCCCTCCATCTGACAGGAGGGAGCCTCGTTGAGCTGCGAGTGTGGCTACAAACGGAGTTCACTCCGTCACGGAGGGGTAGGGTCGAGGGAGTGGTTTGAAATTGGGCCTCAGTGTCATAAAGGGAGGAGGAGTACGAGTCAGGAAGACTGACAGACATGTTCTTCCTGCTCTCGTACAAAGATGAACTTTGAATGTAATGACCAGATGTTTACAGATGTACAATTGATGATTGTTTTTATATTTCCAATGACCAGACATGTGTTAAATAGTGGTGATTAATATATTTTTGTCAGGTACTTCCGGTCTGAGCGGAGCCATGTGAGGTCACATTTCTTGAGCTCCTTGCGGGAATCTACCACTACCAGTATCGTTGTCGGGGATGGGAACATCACAGTTTGATGCGACTAAACATTTAGGGGTTTATTCATGAATGTATATACTGGAACATGAGGTAAAAATAACGAGCCATGCTTTGTGAAAAATATCCTAAATCTTTAATTGTTGCACATAGACACCTTGAGAAATTCGAAAATGTATCATGTTGTATTTTTAAATAGATTACAAGAATAATTTCAAAAGGTTTCCAATATAGATGAATTTAAGTAGTTGTGGCTGCTGTAGAGGGTCTATGGCAATGTCCGACTTTGATTGGGACTGAGATATTTAAAAAACTGTTTGATTGGTTGCTATAAACCTAAAATGTGACAATCTTCTGATTAATCTTCTGGCCCTACTGTGCGGTTGAATGGTCAAATATCTAAACGTAAATGTGACGAATGATACAATGACATCACCGATCTATTGACTTTGTCTCTAGTGCTATCAGCTACCAGTTAAAGATTGAAAAGAAAAATTGCCACAAACTTAGGTTGAAATGTTATTTTTACATATTTTCTGTTCCCACTGTTCTTTTACTGAATTCATGGACTCAAATTCCCTCTCAATACCTTTTCAATACAATATTCTTATTACAAATAAACATAAAAAAACACAGAAGACAAAAGCAAAAAAGGCCATTAGATAAGAGCTGAATCTTAAACAAGAAATTAAAGATTTGTCGAACCTTAGCTGAAACATTCATGCATTTATTTATTCATTCATACTGGTCCTTACATCCTTTAAAAAAAACTTGAATTAGGTTTTATACCAGCCTGTCTGACATATTTAAAATTCAGAAAAAATGGAAATGTTTCTCTGTTGTAGTCGACTGATCCACCACTCAATGTCACTGTTGTTATGTTGCATTAGTTGTAAGGTTGCATAGTTCTCAACATCAACTTACCATAATGCTTTAAGATAAGGTTAGTTTATTTATATAGCACATTTCAGACACAAAGGCAATTCAAAGTGCTTTACAAAAACTGAAATCAATTATAAAACTAAATATATTGATCAAAAAGACAATTCATAAAAGAGATAGAAATTAGTTAAACAGAGAAATTGTAAATACACATAATGCTGTAAGGAGTGCTGAAGTGATTTTAATGAACCCAGGTTTGGGGCGGACCTCAGATTCTCAGGACACTTGTCGTAGTTTACAGAAATTGTGTTGTCTGTTTTTACAATGGCGTTAGCTATTTTAGCAGTTAGCCTCTCCACTCAACTTCATCAACAAACAATGCTTATCACTGATGAGGTAAAAAAGTTAAAACGTCATTTTCTGCAACAATGTTTTTGTTAGTGTGGACTTAACACCAGATATTACTAAACATAAACACACTTATCTATCTAACTAGTTTCACCGCGTCGTTTAGTTTACATTAAAGGTCCCGTATTTGACTGTTTTTCATCAATATATTACAGGTCTCAGATATATACAGAACATGTCAATCAATCAATCAATCAATCAATGTTTATTTATATAGCCCAATATCACAAATGTTACATTTGTCTCAGTGGACTTCACAGTTTGTACAGAATATCAGTATGACAATACGACACCCTCTGTCCTTAGACCCTCACATCGTACAAGGAAAAACTTCCAGAGAAAACCCCACAGTTTAAAGGGAAAAATGGGAGAAACCTCAGGGAGAGCAACAGAGGAGGGATCCCTCTCCCAGGACGGACAGACTTGCAATAGATGCCGTGTGTAAATTGAAAAGATAATACATTTGCAACATAGGAGGAGATACATTACATTTGCAACTCTAGGAGGAGATTCGGGTGATAATGTGGGGGGGGGGGGGGGGGGGGGTTACGTTAGTTGCTGATTGGCTAATGGTGACACAAGCCAACAAATCGTTATGACATCATAAAGTGGCCAAAATCTGATCAGCTCATTTTCAGACAGGTTTTTATAGAAATGGATCAGGACAAAAAGAGAGAGAATCTTTGTTCCTGAAACTTTCAGAGTCTCTTTCCACAGAGGGGACACATGGTGATGTCATGAACAAGTGGATTTTGCACAATAGGTGACCTTTAAAATGTGAAATCCATTGTATTACTGCACTGTAAATGAGAAGTGTTTTCTGACACATTAGAAAAAGCCTTTTAAATAATAATCTGATAACATTTCAGAGCCGCTTTGTCTTTATGTTGTGAAGCTCTTCTTCCTCTGAACGGACTGTTGGACGAGAAGTGAAAAGAGGGAAGTGTCAAAGAGCTTTGATCAAGTGTATGTTAGAATGAGTGGTCTGATAATGTGGTTCTATAGTGGTTCCTTCAGATAAACTAAGTATTTCTACAGAAACCTTTGAACATACACACATCTTAAAACGTACCTTTAGCACAAAGAGTTTATACATTCTCGTATATCGCTGAAGTGTTCTCATACACAGCCTCTTCTAGTTCTAGGAGGAAAGAAAAGTGTTGATACATCTTATTTTTAATACATATGTACAATTTGATCACATGAATACTAACCTCTAATATCAGATTGTGGTTCAGCTTTGTTGTTGCTTCTGATTGTGTTACTGCTTTGTTCTTGTTTTCTAAAAAGCAATGATAAAATACAGACATGCAAACAGATCAACTCAATTCAAACTGTTACTTTTTATTACACAGACTGCAGTTTAGATGTTTCAACTTACTTTGTGTTATAAACGTAGTACCCTCCACCAACAGCTCCAATAACGACTAACACAAACGAGTCATAACTAAAGGGCTTAGGAACATATGGAGAATATATAATAAGAGCAGGCCCTTTGTTGAACATCAACCTTTTGTAGTTTGAGTAAACAAGGTTGTTACACACAATGTCTACACCAGGGATCACCAACTACATTTGTCCAAGGGCCAAAAACACCATTCTAGCTCCACATGTTCTGTCTGATATCTTCCAATGTGCTGATCCTGAATCTTCCTCCTGCCTGGTTTTTGAGTCAAGCTTTTGGGTCTAAACTTGGAGATACTGAGCCATCACCTTTCCCATACTTGTAATTGTAAAGTGTCACTATGAAAGTAGATTTATGTTATATATTTATGATCTTTTCCACTTACTTTTTGTCATGAAAGAAGTACCACACGATAGCAGCTACCACACCGAGGACGACTAAAACACCGATTACTATTCCAGTGATGCAACCAGCCGAACAGCCTGATGGTACTAAAATAAAATAGGAGATAAAACATGACTTTTAAATCATTCTGTAAACGGGAACTGCCTCTTCATCTCATCATCCCTGTGGATAAAAGGCACAAATAAACACATACTGTAAGTGCAAACAAAAGCTCTCAGGCACAGATAATTGAAAAAGATGAAATCATAAGAACTTCTACAGATTAGAAGAGTGTTTGATTTGAGTTTTACATTTTGAGAGATGTCACGTTCCTTAATTCCTATTATAGAGGTGCCGGTTTTATAATAATGATAATCATTTGTTGTCTGTGTCGTCTTTATTCAGACTGCTAAAAGACAGCTCTCTGTTGTTGTTGGTGAGGGTCATGTTTACAGTCAGAGTCAGATCCAAGCCTCCCTTTCTCCACTTTCTGGTAAAGACAGAGCCAGCAGCGTCACAGATTAATCTGAAAGAGTTCCCCTCAATCGGCAGGTTTGATGGAGATGTGACAGAAGCGCCTGATACTTTCTCTGTGGGGCAAAAGATCAGGTGAAAGATATAAAAGCAGGAACAAAAGAAGCTGATTTAATGCCTGAGTTATAAATATAAAGGAACAGTTCCTTTTTATAAAATGCAAACATTTTTCTACTTCCCCCTGAATGTATAACATGCTGAGTGTCTGACTGCCAACAGTTTTTTTTTAAATGCACTGTTTTTGACAACCTATCGCTCATAAATATCCTCTATACTATATACATATATATATAGATCTATATTCTTAGGAATATATTTTGTCAGTTTCCACACTGACTAACAGAAGCAGAAAGCGGCTTCATTAATTGTAGGATCTATTTTTACAACTGAATCAAAACAGTGGGAGTTAAAGGAATCAAACTTTTTCAGGTACTTATCTTTCCATTTGTTCGAATGTAATTGTTTCAAAGATTAAAGAAATAAAAAATATTTAAATGTATTCAACTATTATTATTAAAAATGTAGGAAACACATCCAGAACATATCAAGCATATGATCTTGCAAAAGTATGATTTATTGTACTTGTATTCTCTATATTAGTCTCAAAATATTCACAATAGTAGGAGTTTATTGTTTTAAGTTAAACAAAGGTTCCTTTTTTTAACTGATATGTCATAAGGAAAAGAGATTTGAGTTCACCTTTCTTATCACGTCTATATGCATTAAACCTCTCAATGCAAACTTACCTAGTACAGAGATGAATTCAGGCGGAGTCATTTCATATCTCAGAGTCTTGTCGTTGAAGGCCTGACAGCTGTAGCTTCCACTTTGACTGATCTGAATGTTCATCAGTTGGAGCTCTGGTCCAGTATCAGACAACGCACTACCATCCAGAAACCACGTAAACTGAGCAGGAGGTCTGGAGTCAGCTGAGCAGGACAGGCTGATGTCTGATCCTTCCTGATGGTGCTCTTTTGGCGGAGATATTGTCAAAATAGTATTTTCTGGGCCATCTGAATTCAGGGTAAATACAACAGCAAAACGTTAGTATTCAAAACTGCATTATTATACAAATACAATGAACTTCTATTACATAGCAAGCATGCAATGAACTGTTTCTAAATATAAGTATCCAGTTTACAATGATTTAGTTCAGACTGTGCCGTAGTGTGCAGGGAGGATGTGATGGATTCAAATAGGAGTGGAACATATCTTTTAATATTTTATAAACCCATGCGTGAACAAAAAGACAACAGAAGAAACTGACAATTATCCAAAGTCTTTGCAACTAGATCTTGTTTGGTAAATAAACTGAGCATGCAGGTTAGTAACTCACAGTAGATGGTGAGGGTTAGTTGAGCACTGGTGACCAGACTGACAGGATTAGATACACGACACCTGAATGGTCCCTGGTCGTACCGGGTCACATTAATTATAGTAATATTGGATCCTCCATCAGTGATCTGAACTCTGTCACTTCCTGTAACCTCAGAGCTGCTGTTCAGCCAGAGGAAAGAGAGAGAGGATCCAGAGGAGGAGCAGGACAGACTGACGGAGCTGAACTCCACCAGCTCTGTGCTGCTGGAGGTTACCATTACATTGGAGACTGGCTCTGTGGGTGAAACACAACAAAATATCTCATAAAGCTGCAGTAGA
This sequence comes from Notothenia rossii, assembly GCF_949606895.1. Lineage (NCBI taxonomy): Eukaryota > Metazoa > Chordata > Actinopteri > Perciformes > Nototheniidae > Notothenia > Notothenia rossii. The sequence goes on from NC_136905.1 coordinate 8,964,197, forward strand.
AAATAAATACTGAAGTGGCTGGGAGTGAGTCTCATGTTTAAGATGAGATATTGATTATTAATGGCTCCACATCGAAAGTTTATACAGTATACGTTCATTCCACCACATTTTTATTTGAGGATGATAGTGCAAAGAATTAAAAGCCTTGTATCATTGTTTACTTGACCAATCGCTACGCCAAACCTTTATTGAGCATAGAAAGAGATGCAATATGTGAAACTTCTCTCACCGTATACTTCCAGTCTTGTGGTCCCTAACATTGTTGGTTCTCCAAGTATTGAAATGATAAATCTGTAATCTCCACTGTCAGCTTCAGCCAGGTTCCTGAGCTCCAGAGATCCAGTAGACATGAAGAAGGTGATCCTGCCTTCATACTCTGGTTCAGTGAAGTTTTTAACATTCCAAGTAAATATATTGTTAGAACCAAAATTCCAGCTCACTGATTGAAAAGTTGTTCCTGGAGTCAGTGTTGTGGTGAACATCACTTTCCCTCCCACAGCTGCATTCAGACCGTCTGGCAACACACCAGCTCCTTCAGTTAAACCTGGAGAGAGACAGACATGGATCTAATGTAGAAACTATTCAAAACACCAAACTGCAGATAAGATAATATCTGTTCTCTCTGAAAAATGTAAATCCAGTTCCTCTGGGTACAATAAGCCCAACGACTCTTTTCAACATCTGTTAGAGCTTTGCATTTTTTTTTAAACTGCAAACATACATACATTACTAACCAGGTTTCACAGCAGGTTTGGGTTCTAAACCTCTTATAGACATTAGATTTGAACAACAGGGAAACTTCTGTCAACTGAGAGAAACTGACTGACCAATATTTAATGGTTAAACTTTGATGACCAAATACTTTTAGCTGCTGAAGAGTATCAAACGGTAAGAGCTCACCTGAGAGGACTCCCAGGACGATGAAGTGTATCACAGCTATTTCCATTTCTTTCTGTAATATAATCAAATCATAGAAAAGAGATCACACTCCTTCATCTTGCCTTTCGGATTAAAGAATGCTGATTTCAATATATGAAGGTAAAATAAGGAAGTACTGTGTAGGCGGGGTTTTCCCATTGTAATGCCTCTGTAAGATTATTTACCGATACTGTTGATCATTCACAGAGTATGCAACAAGCATCTTTTCAAAGGTCCATTATAATTAATTAATATGATGTCCAAATAACACCATGGTGCTGTTGAATCATGACCAAATGTGTCAAACATCTAAACTGTTAGCATGTTGCCATGAAAAGGGTCAGATTGGACCATTTCTTCACTGATCTTCACCTGCAGGTCTATCTTTTCATTTATCCTGTCTAATGTTTTATGATCTACAAGAATATTTGACACAAAATTAAATTGAAATGTATTGTTTAGATTATTCTGAATTTGTTGCCACTTTTTTACTTTATAATTTCACAGACTCGATATCTTCTCCAATACAGAATTGTTAAATGCAAATAAACATAAAAAGCAAGCAGACAAATCTAACATATGTATGTATTTATTTGCGCAGATGTGTGCTTAACATCCTTTTTTTCTTTCTTTAATTTAATCAGATTTTTTTTTTATCTGGAAAAAGGGATTTATTTATTTATTTGAGTTCCGAAAAATAAAAAGTAGCTTTTTAAAATCTTACAATTCTAGAGAAAAAAAAGTTTGAAGGTAAAGCTTTTTGTGTTTTTACAGCATGAATGTTTAAAACCAAGGCTCTTATTTTGTATGGCTGGACTACTACATCAAATGGAAATACTATACATCCCTGTTGTGACTCGACAGATATGTTAGGTTTAGTTTGTTTTTACTCTAGTTTTGTGTTTTGATCTTGTCACTTCCTGTTTTTATTTTGAAAGTAATCTTTCCTCTCATTCCAGATCCCACATTTCCGGCCTCTGTGTGTTTCCCGCCCTTGAGATTGCTTGGCCCTGCCCTGATAGTTTTCACCTGTGCCCATCCCCCTCACCTATATATAGCCCTGGTGTTTCTTTGTTCCTTTGTCACTTCGTTATGTTTCATGTCGTGAGAACCTGGGCCTTTTTTGACTCCTGATACCTACCTTGAGATTTAGACCTTTTGTCAAGTGAGTTTTTGTGTTGCTGTACAACTTAGCTTTGGCTATTTAACTGCTTTCTATTTTTTGAAAGTACGATTTAGTTTATGTTATTAAAGAACATTCTATTTTTGGAAAACTGTCTTCGAGTCCTGCGTTTGGGTCCTGCGTCCTGTGTCTCGGTTCACAACAATCCCCTGTGAATTTATTATAATGATCTGTAAATGGGATCAATATTCACTGTAGTTTGCCATGACTGTCATGTGGAATTGCTGTTATATAATTTCAAGTTTTCTTTGGTCTAACAGCAAAATTGATCTATACCTATACCTATAACTAATTATTTTCTTTCATGCATATTATTATTGATAACAATTATGCCTTAAGTGGTTGTGTACAAAGTTTTGCATATATAATAGGCAAATAGGCTAATATAGGCATAGTGAAGAAAGTATGTAAATTAGCTGTTGTCTGATTATTAATGCCACAGTAGTATTCACGTCTCTTTATCAACCATCAGTATGTCATGCAAACATATTTACACCACTAGAGGGCGATGTCTTGCAGCTTTAGAGCCTGAAGCTTCAGTGGGTTGAACTCATTATGCAGAAACTTTGTACCTCAACACAAAGGTAGTTCTGCATTTACTCACTGATATATTTTCAGAACTGCCGGAGGCTCATATTTATCAGGACAGTCAGAGTTTGATGGCTGACATTTCCTCTGCATTTGATATCTCAGAGTTCCAACAATGGATATGTTCGCTTTACTATGGATAGTCTCTCTGGCTTTCACAGGTTAAATACTTACAGTAGGCCTACTGCTCTTCCTATACCTACACTTCCTATACTTATAACAATTGCTGAATTGGTAAACAAGTTGTTAGAAAGGAGTTCACTCCAGATTAATAGGTGCCTCCAAAGCATCATAGTTACAGGGCTCTCAAGTTTTGAACTGAGTTCAGAGTGAGATTTTGGCAGCGGTGTTTGGTACTCCAACTTCTGGCTCCCCTCAAAGTTCCCATGAAGCCCTCTGTACCGCGAATGTCAACGGGGGGGGAGGGTGCTAGTGGAGTATGAAGCCCTCTGTATCGCAAATGTCAACCGGGAGGGTGGGGTGCTAGTGGAGTGCACGCGTCTCACGCAATTGGGGGGTTGAAATATTGCGCTCTGATGAAGAAGAGTTTGAGTCAATCGACACGCGGAGACGAGGTTGGTTTTCAACATCCTCAAAATCTCCAACAAGTGGTGACCCCGACGTGTCTGAGTGGGGTGTTTTCGGGGAAGAGACCACCAGCGGCAAGCGGACGAATGGTCCGGAGAAGGCCTAGAATAATCTCTGACAACTAAAACGGGGATCCTACAATTGAAAGGTGAGCAGACAAGCCTGTTTCTATCGAAGGTCTGTAATTGGCTAAACTAAATTTTAGAGTTGTCAGAGACATATTCCGGTGTCATAGTTGTTGCGGTGGAATATACAAATACATATTTTAGATAGGTAGGAAAGTTATATAACATAAAAGTGAATCAACGAGGTATGTAAGACGAAGGTGAAAGGCCCCGTACTTTTTTCAGAAAGGAGACGGCTGAAGACTCGTTGGGGGACGTCCAGTGACCGTTTTCAGACGGCATCCAGGAGACGAATCTGAATAACAATTCTTAGGTTCATAGGAATCGAAGTTGAGTTATAAGTAAAATCCAAAGGAGAGTAACGCAACCTTCAAAAAGCAATTTTGAAGTGACCGGACCTCATTAATCCTTTGTTCTGTGGGGGTTGAGTCTGTGAATATTTACTGGTAACAAGGACAGTAAGTCAGATCAATAGATATGAAGTCTGTGAATATTTACTGGTAACAAGGACAGTAAGTCAGATCAATAGATATGAAGTCTGTGAATATTTACTGGTAACAGAAACAGCCTAAGTCAGATGAATGGATACGAAGTCATAATGAAAGGAACATTTTAACGAGAGGAGCGTGAGTTAAGAGCTTACGAGGACAGTGGGTTCAAGCAAAAAAAAAAATTGAATAAAAGGATAGCAGAAGTGTTAATTGTTGAAAGAAGCCCCCCCTTTTCCAAAGGAGAGGCTGAGAGCTACAGCGGGGGAGAGAGAAGGGGGTGTCAGTATTTGTCTGTGAGAGTTCCCCCCACCCTTTTTCCTCTCGAGAGCAGCAGCGGCCCGGAGGGTGTCTGCTTGCTTTTGTCTCTAGTGATCTGAAGTTGGACTGAAATACATAGAAAATTAACAGATCAAGGTGTGATTTGAAGTGGTAGATATATTGAAATTAATAAACAATGATTTGCTGTTATTTAAATATAGTCTTTGACAACTGATTGATACCGTTGCATTGCGTTGTGAATTTCATAGTATTTGTCATTAACTAAGGATTGTACTTAATTATACTTCAAGGAAAATTATGTTACATACAGTAACCTTAGGGGAAAGTAAAAAGAGATTTACTGAGAATATGAAGTACATTAAAGTTAAGGTTTTATTCAAATTAAATATGATAGGTGGATTTCTCCATCTAGAATACGACATGGAAAGAGGAACATTTGTTAGACATGAAATAACGAACTCATTGGAAGAAATATATATATTGAGAGGTTATATAGAGTTACTGCTATTCTGGAAAATGTCATATTGTTTTGTGAGTAACATGAAATAAGAATATATTTACTAGATATAAGAACAACAGGCTTATCTAGGTTAACAGAACATTGCTATTAACCAGTTTCAGCTGCAACTATCCTATCTTTGTTCTAAAGAGAACATACGTTGCATTTACAATTAATATTAAGAAATGTTCACAATTGATACCATTAAAGACCGTTTGGGATTAATAGGACGAGTTTGTCATAAACATTCGTGCTTAGATGGAATAAAAGTGTTGAGAGATGTTCTCAAAAATGGGAGTTTTCACAATGCTTTTTAGTTTTTATTGAAACAATTAAGTAATAAGGACAGAAAAATGTCCCGTGATGATTTATTTAGGTTTCAGCTTTAGTAATAATGAAGATTACATTTTGTAATAATTCCTTTAAGTGTTCCAAAATATATTCATTAACTGTAGTCAGATTACTTGTTTTAAATATATAGCGCTGGATACAGTTAGTTTTGTATTCTGTTACAAATCTAACCATGCTTGTAACACACAACTTAGATAACCAATTTGAAAAGAATAGAATAAGCAAGAAGATTAAAGATGAATCTATAGTGGTTAAGAAAAGTTTTTTGTTTTGCCTATTAACTGAGAACTGAAGTAATGAAGAATAGGAAGACTGTTACCATTAATGGGTTTAGCATTCACATGTTTCAGCATTCCTGACCATATAGACACTCAGCTGTTTTATTTTGTAACCCGCTGGGGGAGAGATCTACATTGAGTTTTTCTCAGTAGCTGATTTGCTGTGATTACAGCAGCATTGGATAGTTGTGCGCCACCTTTGGGTTGTACTCTGAATCAGGGTGTTGGTGAAAAGTTGCTCATTGCAAACAGAAGAACTGTGCAAAGAACACATCTCAGAGGAGGGTTTCAAAGTTTGCTTGTGCCTCGTTGTCAAGGCAACAGTGGTGTGAAGAGGTACTGCAGTTTTGGGGGATTTCTGCGGCACAGAGGACAACGTGTGTCTGCTGATTGTATCACATTGATCCAGAGGTCCCTTCCCCCTCAGGACATCCCAATGCCAGAGAGAGTTTCCTTGGAGCCCACTGACCAGGGCCGGTTCTAGCTTTTTGGGGGCCCTGCCACTGACTACAGCTGAAGAGGACAATGAATCATTGACTGTTCTCAATATGACAAGATCTTGAGACAGGCTGGTCTCAGTCTGTTCAGACTCTGAAGAAATCATGCAATGATTTTACAGCATAACTGTGCAAGAGTTTATCAGAAGGTGGTGTAGAACGATATGCTTAGTGTTTAGGAAGGGAGGCTGATTGTTTAATGATGGTCTGGAATGCTGAAAGGATTAAGGTTTAATATCCTTGTTTGGCAAACAAGACATCTGATTATTATGTCACACATGATAATCTTGACATAGTGACTAGCTATGGGTAAACGTGTGGACGTTATACCATTATTATCATGAACTAAAAATAAATAGGGAAATAGTATCTGGTTAAAGATGAATGGATTTCATATCCTAGAGAGGATTAGTTATATTGTGAATACTTCACAAGGTATTTACTAATGTATTTTGAAGAACACACAAGAACACAGGTCCAGTTTTGTTTTTTTCTAGATTACATTTTCCATTACCAAAACTGTTCAGCTTAGGTCTAGCTTTAGACTTTGATAGTAAAAGAGTATTTAGGCTTATTTTTGTATATCTGACATTTTTTAAATATGTTGGCTATTCACTAGATAGAAAGATGGCATTACTCTCTATTTGTTAAGAACATTTCTGAAGATTAAATATTTGTTTCATTCCTAATATTCCTATTTAGGATGTAATTTGAGAGTAACAAGGCTGATGCTGAAATTGGAAAATAAGTTAGTGGTTTACATGATGTAAACAAAACAAAAAAAAAAAGATTTTGTTTGTTCAACCTCCAGTTAGATCTGAAACAGTAATAATGATTGATTTGGCCAAAGCTTAGTTTAACATCCTGATGTAACATTATGAGGTATGTTCACTTCTAAGGGTAAACAAATTGATAAAATGGATTATTATTATTATTGATTAATTTGGAATATTAATTCAAAAGGCCGTTTTCTGCAGGTTCACTTAAGAATGCCTTGCATGAACATTTGTCAGAACATTTGTTATTGTGTTTCCTAGGGGCGGTATATTAATAAAGTGTATTGATCATTTGTTTGTTAAACATCTGAAGAAAATGGTGCTGCGAACACGAGAAAAACTGTTGCATTGGTTGACATCAACACAATGATGTCACTAGTACAACTCCAGCTAGTAGAATATTAAAGTCTCTGCAGAGCACGACACATGGCCAATGAAACTGAGACCAAATGACCTTTGACCCTGACTGACAGTGTGACTTGAGAACAGCACTATCAATGACAGACTCTGGGGCTGACCGAACTTGACTTTACAACCTGACAGTGTGGGTGTGAATGAATTTCTGCATGTGATCAGTGTAACTGCATGATTCTAAAACAATAACTAACCGAGCATGTCTTTGGACTAATACATTATTTTGGAGCTCCATGGGAAACACAGGTTTCCTACAATTTCACACATTTGGAAAAACGCACATGTGACCCGTTTCTAATTCCCACAGGAGTTGGCGGTTTGCAAATGTAAAACTCAAACTAAAATCTAAAGATTCTGTTTCTTTTAGGACTGCCAGCTGGAAATGAACACTTATTTTCCCTGGAGTGTTTACTGTGAAAGATGATGGATATACTTTTGTGAATGATGTTTGGTATTTTCTTATAACCACTGGTTACCTGAAGGTTTTCTTCCCATACAGGATTTTATTACACATGTTTACATGTGTAAAAAGGGGGAGTGTGGGATATTTTCATTTAGGGACTGGAAGAAACCTGCCGCCCCAACTCAGATGTTCAATCTGACCATTGATTGACAGTTTTAGGTTTAACCTGCTCCATATCTGGGGATAAGATACTGTTTGATGAATGTTGACATGTTTCTAATATTGATTGAGTTATAACAGGTAACACAGATGCAGAATCAGTGGCCAAGGGGCTACTGAGAGAGGTAATTCCAGAATGAGAATGAGAAGGTGAACTGTGATAATGAAAACAATTTGGTAATATTTCAACAGGTATTAAAGTAACTGAGGTTTGAAGTGTAGAAAGAACATATTACAGCTAAGTTAAAACATAGTAATGTAATGAGATAGAATTTAATTTAGACAACATCTTGTAACTAGCCTGGTAAAGAAGTAAAAGCCATAGACTGTTTAGATCATTATGGGGATGTACATTTAATTTAAAGTCATAATAGAAAGACATTTGATGACAGTATGTTGGATTTCTGTATTCATTTTTCAGCTTGATAATATCCAAGCAGTGACAGGTAGAAGCAGTCTCGCCTGGAAATTATTCACTTTGTCAGTATCATGATTTTAGTTGTTTTTAATCCATAACATTAGTTTGTTCCGTTACCAGAAACATTAGCAGTTCATATTATATTTATATTTTAAATGGGATCTCAAGGATTTCATTTATAATAACACAGATGCTTGTCAGGAATTCAGAGCTATTGAGATATGTTATTTAGTTCACCTGAAGATGTTGGGGTTTAGTTTGTTGACACAGGCCAAGTATTAGAATTCTGAAGCGGCCTACCAGTGGTGGGTCAAACACCTGAGGGCCCAGAAGCACTGAGCGTAGACTTGAGGGGTGGGTATCAGATTTCTCCACACAGGTTGCTGACGCCAAAAGGGGGACCCGAGGAGCAGGAGGCCGACACAGCGGAGTTCGTCTGGCTGAAGGTCGTCAGGCCTACGTGACTCAACCCCAGGTTCTCCGGCCTCTACAGAGTGACCCAGAGGACATCTCATGCCGTCCGCCGAGGAGCAAAGGGGGACATCTGGTACTACTGGAGCCAGTGTGCGGCGAGGAACACTCCGGCTAGGACCTTGGAGGACATCAGGATGGACCTGGCTATCGTCAACGCGGACATCCCTACAGCAGACGACTTGGAAGCAGGCATCAGCGGACTGGAGGAGAAGGACCTCGCGGACATCCCGACAGCAGACGACTTGGAAGGAGGCGTCAGCGGGCTGGGGGACTTCTCGAGGCAGCAGAGGAGTCTACTTCTCTCTGATCAGATTCATCAGTTCCACCTTTGAAGGAAAGGCCGCATCTCCCCCTCCCTATCAGCTGCCCTTGTTGGCGTATTCCGCTGAGGGGGGGGCCCTGATGATTCAACAACACGCAAGGATGCTGCCGTCTGGCACTCAGGCTCTCACTCTGATAGTTTCTTCACTGTCATTGGAGGTTGTTTTCTGTTCTCAAGGGTTTAATGAAGGGGGACAGACACAGTATCAAAGAATGACAGTAGTTTTGTTTCAAATGTCTTATGTGTGTTGGTCTCGTTAATGCGAGACCAAAAAGGGGGAATTGAAGGATTATTTGAATTATTTGAAGTATTAAAGTAACGGGGTATGACAGGAAAGTAAAATCTGGTATATTCATTTTGGTGTCACCTTATATATGTTCATGTGTGTTAAATTTGAAGGGACAAAGTATCCTTTCCTCCCCCAATATATTGAGGTGAAAGGCCAAGGCTCTGGAATGTTTCCCTCGTAAAAAAAGGGTGTGCGTGACACAATCTTGTAGCAGATGTGTATGTGTTTTCATTGAAGTAAATATAAATGCTACATGATTACTGGTCAACTATACCTCTGTTCTTATTCTTTCATGTGTGGGTACTAAATGGCTACAAACATTGTGGAGAAATTAGCTTAAACATCTTTTATTACTCTATATGAAATGGAAGCAGTTTTTATGACAGGGACGAGAGAGGTGGGGGAGGGACACATTCCGAAGAGGTTCAGCAGGTCAATTGTCAGGGGAATCGACTTGTTTTCAATAGAGGTGTGTGGTTAGTTACTTTGTGTTAATAATAGCAGTATGTGTAAAGGAAGCTGGAAATATACAATGTGAAACCTTTTATTTGAAGTAAAGATGTGAACAATAGCTCAAACAAATGGAGGGGCTATAGGTAAGCCTGTGAGAAGTTTGACTATTTGAAAAGCATCTCTAATACTGCTTAAGAGCATAGGTAATGTGTTCCTCGTTGTTATTGATATGAAAGTAATTAACATGTATTACGTATATTTAGCCAACTATAACAACTATATCTTAAAACATACTTTTAACTTGTGTGTGGTAACCTGAGGGGGGGAGATGGACTCAGGGACCAAGGGCCATAAAGGGGATGTGTGTGTGCTGGCTGCAAGATGTGAAATAAGATAAGGAAACTTGTTGTTGAGAGCAAGTTCGTACCAGACACCAAAAGGTGTCTGGTCTTCGTCAAACTGAATGAGACTTTTTGTTTCCGGGTTTCTTCTTCTGTGTCGCACTGATTGGGTACGACAGGCCATGTGTTGGTCTCTGCCAATAAGATGACCTCTGGGGGAAAGCACGTACACCTCCTCCTCCTGTGTTTTAGTATGAAAGACTGTGTTTTCCTTTGGTTCGCGCTCTTGTTTTTCACCGGCCGTTCCTGAGACCTGTCTCACACTGGGGGTAGAACCTGAGCCCGGAGTACTCTGCAGAGTGCTTCGTGATTTCTTTGTATTTGTATTTTGTATCGTTACTGTATATCATTAAAAGCAGGATTATTGTTTCACTTGCATTCTGGTGTTTCTTAATCCCTTTATTTTCCCGAATTCACCCAGCTTATAAAACGACACGCGGAGACGAGGTTGGTTTTCAACATCCTCAAAATCTCCAACACCCCTCAGTGCTAATCTACAGTATCAGGAATGGATGCCTTTACACACAGACACTCAGGCCCATTCCCAAACCGCCCCCTACACCCTACCCCTAAACCCTACCCCTCCTTTTGCGCGTTCACGCGGAGGGTCCGCCATATTGAGGGCTGTTCCAAACCAACGAGTGTGGAGCGGTGTGGGCTTTCAAACCCTCAAACAGCGAGTCTGCAGCGGTGCTGACTTCGCTGTGTGTGTCCGTCAGGAAACAAGCTGTTTACAAGTAGTTCCAGCAAACATCCACTGATAAACTGCAATGTTAACAACCTCATGATAACCTCATATGTTTTTAACTTAGGATCATACCTGTGTTTAGTCTAGAAAAAGGTAAATGTGTGCATTTTATTATAAAGTTGTATATTTACAGACTGTTGCAAAAACTAAGAAGCTTATAAACATCAGGTTGACACAATGAAAGATGTTTGGAGTTTTATTTGAGTTATTAATTTATATCTTTTGTCTAAGAGATGCTGATTTGAAACCGTTGTTACATACAGTTACGGCATTTCCTGTTTCTGCCGGAGAGAGGGGAGGCCGTCCCAAAGCTTGCTCCTGTATTTACTCCCTCCATCTGACAGGAGGGAGCCTCGTTGAGCTGCGAGTGTGGCTCCAGACGGAGTTCACTCCGTCACGGAGGGGTAGGGTCGAGGGAGTGGTTTGGGATTGGGCCTCAGTGTCAAAGGGAGGAGGAGTACGAGTCAGGAAGACTGACAGACATGTTCTTCCAGCTCTCGTACAAAGATGAACTTTGAATGTAATGACCAGATGTTTACAGATGTACAATTAATGATTGTTTTTATATTTCCAATGACCAGACATGTGTTAAATAGTGGTGATTAATATATTTTTGTCAGGTACTTCCGGTCTGAGCGGAGCCATGTGAGATCACATTTCTTGAGCTCCTTGCGGGAATCTACCACTACCAGTATCGTTGTCGGGGATGGGAACATCACAGTTTGATGCGACTAAACATTTACGGGTTTATTCATGAATGTATATACTGGAACATCAGGTAAAAATAACGAGCCATGCTTTGTGAAAAATATCCTAAATCTTTAATTGTTGCACATAGACACCTTGAGAAATTCGAAAATGTATCATGTTGTATTTTTAAATAGATTACAAGAATAATTTCAAAAGGTTTCCAATATAGATGAATTTAAGTAGTTGTGGCTGCTGTAGAGGGTCTATGGCAATGTCCGACTTTGATTGGGACTGAGATATTTAAAAAACTGTTTGATTGGTTGCTATAAACCTAAAATGTGACAATCTTCTGATTAATCTTCTGGCCCTACTGTGCGGTTGAATGGTCAAATATCTAAACGTAAATGTGACGAATGATACAATGACATCACCGATCTATTGACTTTGTCTCTAGTGCTATCAGCTACCAGTTAAAGATTGAAAAGAAAAATTGCCACAAACTTAGGTTGAAATGTTATTTTTACATATTTTCTGTTCCCACTGTTCTTTTACTGAATTCATGGACTCAAATTCCCTCTCAATACCTTTTCAAGACAACATTCTTATTACAAATAAACATAAAAAAACACAGAAGACAAAAACAAAAAAGGCCATTAGATAAGAGCTGAATCTTAAACAAGAAATTAAAGATTTGTCGAACCTTAGCTGAAACATTCATGCATTTATTTATTCATTCATACTGGTCCTTACATCCTTTAAAAACTTTAAATTAGGTTTTATACCAGCCTGTCTGACATATTTAAAATTCAGAAAAAATGGAAATGTTTCTCTGTTGTAGTCGACTGATCCACCACTCGATGTCACTGTTGTTATGTCGCATTAGTTGTAAGGTTGCATAGTTCTCAACATCAACTTACCATAATGCTTTAAGATAAGGTTAGTTTATTTATATAGCACATTTCAGACACAAAGGCAATTCAAAGTGCTTTACAAAAACTGAAATCAATTATAAAACTAAATATATTGATCAAAAAGACAATTCATAAAAGAGATAGAAATTAGTTAAACAGAGAAATTGTAAATACACATAATGCTGTAAGGAGTGCTGAAGTGATTTTAATGAACCCAGGTTTGGGGCGGACCTCAGATTCTCAGGACACTTGTCGTAGTTTACAGAAATTGTGTTGTCTGTTTTTACAATGGCGTTAGCTATTTTAGCAGTTAGCCTCTCCACTCAACTTCATCAACAAACAATGCTTATCACTGATGAGGTAAAAAAGTTAAAACGTCATTTTCTGCAACAATGTTTTTGTTAGTGTGGACTTAACGCCAGATATTAAACTAAACATAAACACACTTATCTATCTAACTAGTTTCACCGCGTCGTTTAGTTTACATTAAAGGTCCCGTATTTGACTGTTTTTCATCAATATATTACAGGTCTCAGATATATACAGAACATGTCAATCAATCAATCAATGTTTATTTATATAGCCCAATATCACAAATGTTACATTTGTCTCAGTGGACTTCACAGTTTGTACAGAATATCAGTATGACAATACGACACCCTCTGTCCTTAGACCCTCACATCGTACAAGGAAAAACTTCCAGAGAAAACCCCACAGTTTAAAGGGAAAAATGGGAGAAACCTCAGGGAGAGCAACAGAGGAGGGATCCCTCTCCCAGGACGGACAGACGTGCAATAGATGCCGTGTGTAAATTGAAAAGATAATACATTTGCAACATAGGAGGAGATACATTACATTTGCAACTCTAGGAGGAGATTCGGGTGATAATGTGGGGGGGGGGGGGGGGGTTACGTTGGTTGCTGATTGGCTAATGGTGACACAAGCCAACAAATCGTTATGACATCATAAAGTGGCCAAAATCTGATCAGCTCATTTTCAGACAGGTTTTTATAGAAATGGATCAGGACAAAAAGAGAGAGAATCTTTGTTCCTGAAACTTTCAGAGTCTCTTTACACAGAGGAGACACATGTTGATGTCATGAACAAGTGGATTTTGCACAATAGGTGACCTTTAAAATGTGAAATTCATGGTATTACTGCACTGTAAATGTAGTGTTTGCTGACACATTAGAAAAAGCATTTAAAATAATAATCTGATAACATTTCAGAGCCGCTTTGTCTTTATGTTGTGAAGCTCTTCTTCCTCTGAACGGCCTGTTGGACGAGAAGTGAAAAGAGGGAAGTGTCAAAGAGCTTTGATCAAGTGTAGGCCTATGTTAGAATGAGTGGTCTGATAATGTGGTTCTATAGTGGTTCCTTCAGATTAACTAAGTTAAATATTTCTACAGAAACCTTTGAACAAACATACATCTTAAAACGTACCTTTAGCACAAAGAAGGTGGCTGAGTCTATTAATTCTCGTATATCGCTGAAGTGTTCTCATACACAGCCTCTTCTAGTTCTAGGAGGAAAGAAAAGTGTTGATACATCTTATTTTTAATACATATGTACAATTTGATCACATGATTACTAACCTTTAATATCAGATTGTGGTTCAGCTTTGTTGTTGCTTCTGATTGTGTTACTGCTTGGTTGTTGTTTTCTAAAAAGCAATGATAAAATACAGACATGCAAACAGATCAACTCAATTCAAACTTTTACTTTTCATTACACAGACTGCAGTTTAGATGTTTCAACTTACTTTGTGTTATAAACGTAGTACCCTCCACCAACAGCTCCAATGACGACTAAAACAGCGATTACTATTCCAGCGATGCAACCACCCGAACAGCCTGGTGGTACTAAAATAAAACAGGAGATAAAACATGACTTTTAAATCATTCTGTAAACGGGAACTGCCTCTTCATCTCATCATCCCTGTGGATACAAGGCACAAATAAACACATACTGTAAGTGCAAACAAAAGCTCTCAGGCACAGATAATTTAAAAAGATAAAATCAAAAGCACTTCTACAGATTAGGACAGTATGTTTGATTTGAGTTTAAGATTTTGAGAGATGTCACGTTCCTTAATTCTGATTATAGAGGTGCCGGTTTTATAATAATGAAAATAATTATTTGGAGCTAACATAATTATGTTCTTCCTGACTTTAATGTGCTCCTACCTGGCTCTGGCTCTGGCTCTTGTGTTACGGTCAGTTCATGGACCGCTGGTGATTTTCTCCCGGTTATATCATTAATCGCTTCACAGGAGTAGTTGCCATTGTTGGATAATTCAGCGTTGTTTTTATAAATCACAGCAGAAGTGTGTATCTCTGTCCCATTCAGCATCCAGGTGTATTTGGCAGTTGGCACAGATGCAGCCGAGCAGGTTAATTTAAATGTGTCTCCAACATGTATCTGACTTGGACCTGTGATTTGAACTGTTTCTGGTCCGTCTGGAAAACAGATATTTGGAAGAATATAAAACTTGTTCAATTGTTCCTCAATAATCCGAACGTATCATTGTGAACAGTAGAGTTATAGTTTGTTACCTACAGATAACAATCATGGAGTACTTTGCTTCCTCGCTGCTGAGGGGGTTGCTGATAATACAGGAATAATCTCCGGTGTCGTCTTTATTCAGACTGCTAAAAGACAGCTCTCTGTTGTTGTTGGTGAGGGTCATGTTTACAGTCAGAGTCAGATCCAAGCCTCCCTTTCTCCACTCTCTGGTAAAGACAGAGCCAGCAGCGTCACAGATTAATCTGAAAGAGTTCCCCTCAATCGGCAGGTTTGAGCTTGGTGTGACAGAAGCGCCCTCTGTGGGGCAAAAGATCAGGTGAAAGATATAAAAGCAGGAACAAAAGAAGCTGATTTAATGCCTGAGTTATAAATATAAAGGAACAGTTCCTTTTTATAAAATGCAAACATTTTTCTACTTCCCCCTGAATGGATAACATGCTGAGTGTCTGACTGCCAACAGTTTTTTTTAAATGCACTGTTTTGGACAACCTATCGCTCATAAATATCCTCTATACTATATACATATATATATAGATCTATATTCTTAGGAATATATTTTGTCAGTTTCCACACTGACTAACAGAAGCAGAAAGCGGCTTCATTAATTGTAGGATCTATTTTTACAACTGAATCAAAACAGTGGGAGTTAAAGGAATCAAACTTTTTCAGGTACTTATCTTTCCATTTGTTCGAATGTAATTGTTTCAAAGATTAAAGAAATAAAAAATATTTAAAATGTATTCAACTATTATTATTAAAAATGTAGGAAACACATCCAGAACATATCAAGCATATGATCTTGCAAAAGTATGATTTATTGTACTTGTATTCTCTATATTAGTCTCAAAATACTCACAATAGTAGGAGTTTATTGTTTTAAGTTAAACAAAGGTTCCTTTTTTTAACTGATATGTTATAAGGAAAAGAGATTTGAGTACACCTTTCTTATCACGTCTATATGCATTAAACCTCTCAATGCAAACTTACCCAGTACAGAGATGGATGCAGGCGGAGACGTTTCATATCTCAGAGTCTTGTTATTGAAGGCCTGACAGCTGTAGCTTCCACTTTGACTGATCTGAACGTTCATCAGTTGGAGCTCTGGTCCATCAGACAGCGCACTACCATTCAGAAACCACGTGAACTGGGCAGGAGGTCTGGAGTCAGCTGAGCAGGACAGGCTGATGTCTGATCCTTCCTGATGGTGCTCTTTTGGCGGAGATATTGTCAAAATACTCTTTTCTGGGCCATCTGAATTTAGGGTTAATACAACAGCAATAAGTCAGTATTCAAAACTGCATTATTATACAAATACAATGAACTTCTATTACATAGCAAGCATGCAATGAACTGTTTCTAAATATAAGTGTCCAGTTTACAATGATTTAGTTCAGACTGTGCCGTAGTGTGCAGGGAGGATGTGATGGATTCAAATAGGAGTGGAACAAATCTTTTAATATTTTATAAACCCATGCGTGAACAAAAATACAACAGAAGAAACTGACAATTATCCAAAGTCTTTGCAACTAGATCTTGTTTGGTAAATAAACTGAGCATGCAGGTTAGTAACTCACAGTAGATGGTGAGGGCTACTGGAGCACTGGTTCCCTCACTGACAGGATTAGATACACGACACTCAAATGGTCCCTGGTCGTAGCGCGTCACATTAACTATAGTTAAAGTGGATCCTCCATCAGTGATCTGAACTCTGTCACTTCCTGTAACCTCAGAGCTGCTGTTCAGCCAGAGGAAAGAGAGAGAGGATCCAGAGGAGGAGCAGGACAGACTGACGGAGCTGTTGAACTCCACCAGCTCTGTGCTGCTGGAGGTTAACGTTACATTGGAGACTGGCTCTGTGGGTGAAACACAACAAAATATCTCATAAAGCTGCAGTAGAAAATAAATACTGAAGTGGCTGGGAGTGAGTCTCATGTTTAAGATGAGATATTTTGATTATTAATGGCTCCACATTGAAAGTTTATACATGTTCATTCCACATAAAAAGAAAATGTGTCTACATTTTTATTTGATAATGGGTGTGCAAAGAATTAAAAGCCTTGTATCATTGTTTACTTGATCAATCGCTACGCCAAACCTTTATTGAGCATAGAAAGATATGCAACATGTGAAACTTCTCTCACCGTATACTTTCAGTCTTGTTGTCCCTGACATTGCTTGTCCTTCAGGTGGGACAATGATAACTGAGTAATCTCCACTGTCAGCAATAGCCAGGTTCCTGAGCTCCAGAGATCCAGTAGACATGAAGAAGGTGATCCTGCCTTCATACTCTGATGCAGTGAAGTTTTTAGCATTCCAAGTAAATATATTGTTAGAACCAAAATTCCAGGTCACTAATTGAAAAGTTGTTCCTGGAGTCAGTGTTGTGGTGAACATCACTTTCCCTCCCACAGCTGCATTCAGACCGTCTGGCAGCAAACCAGCTCCTTCAGTTAAACCTGGAGAGAGACAGACATGGATCTAATGTAGAAACTATTCAAAACACCAAACTGCAGATAAGATAATATCTGTTCTCTCTGAAAAATTAAAATCCAGTTCCTCTGGGTACAATAAGCCCAACGACTGTTTTCAATTTCTGTTAGAGCTTTGA
Organism: Notothenia rossii; assembly: GCF_949606895.1. Classification (NCBI taxonomy): domain Eukaryota; kingdom Metazoa; phylum Chordata; class Actinopteri; order Perciformes; family Nototheniidae; genus Notothenia; species Notothenia rossii. The sequence continues at coordinate 8,981,646 of NC_136905.1, forward strand.
CATTTTTTTTAAACTGCAAACATACATACATTACTAACCAGGTTTCACAGCAGGTTTGGGTTCTAAACCTCTTATTGACATTAGATTTGAACAACAGGGAAACTTCTGTCAACTGAGAGAGAAACTGACTGACCAATATTTAATGGTTAAACTTTGATGACCAAACACTTTTAGCTGCTGAAGAGTATCAAACGGTAAGAGCTCACCTGAGAGGACTCCCAGGACGATGAAATGTATCACAGCTACTTCCATTTCTTTCTGTAAGATCATCAAATCATAGAAAAGAGATCACACTCCTTCATCTTGCCTTTCGGATTAAAGAATGCTGATTTCAATACATGAAGGTAAAATAAGGAAGTACTGTGTAGGCGGGGTTTTCCCATGCCTCTGTAAGATTATCTACCGATACTGTTGATCATTCACAGGGTATGCAACAAGCATCTTTTCAAAGGTCCATTATAATTAATTAATATGATGTCCAAATAACACCATGGTGTTGTTGAATCATGACCAAATGTTTCAAACATCTAAACTGTTAGCATGTTGCCATGAAAAGGGTCAGATTGGACCATTTCTTCACTGATCTATTGCGCAACCTGCAGGTCTATCTTTTCATTTATCCTGTCTAATGTTTTATGATCTACAAGAATATTTGCCACAAAATTAAATTGAAATGTATTGTTTAGATTATTCTGAATTTGTTGCCACTTTTTTACTTTATAATTTCAAAGACTCGATATCTTCTCCAATACAGAATTGTTAAATGCAAATAAACATAAAAAGCAAGCAGACAAATCTAACATATGTATGTATATATTTGCGCAGATGTGTGCTTAACGTCCTTTTTTTCTTTCTTTAATTTAATCAGATTTTTTTTTTATCTGGAAAAAGGGATTTATTTATTTATTTGAGTTCCGAGAAATAAAAAGTAGCTTTTTAAAATCTTACAATTCTAGAGAGAAAAAACTTTGAAGGTAAAGCTTTTTGTGTTTTTACAGCATGAATGTTTAAAACCAAGGCTCTTATTTTGTATGGCTGGACTATTCCATCAAATGGAAATACTATACATCCCTGTTGTGACTCGACAGATATGTTAGGTTTAGTTTGTTTTTACTCTAGTTTTGTGTTTTGATCTTGTCACTTCCTGTTTTTATTCTGAAAGTAATCTTTCCTCTCATTCCAGATCCCACATTTCCTGCCTCTGTGTGTTTCCCGCCCTTGAGATTGCTTGGCCCTGCCCTGATAGTTTTCACCTGTGCCCATCCCCCTCACCTATATATAGCCCTGGTGTTTCTTTGTTCCTTTGTCACTTCGTTATGTTTCATGTCGTGAGAACCTGGGCCTTTTTTGACTCCTGATACCTACCTTGAGATTTAGACCTTTTGCCAAGTGAGTTTTTGTGTTGCTGTACAACTTAGCTTTGGCTATTTAACTGCTTTCTATTTTTTGAAAGTACGATTTAGTTTATGTTATTAAAGAACATTCTATTTTTGGACAACTGTCTTCGAGTCCTGCGTTTGGGTCCTGCGTCCTGTGTCTCGGTTCACAACAATCCCCTGTGAATTTATTATAATGATCTGTAAATGGGATCAATATTCACTGTAGTTTGCCATGACTGTCATGTGGAATTGCTGTTATATAATTTCAAGTTTTCTTTGGTCTAACAGCAAAATTGATCTATACCTATACCTAAAACTAATTATTTTCTTTCATGCATATTATTATTGACAACAATTATGCCATAAGTGGTTGTGTACAAAGTTTGCATATATAATAGGCAAATAGGCTAATATAGGCATAGTGAAGAAAGTATGTAAATTAGCTGTTGTCTGATTATTAATGCCACAGTAGTATTCACGTCTCTTTATCAACCATCAGTATGTCATGCAAACATATTTACACCACTAGAGGGCGATGTCTTGCAGCTTTAGAGCCTGAAGCTTCAGTGGGTTGAACTCATTATGCAGAAACTTTGTACCTCAACACGAAGGTAGTTCTGCATTTACTCACTGATATATTTTCAGAACTGCCGGAGGCTCATATTTATCAGGACAGTCAGAGTTTGATGGCTGACATTTCCTCTGCATTTGATATCTCAGAGTTCCAACAATGGATATGTTCGCTTTACTATGGATAGTCTCTCTGGCTTTCACAGGTTAAATACTTACAGTAGGCCTACTGCTCTTCCTATACCTACACTTCCTATACTTATAACAATTGCTGAATTGGTAAACAAGTTGTTAGAAAGGAGTTCACCTATTAATCTGGAGTTCTGCTCCAGATTAATAGGTGCCTCCGAAGCATCATAGTTACAGGGCTCTCAAGTTTTGAACTGAGTTCAGAGTGAGATTTTGGCAGCGGTATTTGGTACTCCAACTTCTGGCTCCCCTCAAAGTTCCCATGAAGCCCTCTGTACCGCGAATGTCAACCGGGGGGGTGGGGTGCTAGTGGAGTGCACGCGTCTCACACAAGCCTAGTTTGGTGGGCGGTACCCTGGAAAGACTTCTCTGTGTGAGAAATACAAGGTGGGCGTGTAAATGTAGTGAAATGCGTGTGTCTCACGCCAAATGCGTGAGACTTGAGAGCTCTGTAGTTAGCAGACCAAAAGCATGACTGATAAAGGTTCAGTGCTTAGACCATTTTTTTTTAACAACACCACATCTGGCGTCACAGAGATCTTCTGTTACTGTCCTTTCTTCTTAGAGGAAGTACAGAAACACGTAACTCTGGATTTGTTTTAATGTTTGAGGTGCAATAGACGACATAGGAGCTTTTTGGCATGTTGAAACTATTATTTTCTGCCTCGCTCATGAGAGTAACAGCTGGCGAAATTACAGCCTCGCCTACTGATTTCAAATGTGTGCTCTAAAATGATATTTATAAATGACTATTATCATTATTATAAGCAAGATAATAAATGGCAAAGATATGTAGAAAATAAACGTATTTGAGATACGTTGATAACGAACGTAACGTGGGAGAAAATACGTTTCTTGCTAAACGTAATTGAGAATGCATTTTAGCTCTGTGGGAACGTAATGTTTAGGAGACAGGGTTGCCTATTTTTGTAATTAAATAATAATATGCTAATCCATTGCTTTGAGTTGTCATCTCTCAGAAAACATCCCTATCAGGTGTTAACCCGATAACTAGGACAGCTCAAGGCCAAGGGTCCCAGAGAGAGGGTCACACTCTCCGGGTGCAGAGAGCACCCCGAGCCACCTGCAAGGAAGCACGAGGTCGTTCGAGATGAGAGGATCTTTCTCTTCACCTTTCTGATGAGAGGGGGTTCTTCTCTTCACCTTTCTGATGAGAGGGGGTTCTTCTCTTCACCTTTCTGATAAGAGGGGGTTCTTCTCTTCACCTTTCTGATGAGAGGGGGTTCTTCTCTTCACCTTTCTGATGAGAGGGGGTTCTTCTCTTCACCTTTCTGATGAGAGGGGGTTCTTCTCTTCACCTTTCTGATAAGAGGGGGTTCTTCTCTTCACCTTTCTGATGAGAGGGGGTTCTTCTCCACACCTTTCTGATAAGAGGGGGTTCTTCTCTTCACCTTTCTGATGAGAGATGGTTCTTCTCTTCACCTTTCTGATAAGAGGGGGTTCTTCTCTTCGCCTTTCTGATAAGAGGGGGTTCTTCTCTTCACCTTTCTGCTCGGGGGGCTCTAGCAGACAACCCTGCAGGACGACCTAGGGCTTCAGAGGCCTCTATAATACAAGTTTCCGTGTTTCTTGGAGCAGTTTGATGTCTTCCTAATCTCTCCTATCACGGTGGCGACACCTGGATGCATCACTAGGAATACGCAGTTGCACTGCTCTCAACATTGATAGCAGAAGGAATAGCCTTAAGGCAGATGAGCCTCCGTTTCACTGGGGGGATCATACAGTGCTCACTGTAAAAAAAACAGAGCAATTGGGGGGTTGAAATATGGCGCTCTGATGAAGAAGAGGAAGAGTTTGAGTCAATCAGCCCCTCAGTGCTAATCTACAGTATCCGGAATGGATGCCTTTACACCAGGGGTCGGCAACCTTTTTGATGTGAAGTGCCATTTAAAAAAAAAAATGTTATCAGCGTGCCAACGATCGAGAATTGTCAAGGTGGGGGGGGGTTTGAGGAGCTTGACGCTCGTCAACTATCAGCAGGAGGGCGGGGGAGCATCGCTGCGGGGAAGCAGTGTGTGGACCTGTCGGTGCAACTTACATGATGCCGAATTTAACAAACACATTTCAATAATTGGTTTAAACGGCATAATAATAAGGACGATCGTCCGTTCTGTGATTCTCCAGAACACACATGTTATGATATTAGGGTCATGCAGAGTGAGATGAGATCGCTGTCCCTTTAAGAGAGAGAAAGAGGGGTGTGGCTTGTACATGTGTGTTTGTTAATGTTAGAGCGACAGTGAGGGAACGTGTGTATGTTTCTGGGAGTGAAACGGGAAAGCAGAAAAACAGAGGTCTGTGATGTATTTTGTGAAACAGAAGAACAGCTAAATAAATGCAACGCCTCCCAAGAAGAGCTCGCCTTTCTCCAGTCATTTAAGCTAAAGTGGGTTATTGAACCTGAAGCTTGTTGCTTCTGCCCTCCTCGACTACGGTCTGGGAGCCGACAGGAAAGTTCAACACACAGATGGCCAGTCCGCCCCTTTGTAGCATATTATTTCGATGAGAGATGAGCAGATCGCCACTGGGCTTTCAACTAAATAAACACAGCTACGCAAAAACTGCGTCATTTGTACAGCTCCTTATGGGTACTGCAATTAGTGAAGTGCTTTCCTCCGTGGTGAAACGATCAGCACTGCACCACGGAGGAAAGCGGCAGAAAGTCACCTGGAGATAAAGAGAGCGGGGCTGCGTTGCGTGCATGGCTTCCTTCTGCAGGTAACGGGAGGACGCGCTCTGGCGGCGGTCTCGTGTTCAGGATCCGAAAATTAATTTAAATATTTTTGCACACTTATTCCACTTATTCCTAGTGTGCCAATGCTGGCACGCGTGCCAGGGGTTGCCGACCCCTGCTTTACACACAGACACTCAGGCCCATTCCCAAACCGCCCCCTAAACCCTACCCCTCCGTTTGCGTGTTCACGCGGAGGGTCCGCCATATTGAGGGCTGTTCCAAACCAACGAGTGTGGAGCGGTGTGGAGCGGTGTGGGCTATCAAGCCCTTAAACGGCGAGTCTGCAGCGGTGCTGACTTGAGACCGGTCTCTACCTGACCGGTCTCAACGCTGTGTGTGTCCGTCAGGAAACAAGCTGTTTACAAGTAGTTCCAGCAAACATCCACTGATAAACTGCAATGTTAACAACCTCATGATAACCTCATATGTTTTAACATACCTGTGTTTAGTCTAGAAAAAGGTAAATGTGTGCATTTGAGTATAAAGTTGTGTATATTTACAGACTGTTGCAAAAATTAAGAAGCTTATAAACATCAGGTTGACACAATGAAAGATGTTTGGAGTTTTATTTGAGTTATTAATTTATATCTCTTGTCTAAGAGATGCTGATTTGAAACCGTTGTTACATACAGTTACGGCATTTTCTGTTTCTGCCGGAGAGAGGGGAGGCCGTCCCAAAGTTTGCTGCTGTATTTACTCCCTCCATCTGACAGGAGGGAGCCTCGTTGAGCTGCGAGTGTGGCTCCAGACGGAGTTCACTCCGTCACGGAGGGGTAGGGTCGAGGGAGTGGTTTGGGATTGGGCCTCAGTGTCATAAAGGGAGGAGGAGTACGAGTCAGGAAGACTGACAGACATGTTCTTCCAGCTCTCGTACAAAGATGAACTTTGAATGTAATGACCAGATGTTTACAGATGTACAATTAATGATTGTTTTTATATTTCCAATGACCAGACATGTGTTAAATAGTGGTGATTAATATATTTTTGTCAGGTACTTCCGGTCTGAGCGGAGCCATGTGAGATCACATTTCTCGAGCTCCTCGCCGGAATCTACCACTACCAGTATCGCTGTCGGGGCTGGGAACATCACAGTTTGATGCGACTAAACATTTAGGGGTTTATTCATGAATGTATATACTGGAACATCAGGTAAAATAACGAGCCATGCTTTGTGAAAAATATCCTAAAACTTTAATTGTTGCACATAGACACCTTGAGAAATTCGAAAATGTATCATGTTGTATTTTTAAATAGATTACAAGAATAATGTCAAAAAGTTTCCAATATAGATGAATTTAAGTAGTTGTGGCTGCTGTAGAGGGTCTATGGCAATGTCTGACTTTGATTGGGACTGAGATATTTAAAAAAACTGTTTGATTGGTTGCTATAAACCTAAAATGTGACAATCTTCTGATTAATCTTCTGGCCCTACTGTGCGGTGGAATGGTTAAATATCTAAACGTAAATTTGACGAATGATACAATGACATCCCTGATCTATTGACTTTTTCTCTAGTGCTATCAGCTACCAGCTTAAGATTTAAATGAAAAATTGCCACAAACTTAGGTTGAAATGTTATTTTGACATATTTTCTGTTCCCACTGTTCTTTTACTGAATTAATGGACTCAAATTCCCTCTCAATTCCTTTTCAATAGAACATTCTTAGTACAAATAAACATAAAAAAACACAGAAGACAAAAACAAAAAAGGCCATTAGATAAGAGCTGAATCTTAAACAAGAAATTAAAGATTTGTCGAACCTTAGCTGAAACATTCATGCATTTATTTATTCATTCATACTGGTCCTTACATCCTTTAAAAAAAACTTGAATTAGGTTTTATACCAGCCTGTCTGACATATTTAAAATTCAGAAAAAATTGAAATGTTTCTGTGTTGTAGTCGACTGATCCACCACTCGATGTCACTGTTGTTATGTTGCATTAGTTGTAAGGTTGCATAGCTCTCAACATCAACTTACCATAATGCTTTAAGATAAGGTTAGTTTATTTATATAGCACATTTCAGACACAAAGGCAATTCAAAGTGCTTTACAAAAACTGAAATCAATTATAAAACAAAATAAATTGATCAAAAAGACAATTCATAAAAGAGATAGAAATTAGTTGAACAGAAAAATTGTAAATACACGTAATGCTGTAAGGAGTGCTGAAGTGATTTTAATGAACCCAGGTTTGGGGCGGACCTCAGATTCTCAGGAAGCTTGTCGTAGTTTACAGAAATTGTGTTGTCTGTTTTTACAATGGCGTTAGCTATTTTAGCAGTTAGCCTCTCCACTCAACTTCATCAACAAACAATGCTTATCACTGATGAGGTAAAAAAGTTAAAACGTCATTTTCTGCAACAATGTTTTTGTTAGTGTGGACTTAACACCAGATATTAAACTAAACATGAACACACTTACAGTATCTATCTAACTAGTTTCACCGCGTCGTTTAGTTTACATTAAAGGTCCCGTATTTGACTGTTTTTCATCAATATATTACAGGTCTCAGATATATACAGAACATGTCTCTGCTCTAGGAGGAGATTCAGGTGATAATGTGTGGGGGGGGGGGGGGGAGGGTTACGTTGGTTGGTGATTGGCTAATGGTGACACAAGCCAACAAATCGTTATGACATCATAAAGTGGCCAAAATCTGATCAGCTCATTTTCAGACAGGTTTTTATAGAAATGGATCAGGACAAAAAGAAAGAGAATCTTTGTTCCTGAAACTTTCAGAATCTCTTTACACAGAGGAGACACATGCTGATGTCATGAACAAGTGGATTTTGCAAAATAGGTGACCTTTAAAATGTGAATTTCATTGTTCTACTGCACTGTAAATGTAGTGTTTGCTGACACATTAGAAAAAGCCTTTAAAATAGTAATGTGATAACATTTCAGAGCCGCTTCGTCTTTATGTTTTGAAGTTCTTCTTCCTCTGAACGGCCTGTTGGACGAGAAGTGAAAAGAGGGAAGTGTTACTCATGGCAAGAGTTTGAACTTTGATCAAGTGTATGTTAGAATGAGTGGTCTGATAATGTGGTTCTATAGTGGTTCCTTCAGATTAACTAAGTTAAATATTTCTACAGAAACCTTTGAACAAACATACATCATAAAACGTACCTTTAGCACAAAGAAGGTGGCTGAGTCTATTAATTCTTGTATATCGCTGAAGTGTTCTCATACACAGCCTCTTCTAGTTCTAGGAGGAAAGAAAAGTGTTATTACATCTTATTTTTAATACATATGTACAATTTGATCACATGAATACTAACCTCTAATATCAGATTGTGGTTCAGCTTTGTTGTTGTTTCTGATTGTGTTACTGCTTGGTTGTTGTTTCCTAAAAAGCAATGATGAAATACAGACATGCAAACAGATCAACTCAATTCAAACTTTTACTTTTCATTACACAGACTGCAGTTTAGATGTTTCAACTTACTTTGTGTTATAAACGTAGTACCCTCCACCAACAGCTCCAATGACGACTAAAACAGCGATTACTATTCCAGCGATGCAACCACCCGAACAGCCTGGTGGTAGTAAAATAAAACAGGAGATAAAACATGACTTTTAAATCATTCTGTAAACGGGAACTGCCTCTTCATCTCATCATCCCTGTGGATACAAGGCACAAATAAGCACTTAAGTACATAAGTGCAAACAAAAGCTCTCAGGCACAGATAATTAAAAAAGATAAAATCATAAGCACTTCTACAGATTAGAACAGCCTGTTTGATTTGAGTTTAAGATTTTGAGAGATGTTACGTTCCTTAATTCTGATTATAGAGGTGCCGGTTTTATAATAATGAAAATAATTTTTTGGAGCTAACATAATTATGTTCTTCCTGACTTTAATGTGCTCCTACCTGGCTCTGGCTCTGGCTCTTGTGTTACGGTCAGTTCATGGACCGCTGATGATTTTCTCCCGGTTATATCATTCCTCGCTTCACAGTAGTAGTTGCCACTGTCAGATAGTTCAGTGTTGTTTTTATAAAACACAGCAGAATTAACTATCGCCCCGGTGTTCGGCATCCAGGTGTATTTGGCAGTTGGTACAGATGCAGCCGAGCAGATTAAATTAAATGTGCCTCCATCATGTATCTGACTTGGACCTGTGATATGAACTGTTTCTGGTCCATCTGGAAAACAGATATTTGGAAGAATATAAAACTTGTTCCTCAATAATCTGAACGTATCATTGTGAACAGTGGAGTTATAGTTTGTTACCTACAGTTAACAATCATGGAGTACTTTGCTTCCTCGCTGCTGAGGGGGTTGCTGATAATACAGGAATAATCTCCGGTGTCGTCTTTACTCAGACTGCTAAAAGACAGCTCTCTGTTGTTGTTGGTGAGGGTCATGTTTACAGTCAGAGTCAGATCCAAGCCTCCCTTTTTCCACTCTCTGGTAAAGACAGAGCCAGCAGCGTCACAGATTAATCTGAAAGAGTTCCCCTCAATCGGCCGGTTTGAGGTTGGTGTGACAGAAGCGCCTGATACTTTCTCTGTGGAGTAAAAGATCAGGTGAAAGATATAAAAGCAGGAACAAAAGAAGCTGATTTAATGCCTGAGTTATAAATATAAAGGAACAGTTCCTTTTTATAAAATGCAAACATTTTTCTACTTCCCCCTGAATGGATAACATGCTGAGTGTCTGACTGCCAACAGTTTTTTTTAAATGCACTGTTTTGGACAACCTATCGCTCATAAATATCCTCTATACTATATACATATATATATAGATCTATATTCTTAGGAATATATTTAGTCAGTTTCCACACTGATTAACAGAAGCAGAAAGCGGCTTCATTAATTGTAGGATCTATTTTTACAACTGAATCAAAACAGTGGGAGTTAAAGGAATAAACTTGTTCAGGTACTTATCTTTCCATTTGTTCGAATGTAATTGTTTCAAAGATTAAAGAAATAAAAAATATTTAAATGTATTCAACTATTATTATTAAAAATGTAGGAAACACATCCAGAACATATCAAGCATATGATCTTGCAAAAGTATGATTTATTGTACTTGTATTTTCTATATTAGTCTAAAAATACTCACAATAGTAGGAGTTTATTGTTTTAAGTTAAACAAAGGTTCCTTTTTTTAACTGATATGTTATAAGGAAAAGAGATTTGAGTATACCTTTCTTATCACATCTATATGCATTAAACCTCTCAATGCAAACTTACCCAGTACAGAGATGGATGCAGGCGTAGACGTTTCATATCTCAGAGTCTTGTCGTTGAAGGCCTGACAGCTGTAGCTTCCACTTTGACTGATCTGAACGTTCATCAGTTGGAGCTCTGGTCCATCAGACAACGCACTACCATTCAGAAACCACTTAAACTGAGCAGGAGGTCTGGAGTCAGCTGAGCAGGACAGGCTGATGTCTGATCCTTCCTGATGGTGCTCTTTTGGCGGAGATATTGTCAAAATAGTATTTTCTGGGCCATCTGAATTTAGGGTAAATAGAACAGCAATAAGTCAGTATTCACAACTGCATTATTATACAAATAAAATGAACTTCTATTACATAGCAAGCATGCAATGAACTGTTTCTAAATATAAGTGTCCAGTTTACAATGATTTAGTTCAGACTGTGCCGTAGTGTGCAGGGAGGATGTGATGGATTCAAATAGGAGTGGAACATATCTTTTAATATTTTATAAACCCAAGCGTGAACAAAAATACAACAGAAGAAACTGACAATTATCCAAAGTCTTTGCAACTAGATCTTGTTTGGTAAATAAACTGAGCATGCAGGTTGGTTACTCACAGTAGATGGTGAGGGCTACTGGAGCACTGGTTCCCTCACTGACAGGATTAGATACACGACACTGAAATGGTCCCTGGTCGTAGCGCGTCACATTAACTATAGTTAAAGTGGATCCTCCATCAGTGATCTGAACTCTGTCACTTCCTGTAACCTCAGAGCTGCTGTTCAGCCAGAGGAAAGAGAGAGAGGATCCAGAGGAGGAGCAGGACAGACTGACGGAGCTGTTGAACTCCACCAGCTCTGTGCTGCTGGAGGTTACCATTACATTGGAGACTGGCTCTGTGGGTGAATCACAAATAAAACATTTTATAAAGTTAGAGTAGAAAATAAATAATGAATTTGCTGCGAGTGAGTCTCATGTTTAACATGATATTTTGATTATTAATGGCTCCACATTGAAAGTTTATACATGTTCATTCCACATAAAAAGAAAATGTGTCTACATTTTTATTTGATAATGGGTGTGCAAAGAATTAAAAGCCTTGTATCATTGTTTACTTGATCAATCGCTACGCCAAACCTTTATAGAGCATAGAAAGATATTCAACATGTGAAACTTCTCTCACCATATACTTCCAGTCTTGTGGTCCCTGGCTTTGCTAGTCCTTCAGGTGGGAAAATGTTAACTGAATAATCTCCACTGTCAGTTAGAGCCAGGTTCCTGAGCTCCAGAGATGCAGTAGACATGAAGAAGGTGATCCTGCCTTCATACTCTGATGCAGTGTAGTTTTTAGCATTCCAAGTAAATATATTGTTAGAACCAAAATTCCAGTTCACTAATTGAAAAGTTGTTCCTGGAGTTAGTGTTGTGGTGAACATCCCTTTCCCTCCCACAGCTGCATTCAGACCGTCTGGCAACAAACCAGCTCCTTCAGTTGAACCTGGAGAGAGACAGACATGGATCTAATGTAGAAACTATTCAAAACACCAAACTGCAAATAAGATAATATCTGTTCTCTCTGAAAAATTAAAAACGAGTTCCTCTGGGTACAATAAGCCCAACGACTGTTTTCAATTTCTGTTAGAGCTTTGACATTTTTTTTAAACTGCAAACATACATACATTACTAACCAGGTTTCACAGCAGGTTTGGGTTCTAAACCTCTTATAGACATTAGATTTGAACAACAGGGAAACTTCTGTCAACTGAGAGAAACTGACTGACCAATATTTAATGGTTAAACTTTGATGACCAAACACTTTTAGCTGCTGAAGAGTATTAAACGGTAAGAGCTCACCTGAGAGGACTCCCAGGACGATGAAATGTATCACAGCTACTTCCATTTCTTTCTGTAATATAATCAAATCATAGAAAAGAGATCACACTCCTTCATCTTGCCTTTCGGATTAAAGAATGCTGATTTCAATATATGAAGGTAAAATAAGGAAGTACTGTGTAGGCGGGGTTTTCCCATGCCCCTGTAAGATTATCTACCGATACTGTTGATCATTCACAGGGTATGCAACAAGCATATTTTCAAAGGTCCATTATAATTAATTAATATGATGTCCAAATAACACCATGGTGCTGTTGAATCATGACCAAATGTGTCAAACATCTAAACTGTTAGCATGTTGCCATGAAAAGGGTCAGATTGGACCATTTCTTCACTGATCTATTGCGCAACATGCAGGTCTATCTTTTCATTTATCCTGTCTAATGTTTTATGATCTAGAATATTAATATTTGAAACAAAATTAAATTGAAATGTATTGTTTAGATTATTCTGAATTTGTTGCCACTTTTTTAAATTATAATTTCACAGACTCAATATCTTCTCCAATACAGAATTCTTAAATGCAAATACACATAAAAAGCAAGCAGAAAATAAAACATATTTATGTATTTATTTATGCAGATATGTGCTTAACATCCTGTTTTTCTTTCTTTAATTTAATCAAACATTTTTTTTTTATCTGAAAAAAAGGGATTTCTTTATTTCTTTAAATTGTGAGAAAAAGTCAGAATGCTGAGAAATAAAAAGTATTTTTTTAAATTTTACAATTCTGGAGAGAAAAAACTTAGAAGGTAGATTTTTTGTGTTTTTACAGCATGAATGTTTAAAACCAAGGCTCTTGTTTTTTTATGCCCGGACTACTAAATCAAATGGAAATATTATACATGCCCTGTATATTTATTATAATGATCTGTAAATGGGAACAATATTCACTGTACAGTAGTTTGCCATGACTGTCATGTTGTCACGATACTATGGCTAAGATACTAAGGTCTATCCCTATCATCTATCCCTATTGTCTATTCCTTGACCTCTGAGTGAAACGTCACAGGGTTAAGGGATAGTGGATAGGAGAATTCAAAAGGATTTAGGAGAAGAGACTGCGGTACTTTAGAGAATCCGACTGCACTTTCACTATCCAACGTGTTTATGATGCGTCAGCGGACGTCATAGCATTTTCTCCTCTCCTTTCGGTTAGGGAGGTCCAGTGGTTCCTAAGCTAAAGGAGGTTATAAAGGAAGTTTGAAACCTCCTTTCCTATCATCTAGAGAATTCGAACGGCACTTATCATGGCTGCCACTGAAGGACTTCCGGGTCATTTCACTCGGTTAGGAAGGTTCCTAAGCTAAATGGACTATTTGACTGCAGCCCTTGTTTGATTTTGTCCTGTCTAGATCTGACTTTGTTTTCCTGTTTTAGTTTGAAAAGTGTTCACCCCTCGTCTTATCTGTTGCTTCTCTCTGTGTTCCCTCCTGCCTGATTACCGATTGTGTTCACCTTGTGCCCCTGTGTTTTCTCCTCCCTCCTCACCTGTGTCTTGTTTGTTTGATTAGTCCTGTGTGCATTAAGGTTCTGCTTTTTCTGTTAGTCTTTGTGAGATTCTTGATGTTGTTGGATGGATTTTGGTTCGTGCGAGTTTGTGTTTTGCCTTGCTTTACTTTGTTTGCCTGGCCTTTCCCATAAATAAAGGAGTTTGATTCAACCAACGGGTTGCTGCATTTGGGTCCTATATATATCTCGCCGTCCAGCCGTAACACATATGGAATTGCTGTTATATCACTTCAAGTTTTCTTTGGTCTAAAAGCTAAATGTATAGATCTACAGTATACCAACTACTTGGTTTCTTTCATGCATATTATTATTGATAAAAAATATATGCCGTAATTGATTATGTACAAAGTTTTGCCTAAAGTAAATAGGCATAGGCATGGTAAAAAAAAGCATGTAAATCAGCTTTTGTCTGATTATTAATACCACAGTAGTATTCACGTCTCTTTATCAACCATCAATATGGCATGCAAACATATTTACACCACTAGAGGACGATGTCTTGCAGCTTTAGGACATGTCTGAAGCTTCAGTGGGTTGAACTCATTATGCAGAAACTTTGTACCTCAACACGAAGGTAGTTCTGCATTTACTCACTGATATGTTGAGAGCGGCAAGAGGCTCACATTTATCAGGACAGTCAAAGTTTGATGGCTGACATTTCCTCTGCATTTGATATCTGACAGAGTTCCAACAATGGATATTTTAACTTTATTATGGATAGTCTCTCTGGCTTTCACAGGTGAGAATCTTGGTCTTTAAAAGTGTTTCCATCTTCTGCTGTTACGTTTATGACTTCCTATACTTTATAATAATGCTGAATTGTTTTAAGGTTTTTGGAAAGGAGTTTAGCTAATAATTGGGAGATCTAATTTGTATTAAATTTGACTCAAAAGCAGCAGTTAGCAGACCAAAAGCAGGACTGATACAAGTTAATTGCTCAAACAAAGACCTTTGCCATGTGATTGAGGAAATATCAAGATGTCTATTTTCTGACATGTATAAATATATAGTGAAAATAATCAAAATCTTGATCTATTGTTGCTTTTACATAGCACAACGGTATCTTGCTAATTTGATCTCAGTGTAGAATTCATTCCTATATTGAATTCTACTAGGCAACAGTTTGATCTTTTTGAAATGCTTAAGATTTACAAGCATCCACATTTATTGTAAATTGTTATAAACAGCTAAATATTGATGCTACTGTACAGCATTATGGAATGAATTATTCTGTGTTTCTGTTTTGGTTTGTTATGAAGGATTTTGTCCCAGGGCTTATTTTGCAGTTACCTCTAACTGTCTCTCTCCAGGTTCAACTGAAGGAGCTGGATTGTTGCCAGACGGTCTAAATGCAGCTGTGGGAGGGAAAGTGATGTTCACCACAACACTGACTCCAGGAACAACTTTTCAAATAGTGAACTGGAATTTTGGTTCTAAAAATATATTTACTTGGAATGCTAAAAACTACACTGCACCAGAGTATGAAGGCAGGATCACCTTCTTCATGTCTACTGCATCTCTGGAGCTCAGGAACCTGGCTCTAAATGACAGTGGAGAATATTCAGTTAACATTTTCCCACCTGAAGGACTAGCAATGCCAGGGACCACAACACTGAAAGTATACGGTGAGAGAAGTTTCACATGTTGCATATCTTTCTATGCTCAATAAAGGTTTGGCGTAGCGATTGATCAAGTAAACAATGATACAAGGCTTTTAATTCTTTGCACACCCATTATCAAATAAAAATGTAGACACATTTTCTTTTTATGTGGAATGAACATGTATAAACTTTCAATGTGGAGCCATTAATAATCAATATCTCACCTTAAACATGAGACTCACTCCCAGCCACTTCAGTATTTATTTTCTACTCTAACTTTATAAAATGTTTTATTTGTGTTTCACCCACAGAGCCAGTCTCCAATGTAACGTTAACCTCCAGCAGCACAGAGCTGGTGGAGTTCAACAGCTCCGTCAGTCTGTCCTGCTCCTCCTCTGGATCCCATCTCTCTTTCCTCTGGCTGAACAGCAGCTCTGAGGTTACAGGAAGTGACAGAGTTCAGATCACTGATGGAAACTCCACTTTAACTATAGTTAATGTGACCCGTTGCGACCAGGGACCATTCAGGTGTCGTGTATCTAATCCTGTCAGTGAGGGAACCAGTGATCCACTAACCCTCACCATCTACTGTGAGCAACGAACCTGCTCAGTATATTTACCATATAAGATCTGAATGCAAACAGAGTTTAGATAATTGTCAGTTTTTTCTGTTGTCTTTTTGTTCACGCATGGGTTTATAAAATATTAAAACACATTTTCCCCTCCTATTTGAATCCAGCACATCCTCCCTGCACACTACAGCACAGTTCAAACTAAATAATTGTAAACGGGACACCTATATATAGAAACTGCTCATTGCATGCTTGCTATGTAATGGAAGATCCTTGTATATCTATAATAATGCAGTTTTGAATACTGACTTATTGCTTTTGTATTAACCCTAAATTCAGATGGCCCAGAAAATACTATTTTGACAATATCTCCGAAAAAAGAACACCATCAGGAAGGATCAGACATCGTCCTGTCCTGCTCAGCTGACTCCAGACCTCCTGCCCAGTTCACGTGGTTTCTGAATGGTAGCATGCTGTCTGATGGACCAGAACACAAACTGATGAAAGTTCAGATCAGTCAAAGTGGAAACTACAGCTGTCAGGCCTTCAACGACAAGACTCTGAGATATGAGACGTCTACGCCTGCATCCATCTCTGTACTGGGTAAGTTTGAAAATACATAAAAGGGGTGTACTTGTGACTATAGTATCAGATGCAATGCACATCCACTTTTGAGAGTGCTGCAATATTTGCTTGTACAAGGACAACTGAGGCTGAGAATAATAATGTATGAAGTCGCACAAAGATACTTCCTGGAGAGAGCAGCAGCACAGCAAAGATGTGGCTAGCAGATACAACTAATACACACAGTGCAGGACAATCATAGTGAAACACATTGATATAACAATATGGCAGAAAATATTCTGTTAACAGAAATCACCTTTCAAATCTCCAAAAAGTTTTTCAGTGATAGAAAAATTATAAAATTGCCATTCAGAGTGAGTATTATGACAAAAACTTGAATTGTTGTATAACCAAGGTAAATGTTGCTGTGGCTAATTGGACAAGATATCCTGTAAGGTCAGCCGACACTTTGCAACATCAGGATAAGATAACATATTTAAACATGCTTAATAATCTGGTGACCAGCTTTACTGATAATCTATGCATCAACGTTGTTAGACAAATGTACTGGTAAAAGACCATCAGTAAAAACTGTAAAGTATAAAATAAGAATAACTGCAGGATCAGAGGTAACTGAACATTCCCATGTTTACATGTTTATATTCAACGCCATTATTACTGACCATGGAGAATTAAACATTCAAAACACTCCACTACTCTACTTCTTATGCAAGAAAGCTGGTCAGTGTAAACCCCCTGTGTTTTCCACCCACAGCACTTGTTTCCAATGTAACGGTAACTTCAGAACCAACAGAGCTGGTGGAGTTCAGCTCCGTCAGTCTGTCCTGCTCCTCCTCTGGATCCTCTCTCTCTTTCCTCTGGCTGAACAGCAGCTCTGAGGTTACAGGAAGTGACAGAGTTCAGATCACTGATGGAAACTCCACTTTAACTATAATTAATGTGACGCGCTATGATAAGGGACCATTCAGGTGTCAGGTGTTTAATCCTGTCAGTGAGGGAACCAGTGATCCACTAAACCTCTCCATCTACTGTGAGTTACTCCAACAGTATGTGCATACATGTTATTCTGCACATTGCTTCAAAGTTGATGGTATTATGAGGCTTCACACTGAGCTAAGCTGTCCCGTAACATTGTCTTTAAGCTGCCAGCATTATTTAATGAATGTCTTTACTCCCCATATACCAAATAGATGGTCCAGAAAAAACGCATTTGACAATATCTCAGCCACAAACATATTATGAGAACGGGTTAGACATCAGCCTGATGTGCTCAGCTGACTCCAGACCTTCTGCTGTATTTAAGTGGTTTCTGAATGAATCCCTGCTGTCTGATACTGGATCAGATCTCAGTCTGATGAACGTTAAGATCAGTCAGAGTGGGAACTAAAGCTGTCAGGCCTTCAACAACAAGACTCTGAGATATGAAATGTCTCAGCCTTCAGTTGTTTCTGTACTGGGTACGTTTGCATTGAGAAGTTTAACGTATATGAGTGTGATAAGAAAGGTGTATTCAAATCAATTGTCCTTAATATAAAATATCAGTTAAAAAAAGGCAGAAAAATAAAACCTTTGTTTAACTTAACAAACCTTTAGGAACACATGCAGAACATATTGAGCATATGATGATGCATCACTATGTTTTATTGATGGATTCTCTATATTAGTCTCAAATACTCACAATAGTAGGAATTTAATGCTTTAACAACAGTTAAATCATTTCAATAAATTCTTTACCTGAAAAAGTAGAGTTCCTTAAACTCCCACTGTTTTGATTCAGTTGTCAAAGAAATCGTACAATAATCAGTTTTCTCTCTGTTATTCAGTGTGTTAATTAACACACTATCTTTCTAATAACACGTGATGATATGTTCTTCTTGTATAGATGATATTTCTGAGCTATAAGTTGACCAACACAGTGCATTAAAAAAAAAACTGAGGGCAGTCAGACACTCAGCATGTTATACAGTATAGATTATTAAGGGAGAAGTAGTAAAATGTTTGCATCTTCCAAAAATAAACTGTTCCTTTATATTTATAACTCAGGCATTAAATCAGCTTCTTTTGTTCCTGCTTTTATATCTTTCACCTGATCTTTTGCCCCACAGAGAAAGTATCAGGCGCTTCTGTCACATCTCCATCAAACCTGCCGATTGAGGGGAACCCTTTCAGATTAATCTGTGACGCTGCTGGCTCTGTCTTTACCAGAGAGTGGAGAAAGGGAGGCTTAGATCTGACTCTGACTGTAAACATGACCCTCACCAACAACAACAGAGAGCTGTCTTTTAGCAGTCTGAGTAAAGACGACACAGGAGATTATTCCTGTATTATCAGCAACCCCTTCGGCAGCGAGGAAGCAAAGTACTCCATGATTGTTAACTGTAGGTAATAAACTATAACTCTACTGTTCACAATGATGAGTTTAGATTATTGAGTCCACTTGAACAATAAATTCTTCCAAATATCTGTTTTCCAGACGGACCAGAAACAGTTCAAATCACAGGTCCAAGTCAGATACATGTTGGAGGCGCATTTAAATTAACCTGCTCGGCCGCATCTGTACCAACTGCCAAATACACCTGGATCCTGAATGGGACAGAGATACACACTTCTGCTGTGTTTTATAAAAACAACACTGAATTATCTGACAGTGGCAACTACTCCTGTGAAGCGATTAATGATATAACCAGGAGAAAATCATCAGCGGTCCATGAACTGACCGTAACACATGAGCCAGAGCCAGAGCCAGAGCCAGGTAGGAGCACATTAATGTCAGTAAGAACATATGTAAGCAGGCTCTAAAAATGTAATAAAAGTCAAATTTATGTCATTAATTTTGATTATTTTAAACAAAGAAAACATGATCAATGTGCAGATAATTTACATGTGTTTAAAAAACAAAATAAAAAAAATAAAATCTCGTTAATTTGAAGGACTAGCAGAGGGGGATTCTAAAATACCTTTCAGTAAAAGTATAACTACTATTCTAACTGGCAGCACGTACCTTAAGATCGAAGGAACATAACATCAACTCTTTTTTTAAATCTATAAATCAAATCAAACAATCAGACATGCTCTCATTATTTTAATTGTTGTTATGTGTTTTCCTTTTCTAATTGTCCTTGCAGTAAAGTGTGTCCGCGCTTGTGCAAGTGCTTTTCTTGTGATGTCTCTATTTCTTTGGTCTTTTCACTCTGCTAATGCGCTTTAACTGTGTTTATGTGCTTTTATACCTTAATGCCATCGATAGAACAGGGTCTGTAGAAGAAAATGTGCCTGGACTTGAGGGCTTATGGTAATTTAAAATGCATTTTAAACAACATATACAATTCTTAACAGAATCATTTTATAGGTTTTTATAACTCGCTATTAAATATCATATTGGGAGAAATATGATATGCTTTTTATCCACAGGCATTTTGAGATAATGAGACAGTTCCTGTTTACAGAGTGATGTTAAAATAATGTTCTTTTTCTCCTGTTTTATTCAAGGCCCATCAGGCTGCTCCGGTGGTTGCATCGCTGGAATAGTAATTGGAGTTTTAGTCGTCCTCGGTGTTGTAGCTGCTATTGTGTGGTACTTCCTTTATTACAAAAAGTAAGTGGAAAATATCTTAAGTATATAACATACATCTATTTTCATAGTAATACTCAATTACAAGTATGGGAAAGGTGATGGCTCAGTATCTCCAAGTTTAGACCCAAAAGCTTGACTCAAAAACCAAGCAGGAAGATGATTCAGGATCAGTACATTGGAAGATATCAGACAGAACATGTGGAGCCAGAATGGTGTTTTTGGCCCTTGGACAAATGTAGTTGGTGATCCCTGGTGTAGACATTGTGTGTAACAACCTTGTTTACTCAACCTACAAAAGCTTGATGTTCAACAAAGGGCCTGCTCTTATTATATATTCTCCATATGTTCCTAAGCCCTTTAGTTATGACTGGTCTGTGTCACAATGGAGCCGCACCTCAACACTGTACAACTTCAAAGTTTAACATTTAGTTTCTGCAAGGTATATATTTAACTGTGATGGAATATATGATTCACCACCGTGAGTTAAAGTATGGGGAGACTCTTATAGAGTTCTGTATTACTGTTTGAAAGTATATGCTTGTAAATCATTCGTAACAAATACTTTCAGGACTATATATGCAGATCAAATTAAAGTTGCAGCTCTTATGAAGAAATAACTACTTTTTCTATCATGTATGAAATACCAATAACTAGATATATTGCTGCTTGTATCATTATTGTGTTGTAGAGACTAATGACTAATGATCTCTCTAAACAGAAAACAAAAGAAAGAAGGTTCTGCTGGAAACACCAGAACGGGTAAGTCTATTACGTGTAACATGAGTTTGTTATTCATAGATGTATTTGTCCTTCATTGAGTTATTCTAAGCTTTGTTTATTTCTCACGCTTTAAAGGAGTTGAAGGCCAGGACAACGGGGCGTTCACAAGAAGTCAGGTAAAAGTCATCAGAGTCGTTTACATGCTCTGCTGGTTATTAAGAGATGTTGTAAACACAGTACTCAACATCAGACTTTGAACCTGGAACGAGATATCAAGCTGACACAATGAAGAAGAAGTGAATATGTGTCATTACATCAACATTATAGAGATAGCTTATCTTGTTAATGATTACCTCCTTTTTTCTTTTTTTGATGTTTAGTTTAGTTTATTTGTTTATAGTGTTGTGGACATTCCCCATTGATCAACTGTCACCAAAAACAGTAAATGGGGCAGCTTTATCCAACATTGCTAACTTCCAGCTGTTGTCCCCGGCCAGATGATAATAGACACTTTTTGAAAATCACAATACATCAACAGCAATAGTTATAAAAAAAAGGATGAGAGACAAGTAGATACAGGTCAGTTTAGCAGCAGCCTTCTGATTTGTATCGGCATGCACATATCACGGTGTCATCGGCATATAGCTGTGTTTCCACATCAGGACAGACAGATGGCAGGTCAATAATATATAAGGTAAAAAGAAGCGGACCAAGTATTGAACCTTGTGGTACTCCGGTGCTTAAAGAGCAACTTGCAGGTTAGAGACCCCAGTGAATACATGTGTAGGAAAATTATGTATACACTAGATTTTCTAAAAATATATACATAAATATACACTACAATGACATCTGGCGTCGTTTTCGTAAGACATTTTTACTTCCGCATAAAAAAAGACCACCCGCGTGTGACGTCACATGAGGGAGAGCGGCCGGTCTAACGTATTAATAAACATGGTTCACAATGCTTTGACACAGAAGAGGTTGAAAATGTATATTCGTATGCATATGACGGACCACAACCTTATAATTATGAGCCTGCTAGGCGTCCAAGAGACCAGGAGCAGCCAAGGATTAGAAGAAATAACGGCCATCGGAGAGAAATTGAGCTGTGGTGTGAGGAGAACCAGTGGAGAACTGGGCAGCTGTCTTGGTGAGTGACCGGCGTTAGCTACAGTTAATGTTAGCTAACGTCACATCACAACATTGTAAAGTTAGCTATCATATATCAGGCTATAACTAAAGTAGTATTGATAATATAGTAACGTTACTGGCAGGACTGTTGATGTTACAGTTTGGGAAAGGTAGGACCCAAAAGCAGACTACAAAAAAAAGTAAGTTGGTCTAGAAAACAAAAACAAGCTTTATTGTAAAAGCTGACGGCAAAAACATGGCAAAAACACAAAGGAAGCACAAGGAAGATATAATACAAAAAGCTGACGATGACTGACATGGAGAGTGACGGGAAAAACAAACAATGAACCAACACCGAACACAGGAAGAGACAAGACTAAATACAGGGAGGGGTAATCACGAGACGAGAAACAGCCGGGCCGGGGAGGAGAAATACAAGGGCCACAAGTGAACACAATCAGACAACTAGACACACCAGGGAAACTAACGACAGGGAGGAAAACACAGGGAGAAGGACCAGACAAGAAACAAGGAGGAAAACATGACAGGGAGAACAGAACAGCAAAATAACCCGACAACTAGACACAACAAAACTCAAACCCTGACAGTTGATACTGATCCATAACAGAAACTAATGCGCAATTATCAGCCGTATCTCGCGTTACCTAATGCAACTCCACACTACGTGTGCTGTGTACCGGAGGGGAGAGAGAGAGGAGTGAAGGGGGGGAGAGAGAGAGAGGAACGAATGGGGGAGAGAGAGAGAGCAGCGAAGGGGGGGGAGAGAGATGTAATACGGTTTCCTGATAAACATTTTGTTTGATAGGCCTCAGCTGTGGAGAGTATGTGAACGCAACCAGGAACGAAAGCTAGCTCCGGTCCTTTTCCCGTGAGGGAAACTGTGGACTCGATCTCCTGACAGGCTGGAGTTTGTGCAACCTGCACAAACTCAAGCTCACCATGATTACAAATGGTGAAATGCAATGTAAAATTACCGAAAAAATACCAGCTCACTAAATCACAACCGCTCAAACCAACTACAAACTGCTACCGCGGATTGGGCAGAGAACGAGTCCGAGAAAGTTGCTCCCCCATGTGACGTAATATGACGCGTTTGACGTATGACGTTAAAAAAAGCAGTTTTTAGTAGCAGAGCTCAAAACGGCTCCTTTCCCTCTGAATTCCTGCCCTTATGTCTCGCAAAACATATCAAATCCTGCATTAACTTTTTTTATTGCAATTTTCAGGCAAGGTTGATTATAAATCTAGTAAAAAAAAAAACTGCAAGTTGCTCTTTAAGTCTAGAGCTGGAGAGAGTTGATAATTGATGATAACATGCTGAGGCCTACCACTGAGGTATGATTCAATCCAATGTAACTGTAAATGTAATCTCACATGAATTTCCTTTCTTTTTATTTCTCCTAGGAGATGCACTACGCAGATGTCCGTTATGCCAAAAAGAATAACGGGGGGACAGTCCAGATGGGAGACCAGAATAAACCATCAGACTACGCTGAGGTCAGAGTGAACAACAATCCTCGTGCTGCTGCGTCCTCTCTCCCAACCTACGATGTTCACCTACAGCGCAACAAGAGGCCGGCTCCTCAGCCTGACACCGCCGAACTCTACGCTCAAGTTCGCAAGAATTGACCACACTAGATGAAATGGATCATGTGGGGGGGTCTCACTGGAAGCAGCTAACATGAGAAACCTTCACTTCCCTCTCAGTTTTCTTTTTTTTATGGAGGACTCATTTGCCTTGAGTTAGCTTCTCCAAAGCACTTTAGCCGGGGTTAATGATCAACCAGTTTGTGACAGTTGTTGCCGTGACTGAGGTCAGACTGCACAATGTTGGCCCACTAGCTCGCAATCATAACAATAGCTTTCTTGTGTACAGTTCATTAAAAGTGCCATAGATGAGTGGAAATGTACTATGTGCTACTCTGGTGTTAGCTTTAGCATAATGTTTGATACCGGTGTGGTGCCATGTTGGACTCCTTATGCATATTCAGTGATCATATACATTTTATGTTTATTTTACATTGATTCTCTTTAATCTGTCATTTGTGAACTATAATGACATTGTTATGGCGGAAAGATTAAGTAAATGTGTTGATCCAAAGGACTAATTGAAAGATCAATATAGAGATTAATCATTGTAGTTTAATTTCATGAAGATGAAGTTTAACTTTATAATGCCACATAGGGGAGGTGTGAAGCCACAACAATCCAAAAAGCCATCAACGAAAACAAGATACAGCTTGTTCTCCAGTTCCACTTGAACCACGCAAGAAATGTAATTTGATAGTTTAAGCTCTACCTGCAAGGTTAATGACGGATATCTTTATGTACAACAAGTGCCTTACTGTAAGTCTGCCTCCAACAGACATGCGGAAACTAGCTTTTTAAGAAATGTGCCAATAATTCCCGCAATCGATGATAAGGGCAATTCAGGAAAAGATTGAGAGTAAATGTCAATAAAAGTTGCTGTGTGATAAAATGATAAGGTGCTACTGTAAATCTGTCAGCATGTTTCCCCGAGAAGGCCTGCAGCCAAAAGGGAAGTTAAACAGGAAGTGAAACATTGCACTAGTAGAAAATAGATGCACATTTGCATTGCTGCAGACTCGGTTTCCTCAACTCAATGCAAATCATAGTATGTTCTGTTTCGCGATAGTTTCCAAAACAATAATCAGAAGACATCAAAGTAGTCTGTTTCACTGCAGTTTATCCAACTCAATGCACAAGACTTTCTATTTCACTCCAGTATTCCAGGTCCATTCTGATGAATGCAAGTGCCAAACTGTTGTTAACAAATAACCCACCTGGAAATTATGCATTTCAACATCACCTGTTCTGTATTCTTATTTCGCTTTGCTCTGTTTCATTATTTAATCTACTGTAAAATGTGATGATAAATGCTGAGTAACAGTTTTGTGTTAAATTTGCACATATTTTAAATGCAGCAACTCAATTTTCCCACATCTGCAACAATGTTATTTAAGTGTTTTGTGATAATTCAGTAATCTAAGATGATTCCCAGGAGCTTTTTCTCTTGTATTTAGTCTATAGATACATTATTTATGTAAATATGTCATTTAAAAGAAACAATTCTAAGTTTGTAACAAATCAATGTGTTTTGTTTTTTAGAAATATTCAGTATGTATGGATTTTCACATTATCTCAGGCCCTAAATACATTTCATTTACATGTGTTAATAGAAAAGAACAGACTGGTTGATATGGTGGTTCCCATTGAAGTCACCAATGTATGTTTGGTGTTGGCATAACATATGGTAATGCCATAAACAAGGACTTACTGTACTGTATGATTTATTTGACAAATAAAATGATTATTTGATCCATCAAGAGTGTTACTTTTATTTCTGAAGACACTATATCATTGATTGGACACTAATCAGTGAGCTGAAACTCACTAAAGCCCTGAGGGGAATGGTAGATTTGGGTAATAATTCTCAGTAGATCCATAAGGAGCGACCTTTTTTGCAAAGTTCTCCTATTGTCATTGAATTGTTATAAAAGTATTGATTACATCTGTTTTATTAAATACAGAAGGGTTGAAAGATTTGGAAAAATAATTATTGCAATGATTATGTCTGATAATGCAACTACGATATTCTTTTTTTATATAACCATAATATGATGTTTTTTAGGGCTGTCAATCTTAACGCTTGTGATACATCTGGAAACCTCAGCCTGTTTACAAAAAGAATTAGGGCAATTTATTCACATGACCAATTTTGACCCAAAGTTGCTCCCGAACTACCAGTTTATCATGAATCACATGGCAGTGAAAAGTCTTAAAAACAGAGGAATCGGCACAAGAGACACGCTTTGCATTGACTTCAATCAGCGAGTGAGCAGCAGGCCCGGTTCTACGGGGGCGCATGTGGGTGCATTGCACCCTCAGTTGAGTCGTTATGCACCCTCATTTGAAAAATGAAAAGTGAAAAAAAATAAAAAGAAGTGAAAAATATTACATATAATAATAATAATAATAGTAGTAATAACAATAAGAAGAAGAATATATTTGAAATAAAATAAATTGTAATTGTGGTTAAATAACATTGTCTGCTGCATTTATTTGGTCAATTTAAACGGTAAGTAACCTTAATATGTCAGGTGTGCGTGACCCATGCCGCTGCGAGTTCGTCATCTGCAAGGTGCTTACACAGCAGTCAGTGATGGACATCAGAAAATGTCTGAAACAACCAGCCCTTATCGCCAGCAGTAACACTGTCTGCATCTACTGCAGGTAATAACAGTTCAGATCATGGGGTCATACGTTACACTGTCGTGGACACTAACGCCCGACACGCCGGCTTTGCCCGCCTCGCCCACGGAGGCGGAGCAGCCGCAACCGTCTTCGTTGCCCCAAACACCGCCACCCCTCGGCGGCCCGCAAGTGCCAGAGGACCTCGGCAAAACAGAGCCTGCACAGGTATATTTAAAAAAGTACCCAACTCTCCTGTACAGTGGGGTAAGGCGCTCATTTTGCAGCTCATGGTTTCAAAACAGAGATTGAATGGAATATTCATGTAAAAAAGATGCCACCTTCTTCTAAGCATGTAGACATTTTGGTTCAAGTAAGCAGCGGCGTTTTTATATGTACAAAAGTGGTGGGGCACAAAAAACGTAGATGTTTATATAAAAGCTTCTGCAGTGACGCGCAGTGAGGTTCATGGCTGGTGAGGCACTGGCACTGACTCTTCAGGTTTACAAATATTATATTTTTACCTAAATCAAAATATAAAAATGTAATTGTATCATTTAAATATGTAATTGTTCTCTCTTAGTAAGATCCCATTTTCAATAAAATGGCGGTCTTACCTTGAATTGAAGATGAAGTGCATTTGCCTATCCTTCTGGACAAAAATCTCTATTACTTGTTTGTAAAAGTCCTCCTTACCTTCTTGTAGTTTCAAAAGTCTATCATAAATCTAATCGATAGATTTATTATTCGAAAATTATAAAAGTAGGGTAGACATGTGGATATTATCCGGCTGAACCAAACCTGCATTTATCTAACAGGTACGTTTCCCACAGATCTTATTTGGAGCTATTTTCTAAAATCCTATGGAGAAATCCCATTGCTTTTTTGTCGAGGGAAACAATGCGCAGCTTCCGGGTTTTAGGACGCGTCACTGCAACTCTCTCGTCTCCTCTTCACACACCACACTTTTCGTGGCACACGTAGGCCTACTTACAGCCAATCAGCTCTGAATTATGTGAGATGACGGATGGTGGGGATGGCAGCTCAGTGCCCCTATGGTCATATTTTTTTGGCCACACACATTAAATTGAAAAATACTCTGAGCATGCGCAGTGTAGTTTTTACAGTCACCATTGACTTAGACAGTGAGAGGGAGGGGCATGATGGGGTTTTGTCCCACATGAATCAAAACGTCTCAATAGGCACACACTGTAGACACTAATTAGAAGAATACAGACTAAAACAGTAATATACAGACGAATCAGATGATTAAACATGAACTTAAAATATATTGTATATATATATATATATTTAAAAAAAAAAAATACATTTAAAACATTTTTTTTTGGTAATCATTATTTGTAATACTTTCTGCTGATACTAGGTGGGGCTGTGTCAAGCAAAGAGCACATAGATCCATAGATCTCTTAATGTTGCTCTCAAAGTGCACCAGATTGATACTTTTAACTTCAATATTTAAAAAAAAATCTTCCCGGGGGAGCATGCCCCCAGACCCCCCTAGAGAAGGTGAGGACTCCCCTATAGGGTGTTAGGTCCATTCCCCAATCATAAAAATAGCACTTTACCACTGCACCCTCTCTAATCTCAGATGCACCCTGAGTGATTTTGTTCTGGAACCAGGCCTGTTGAGCAACCATAACTACCTCCACTGTAACTGCTGCGATGCATACGTTGGCTTTAGGTGTGGGGAAGATGGAGGAAAGGCATTTTGCCCAACTTCAAGATAGTTTAATGAAGTTGCACAGGAGTGAAGTAGCTCTTAGTGACGGCAGCTTCTCAAAGTTTTAGCTAAGTGTCGGAAAATTGTGGGATTTAATAATTCAGAAATCATGCAATACTAAAGGTTCAAAACCCTATAATTTCTCTTTCAGTTTTTCATGCTTTTCTGAACCACCACACATGTTTTGTTTACTGTATACTGGTAATTAATAATGATTAATTACAGATTATTATTGCGATAATGCGAATACATTTTTGAATCGATTGACAGCATTCCTTTTCATTTTTATTTTAAGTCTTTAGAAAAGTTCGTAATCCAGGACTTCCTTGCAGCACCACGATACTTCATTTAGAATATTTTCACATATTTGGCTTTTACCAAACAATGCAATCGCTTCGATTAGGATATTGCCCTTGTCCATTTTTGTTAAAATTGCAACACATTCTGCAGCCCTTTGCATCTGATCACAACAAAGTTGGTGTCTTGAAAGAGCGAACCCTCAGTTAAAGACAGAAAGTCTTGAGTCTTCAGCCGACTCCACGTTAACCCAGATCAATGCAACAAGACCATATAGCCTACACAAGTTATATTTGGGTTACTCCCTTTTTTTAAACTAAGGGTAATGAATGAATGTTTGGCTAGTGTCCCCTCCCCCATTAGTTACTCATTAAAGTGGACCAGACTACCCGTCAGTTATGCACACGGTTCACTTCACCTGCATTGTAAGCAAGTATTGTACCACACCTTAATCTTATCAAAGCGAATCCCTGTCATTGTTCAACCTTAAATGAAGTTGAGGTATTTGATTGCTTCAAATACCATTTCAAATAGATTTGAAAATAAATTGGAATATAATATATCATGGCATTATGAATGGATTGTATGCACACTTTAAAGGGTATAACCTTCCATTAGGACTGACGAAAACCAAAAACCACCCCTTCATTTACAATCTTAAGAGGTAGTAGCTTGTCCTTTGGTAAAGCCATAAATCAAAGTGTTGTTTTGAAGGTTTTTGGTCAGTTTTTAAGGCTTCAAATATCATTAAAAATACCGGAATTACATTTAACGTTGAAAGATTTGAACATATATTGGAATTTAATATATCATGGCATTATGAGTGGATTGTATGCACACTTTAAAGGGTATACTATTCCATTAGATCTGGCCAAAACGAAAAAACCACCCCTGCATTTACAATCTTACGAGGCCATAGCTTTTCATTCAGTAAAGCCATAAATTAAGGTGTTGTTTTGGAGGTTTTTGGTCAGTTTAGGTTTCTTTTTTTACCACATAATTGTATAAACTCTGCATCTAACTCATAATTAATGACATGCTCTTTTTAAATGGCAATGTTTTAGGGATGAGACTCCAATTTTTGAAATTGATGGATAAGTTATACTATCTCTGGCTACCATAATGAAATCGTTAATGTACTATTAAGGAGTGTTTTCAGAAGTAAATTAAGGTTGAATTCATAATTTATCTTGAATTAGCTACTGTTTGTTTCACCGTTCAACCTGAGCTATTTCTTTACATGTCTCACAAAGTGACATTTGACTAATGTTCGACTAAAGAATGAATGTATTGTATGTAACTCTCATGTCACATTTGTATTAAATTGAGTGTTCATTCATATTAAAAACGATATTGTACTGTACGCTGTGTACTGTATGTGGATATCCACCCACATAAACAGTGTTTCTTTTTCTCACGTACGTAAAAAGCAAAGAGGGCTTTGTTTTTCCTATTTGCAAAGTTTATGGTATATTCCCTGAATAGAAAGAACATGGAAATAATCCGATGGCACAGCAGCGTGTGGGTGTCTGTTTGTATTGTGGGTGAATATGCAATGCCTAAAGTCAATAGTGGATCATAAATGAAGGGGGAATTTTGGAGGTTGATTCAGTTCAGTGGAAATATGAGACAGTCTTATTGTGAAGAGTCACCTCTGTTACTCATAGTCATTGTATAATCTGTTATTGAGAATTATTGTGTGTCATAAGTTTAAAAAAGTGATAATTGAAAAGTAAGTTGGACGAATATTTGTAATCCCCCTGTAGCTTATGATGATGTCCTGACTTTCTTTCATGTTACCTGTTTACTGTAAGTGTGAAATGAATATGACAAGAACATGCAAATATAAACTACTGAAACATATCTAAAAAACAAAGATCATGACGAGAAGAAAGGGGGAGAAAAGAGCTGTCGGCAAATACTATGCAAACATCACATCCATTTCTGGGAATGACACTGAATTTCAATTACTGCAATAAAGTCAAAGTTCAACCTGAATGAATAAACGTTACGTCAACCAGCCGTAATTAGAAACACAATCTTCTCTTATGGCGGTGCACTAAAACTCCACCAAGGGTTTGCATGAGTGAAAGAAATGCATTGTTTAGGGATGTTTCCTTCGTCTTTCTATTTTCATTCTCACATAAACAGACTTTTCATAAACAAACATTTGACTGTTTTGCCTTTCGAAGCATTTCACCAGAGAAGTCCCGCCTGTTCTCCAGTGATAATGATCTTTTAATGTAATAAAAAGCAATCATTACTGTAATACATGTTGTTATAGTAGGACATGTTTCCGTAAGTGTACCTCCTCTAGTTCAAAGTACATCGCACATGTATACCAGTACTCAAATGCCACATCCCGAAGGCTAAAAAATGACTTTTAGTTTAGTGATCTGTGTCAGAAAAAGGCAAGAAGAGTCAAACATTATATTGTAGATTTAGGCGGTTAACAGATCGTACACCTTAAAGCTTTTTTACATAATTTGAGTTGGCTTGCTGAGAAGCCGTTCTGTAACTCAGGCCATTGACTCATTTCCCGTATTTTATGTGTCGGCTTTATTTTAAAGAGTATAGGGAACTTGTATTTTGTTTTATTTAGTATAGACCAGAAATAAACAATAGACACAAGTCTATGATGCAGGGGTGGGAGAAGTATTCAGTTCCTAACTTAAGTGAAAGTACCAATACATGAATGTCAAAGAACTCCATTAAAAGTAAAAGTCCTGTGTTTAAAACCTCACTCAAGCATAAATACAGAGGGCTTAACAGCAACATTTACTGTTACTGTTAAAGTACTCATTCTGCCTCAGTCTTTCATATCTTATATCTCATAATATAAATGACATTATTGGAGTTAATAGTGTTGTTTACAGCTGTTTACCTTTTGTAGATTAAACAGTTATTCCACTGGGTTAATCTTGAAGGATTCATCTTTAAGGTTTATTACATGTTTTTTAATGCACAATCTGAAAAAGTACCTAAAGTGAGGCTGTGGTGCAGTGGGATATAATAGTTTTCCACAGTATTGAATGTGTGTAAGTTGCTTTGGAAAAAAGTGTACTGTATGACAAGTGACATGTACAGCATGTCAGATATATCAAGTGGAGTAAAAGTTCTATATTCACCTTTGAGATATAATGGAGTAGAAGCATAAAGTACTATTTAATAATGGAAATACTTAAGTACAATTTTGAGTTACTTGTACAACACTTGAGTGAATGTACGTGGTCGCTCTCCTCCACCGGTATGATGAGACAACATAACATGCTCTCAACAAAACAGAAACAATTGGACTAACAAAAAAATACATTTAAAGGAAGTACGTTGACACACACACACACACACACACACACACACACACACACGCACGCACGCACACACACACACACACACACACACACACACACACACACACACACACACACACACACACACACACACACACACACACACACACACACACACACACACACACACACACACACATCTTATATATTGGCTCATAGTCCTA
Source organism: Notothenia rossii (assembly GCF_949606895.1). NCBI lineage: Eukaryota > Metazoa > Chordata > Actinopteri > Perciformes > Nototheniidae > Notothenia > Notothenia rossii. Next base: position 9,013,083 of record NC_136905.1, read on the forward strand.
TACTCTTCACCAGAGTGTGTTTCTTCCCTTTCTTCATGATGAGTTGGGCCACCCTGCAGTGGTCTGTGTCAAACTGGCTTTGCAATAGGTTAGGGGTTTGCATTTTCTAAGAATCCTTGAATTCAAATAAATTCTCCAATGAGTTTTAAATATTTATATATTACCCAGCAGAATAATTGTATGTATTGTCTGTAGAATATTTTCATCCAGAACTGCAAACAATATTTCCAAAGATGTTGATTTAGAAAACACATTGTGGACAGCTCTGAATATTGGTCCACAAAGTTGCAAGATTTGGACGTTAGAAACCCGAATGCAACCGGTGATAAGGAGCCATCTGGTGTCTGTTGCAAGGCTAAAAACAATTGTGCAAATTCAACAGGGATGTTTCTACCTGCCATGTCACTGTTTCTTTTTAATTGAAGCTAACCTATATTTAAAGAATATTAAAAACAAAAGTCCTACCGCCTTAGCACTTGCAAAACCTACGTACTTAAATCCAGATTTCCCTTGTTTCCTAAAGATTGCTTCATCATGTAAATTCTGATGTGAAGCAAGATGATGGGTGTAACTGACATATGTATATATTTTTGATCAGTTCAGAGTATAACTACCAGCCTCTAACTCATAGTTTGTATAAAAAAAGCTGTTTATTTAGTTCTTGTTTAAACACACAGAGGAGTCAGCCATTACAGAAATTACCCCCTCCTGGAAGACCCTTTGCTGTGTTTTGCGGGTGGCACTGATGGGTAAGAACACTTTATTTACTTACCTATTCACGTACTATTGTATTGTGCCCATTTGTATGTTTTTGTTGTCTGTTTTGGGCACTAGATGGCGCAATAGGGCACAGGTTATTTGGGTGATTGAGGCTGTGAGCAAACAGTTTTCGACCATGTTGGAAACATACACTGTTTTGGGGTGAATAGATGGTAATAATTGCAATAATTTCGTACGTCGTAAATGGAGAGCCCACACGTGTAATGAAAAATCACAGTGTCAATCCACGGTGATATTGAGTGGCAATAGTCACCACACTTACATACTTACTTAGTTACATAAACATCTTTTGAAGAGTAGGATGGTTTGGTGTGATAATAAGCTTATGATATGATGCTGACTAAATATTAAATTAAGCATTTGTTTGTGTTTTATTCCGTATTGCACTGCTGAGGTTATTTCAGGGCCTGATATTAAAAATATGTATTTGTATTAGGAGTTAAATATTTCAGTGTGTTATATTAAAGCTGTTGATGTTTAATAGAATAGAGAAAAAACATGCTTTCATAATTATTTTAGATTCTGCAGTGCAATTCTAATTTGTACATATATTTTCAAAATAAATTATTTCAGGGCTCTGATTTCAGTCGTTAGGTTGTTCTGTGTGATATCAACCTGAAGGTGTTTATGAGGCGGAAAAATATGATTGGGCCCACTGGGCTTATTCGAAGCCTCCACCTAAATAATGTTGAAATTGACAATGTTACACAGAACACAAGTTTAATATACAACAAATAATAATCCTTAAATAGTGATGGCAAACATTGAATAATAAAAAAAAGAAAGTGTAATCTCTATTTCTGCAGTTAATGCATTCTTAAAGATTCCTATTAATGTAATGTCTACGCCTGCTCAACGCTGTGATTTAAAGTATGATTATCCTATATCTTGTGGACTTAACAGGAGTATAACCTAATTTGTGAGAGAGGCCTGTGAGAAAGCTTTTTCCTCAATAAGAATACCAATATCCTCCTCCTCCTCCTCTTCTTCAGGTGCTCCAGGTGTGCAGGCCTGGGATCAGATCTCCTGGACCGGGCAGGTGACGGCTGGTCTCAGTAAGGCGTTCACCTGCTCCTCTTCCTGCAGCCCGGACTGCGTCTTCAGCTGTTCCTTAAAGGGCCGCACGTTCAACGGGAGCTCGCTGACGTGGACTCTTGATGGACGGGACAACAATATAAAAACCTGTCTGGAAATGAGCTGATCAGATTTTGGCCACTTTATGATGTCATAACGATTTGTTGGCTTCTGTAACCATTAGCCAATCACCAACCAAGGTACCCCCCCCCCCCCCCCCCCCACCTTATCACCTGAATCTCCTCCTAGAGCACCATTGAATTATTTTTAACCAAATCTCTCTCAGAGGGACGTAGGGAGGGGCTCCTTATTTTCATCTAAAGTAACAGACAGAGAATCAGCACTTTGGAAACAGGGCTGAAACAGAGGGGATTATGGGTAATGCTGCAATGATCTGTTTGGTATTTCGAGCCAAAAACTTCAGAGACATGTTTTGTATATATCTGAGACCTATAATATGTTGATGAAAACATTATAATAGGGGACCTTTAAGTACTGTACTTTTTCTACTGTACAATTCTATAGTAGGCCTACTTTATGTTTATATAATTTCAAGCAACTACCACATTCAATCCCAGATGAATTCCTTCTGCAGAACGAGTACTTTTACTTTGATATGTCACCTCAACTGACACTAATCTAGTTCATTACTGCGATTAGCATTACAACACACTGCCTGTGGAAAGATTTTGATGCAGCAATAGTGTCGCTACCATGCATTAATGTAACTTTTCTTGGTGTAGGTGAGAACAAATGAATGTTGAGTTGGAATATGGGTGTAGTCCAAGCAAGGTAGCCAGAAGTAAGGGGTTGGAAAGTGGGGAAAGGCCATTTACCCTCCCCTCAGTTGCAACTTCTGTGATCTCTTTGCAAGATGGTCTGTAATCATATGGGAACATTGTGTCAGATGCAGTTAGGAGAACTCCACTGCATTTCAAATATGCACACAGTACTTTTTGGCACACTAACAGGATTTTTTTTTTTGAATATAGATTTTATTCAAAGTGCACCAGAAGTCAAGATTATGTTGTGCCGCTCTAATCCTACTGTTTGCTCCACACACTTTCAACAAGCTGCAGAGGCTTGTTATCACACACGCTGATCTTGTTCAATCCTTTTAAATCTATTTGAATACAAAAAAGTGTGAATGCATGAGGTTTCTTTGAATTGAGGCTGTTCCTCATGTTGGTGTGCTTGTCATTGTTGTAAAATGTGTTCATGCATACTGGATTTTCTTTTGGCTTTTATTATTTTATGTTTATTTTAGTCTGGTTATCCTTTTAAAAAAAGAGCTTGCTGTCAAAAGTAAAACACACTTTGAGTTCATTTTACCATCATTCTTCTGTATTGTTGCTTAAGTAAAGGATCTTGCAACACTGCAACTGACTCTGTTGAAGCAAAAGTTGCAGAATTTAAGTTACAAATCATTTCACAATATTATCTCTGATGCGTGTACTTCTTCTTTCCTTCATGATTTGGAAATCCTCTCTTTCTGTTGCAGATCCAGTGTCTGTGCAAATCAGTCCTCCAAACAATGTCCCAACTCTAAACCTGACCCTGGATCTGCTGTGCCATGGTGCTCCACCTGGAGGCTTCTCGGGCCCATCGCAGCTGTCGGACCCGGTGGTCTGGTACAAAGATGGACAGAAAATGACTCCACGATGTGAACATAGGAAACAACGTCACGCTTCACTTTGACTCACTGCTGCTGGATTATACATGTGTGAGATTACGGTTTATCAGACAAGAGTTTTCAGTCGGGGTTATCTGCTCAGCTGTAAGTATTACTGAAGGGAAGAGTAGATATAAGGCAAGGCAATGTTATTGATGAAGCACATTTCAACACAAGGCAATTCAACATTTTAAATTAATTAAAATCATTAATATATGGCGCAAAAGGAACACATTACAAATTACAGCCAAGATGATTTTTAGAAAACATGCAAAATACAAAAAGACCAGTTTAAAATACAACAATAAAGTAAAGTCCAGTAAAAGATATGAATTAGATTTTTATTTAAAGCAGTGGAAAAAAATAAAGTCTTCAGCCTGGATTTAAAACAAGTGTGAGTTTTAGCTTACTTGCAGATATTTTTGGGTAATTTGATCCGGATATATGGAACGTACATTTTTTTTGTTTTGACTCAGTGCTTTATAAACCAGCAGAAGTCCTTTAACGTATATTATTTTGAGACAGGAAGCCAGTGTGAAGACCTCAGAACTTGATTAATGTGATGTAATTTATTTCTGTTAATGAGGACTCGAGCGGTCCTGGATCAACTGCAGCTATCAAAATTAACTTTCTTATCTTTTCTAGTTGATGCGTTAGCATCAACCCAATCTACCGTGTTTCCCGGCAGATTGGGTGAATTCACCTGCTTCACAAGCTGCACCCTAAACGTGGACTGTACGGTCAGATGGACGTTCAGGCAGGGTTTCCCCATCGGTACCTACTTCTCAGTAAACCAGAATAAGCTCAAGTGGACTCCCTCAAACCCCGGTACCTTCCAGAACTTCACCTGCGTTGCAGAAAATGCAGCTGCTGGACGCTCCGCTGAGGCCACAAAGATGGTAGAAGTTAAAGGTGCTGACCAGTGTTTTATCTTGTGTCACATGAGTGTCAAATGACTCTTCCAATATCAGAGTAGCGCATGATAGCAAAGGCCCCACGTAGCTGTGTACGTAACCGGATGTATGATTACCTAGAAGAGCGTCAGCACTGTTTTAGGTATATGATAGCTATGTGACAACGATCAACATGATGATTCAGCCTCTATGGAGATAGACATATGACTGTCATGTTTATTGATTACGTGAGTTTTAGCTAATCTGAACTAAACATCGTATACTGCTTTGAACCGGTATTCCTCCATCTTGTGACTATGTAACTCCCTCTCTTGGATATCAGCATGTGAAGGACACTGTTCAGGAACTAGCTGATGCTCTGTATGTGTCTGTTTGTACTTCCTGTCTTGAAAGGATAATAAATACATGGATCCTGATATTGAAGCTAAAGCCGGTGACGAGTGATATTTTTCCTAACACTTGTTAACTTCCAAATTATTACTGATTTGTCCTCTTTCCTCTAACACAGGTGTTCCTGTCTCTGGATCAGAGGCAGCTCAGTGGACCTTCCACATTGATGCTGAGCTTGGGGCTGCTGCTGCTTTCTGGTTCATAAAGCTATTAAATTGTATTACCTTTAAAGTTTAAATTAGTCTATTTGTCCTATCAAAATTCACTTCTTTGCCTATATCTTTAATTTGTTCTTCTTTTATAAATACAGTGGTTCAGCAATTCCAAAACATTTCATTCATTCATCAATCATGTTGTGTTATAAAATGCTGTGAAAATGATTACAATGAAATCAAAGTGTACAAAAGAGAATGACCAAAGTAAATGTGTTTAAAATAAAGTCCATATCAACCTTAAAACTGCAGGATGGCAAACAAAATACTATTAAAATACAAATTGATATAAGATAATAATACAATTTATTTATATAGCACCTTTCAGAACAAAGTTACAAAGTGCTTTCATATAAAACCGAACACATTTAAAACTACATAAAGAAAGAATGAACTAGAAATAATAGATCAATTAAAAAGAAATGATTTTAAAAGTGAATTTAAAGTAGAAAGACTTTGCAGACCTGACAGTATATGCATGACAATATATTCCCTTATACAAAAGAGTGTAATTTATGTACAGAGAATGTGATTTTATATGTTACCTGTTTATTTTTTACCTGGTTACATTTGACAATAAAGGGTATCTGTGCATGCTTTCTCAGTTTATCTGAATTCATTTTAAAGTAACGGTATAGTAATCTTACCACAATCTAACAAATAATCATTCAAGTTCTGGTTTCAGAGAATATATAGTTAGAGTTGCTTCCGGTTGTCATGTTTCCTGTTACTGAGAGACGGTCCAATGTTTCACAATCAGCTGTCTTCACATCCTGTTGAAGTTATTTCGTCACAAAATGTAATTATTGTCTCTTGATAGTGACTCTTGGTGTTTGCCATTAGCATCTCGAGACATCGCCTCTTTAGTTAACCTCTGATCTGGAGGTGTTACTGATTGACTCGCAGGCTGAAAAAGGTTTTTCTCTTCAGTCAACGTCTATATAGAAAATACATGAATCATTTATACTGATGACTAGTTAGTGACTCATCAAAGTCCCGCCTTTTCCTCTGAACCTGAACAAATAGGAGGGGTAAGACATTACGCAGAGCAACAGATGAGGGAGACAGAGGCCTCGTTGTGATTCACTCTAACAGTTAATACTGAAGCTGAGGTTGCAGTCAAAATTAAATTATATATATTATAACATTTTGTGCAGCTATGTTTACTTTATGTACAACTCTAATACATGTTCTGTGTACTTCAGCACCCTTGATAATCTGTGAAACTTTATTTATCTTGTAAGCCCCTACACACATAGAAGAAGGCTAAATACATTTTAGTAAAGGCTAATTATGTAGATAGATTATTGGAATAAAAAACAAACAATTGTGCTTGAACAACTTGTCCTTTTTTTTCTTTCTTTGCTTTTATTTGTCCGGTCTTTTCCTGCTTGTATTTACTCTACTTGTCTTTTGGGCTTGGCCTGCTGTTTGCTTTCCAAAGGAAGATAATGGGGCTATCAGTTTCAAAAGAAATGAGCTTGATATTGAGCTATTTTTATAACTGCGCAATATTTGTTATATTGTTTATACCTCTGAAGAATGTTGACTATAGTTTAGATAAGTTCAGTTTGGTTTGGTTAATACAATACAATACAACAGTACAATGAAGATTAAGTCCAAAGTCCTACTTCACGGTGTTCCTTAATGTAAATAGCAAAAGGCGATTAGGCAATATCAATGCAACACTGGAAAAAATGCTGCTCCAAAAACGAGTTCAACAAATTGTGAAAACAAGGTGTTTTCACTTGAAATAAGTGCAAACATCTTCCAATAGAACAAGTGAAAATTAGCTTGGTGAGATTGCTTGAAATAAGAAGGGGGATTTAGATAAATCAGATCTTGTAATCAGCTGGGAAAACTTATTTTGAACTATATGTGACCAGAATCAGGAAATGCCGTGTTTCAATATAAGCCGCAGTTAGTTGGTGATTTTCCAGTGAATATGTGAAAATGTATTAATTGGATCTGAGATACAACTCAAAATAAGATTTTTTGACTTAACAAGATGATGCATTGTCTAAAAACAAGACCTCGATATCTCACTGCATTGTTACTTCTGAAGTTATAATGTCTTATAGCAAGTGTCAAGACATATTCTGACTAGATATTAGACAAATATACTTGGCAAGATTTCAAGTTTTTGTCGTGAACAGCAAGCCAACACAATAAAAATACTCTTATTATTTTTCCTAAAATCATTTCAGGGCAATGAAATGCATACAAATGCTAACTATGGGGTTAAGCTTGCACTTCCAAGTTTCCCATAATCCATTATTTGACCTGAAAGCATTAATCACACATTTGGATTGTGATGAGTCATTCCACCGAAACATCAATAAACCCACACGCACATTTACAGTTGAATAAAAGCAAGGCGTTGTGAGAAAGAAAAACTCAGGCCCCTATAAAACAGGTGCACATAATCCTGATCCCGGTCACCACAAAGCACGGCAGCACGATCCTCCTTTCTTTCAGGGAAATGTGGTTCTTCTGGTCCGGGTGTTGGATTACACGACCAGGACATGAGGGCTTCAGGCATTCATGGCAGAAATTATTAACCATTTGCATTCACATTTGCAACATTATTTTGCATACCACACTATTATGAGTTATGAACACACAGACAGAGAGAGAGACTTGTATCATGTTTTATACCTGGAATGCTGGTTATTGTCTTTGACCAGCTGCATGTGACTTGTGCTACCTTTTTCTTTTCTTTTTTTGGACAATGTTTTTATTAACATTTTATACAAAGGAGGCAAGGTGCTTTATAAACATGAAAGACATAAAGAAAATGGCATTTAAAAACAGTCATTAAAAAGCAAAGATAATAAAAGAAACATTAAAAGAAAAAATACATGAATAAAAGTTACAGTGCAGTTTAAGATATACATAGCTCAATTAAAAGCAGCGTGAAAAAGAAAAGTTTTCAGCCTGGATTTAAAAGTAGTCAGAGTTGCAGCGAACCTCCAGGTTTCTGGGAGTTTGATCCAGATATTTGGAGCATAATAACTGAACTTCTCCATGTTTAGTTCTGACTCTGGGGACAGAAAGCAGACCAGTCCCAGAAGACCTGAGAGATCTGGATGGTTCATAATTTAGCAGTAGATCAGAAATATATTTTGGGCCTAAACCATTCAATGTTTTATAAACCAGCAGCAGTACAAAAAAACACATGTATACAGTGTACAGTTCCAAACATACAGAAGTGCACTTCTCAAGGTCAAATTACACAGAGGTACAGGTGCAAAAAAAACCACACACATAAAAAAAAAAAAAAAACTGCCCTTCATACAAAGACACATCTTACATACATTTCTAATTTAATGACATTTCCAGCCCCTTTGGTTCAATTCAAGGCAGTTTCATGGTACCTAGCCTGAACTCAAAAATAATCCTATTATGAGGTTTACACTCGTCAGTATTCAATTATCCTTATTACTGGTTTAGTTGAATACTCGATTCTGATTGGTCAATTCAGAACATGTGACACGTTGTCAATCCAGTAGTGAAGACCGCTTTCAAGCACTTATTGACCGTTGTTAAGGACGCTCAAATCTGCACAAAGAAGTCCGGTCGATTGAACTGTATACAGTTTGGCCGAAATGTCGGGTGTTCTTTTCCCCATAATGACCCCCTCACTGCACATTATCCCTTACTCGTCGACTTGTGCTACTTTGCCGCTGCTTTTAATTGAGATATTCATATCTTAAACTTACGGTGGCACTGAAGTGCAAGACACCACAGCATTTCAGAAAACACAACAGCATTTCACATTGGACGGAAAGGGTATTCCTTTAAGCTGTCTTTACTGTCCCGAAATTGACACCCGATGGACACACGAATATGGAATTGTGAATTTCGCACGAAGATGGCCCCGAACCACACACAAAGGCAACATTTACATTTCATTTAAGACATACAACTGCAACGAAAGTAACACAAACAATTATGTTAAAGTACTATGATACTGTACTGATATTTTCAGACTTTGTTCTTTACTTTATCCGTCTTTATATGTAGAAGATATTAAGTTTTCTCCGTAATGTTGTTTCCATAGCAACAACAACTTCCTGTCAACTCGCCTTCAAAATAATATATGATATCCTATTCAGTTTCACAGAACAAAAATTGGGTTATTTACATAATATGTTTACGTAATATGATTTTGTTGTGCAATAAAACAACCAGATCGACACACGATAAAGGAAATGTTCAAATTCGGCTCTGATCGTAGCAACATCGGGACATTCGTGAGGGCATCTTAAGCCATCGTATGACCGCTGGTGGAGTTTCTCAGGCTCCGGCAGCAACTTTGTGAGCGGTGGCAAAATCTTTGGCATGCCAACAAATTGCCGAAGGACCTTGCGAAGGTTCATTTTCGTGTTGAATTCGTGTGTCAATTTTGCCCTTCGTAAGGCCATCGTGAGAGCATCTTGTTATCACCGATGATAACACGAAGATGACACGAAGATGACACGATGCCCTCACGAGTGCCTTACGAAGTTGCCACTCACGAAGTTGCTGCCGGAGCCTGAGAAACTCCACCGGCGGTCATACGATGGCTTAAGATTCCCTCACGAATGGCCCGATGTTGTTACGATCAGAGCCGAATTTGAACATTTCCTTTATCGTGTGTCCATCGGGTGTCAATTTCTCCCTCCTCCAGCTGCGGATTTTGACCAAATCTTGATGTTTAGCTCGGATGACGGCGCGTATCGAACTGTTCTGATAAAAACGACTCTGTAGCTCGTTGTCTACCTTGCTATGATTGTAAAGTCATGTTGTTTGTATTTTTACTACGTTATGTTCATGAGTTATTGATCCGCGAAATTTAAATCTGTCAATAACTCAGCTCAGAGGGACGTGCATGTCCCCTCGCTCTGAGTGTTCTCTTGAGGTGTCTTCACTTATGTGAAACCCTTTATATATACAGTCTATGTGTGAAACCCGTGCCTATTGACAAGCACTGATGTTATATCTTTATATTTAAGGCCAAGCTCAAAGTAAAATAGATGAACCACTCCATTGTTGTGGTTTCTGTGTTGCCGTAGCAGCCGAACTGACCAGGAGGTACATTGAGCTAAATTAAAGGTTTCGCGAGATTTCGCAAAGGTTTTGCGAAATCTCGCAAAACATTATTATTATTTTTTTTTTCAATACATTTTTTTTTTCTTCTCCATGTCCCCTAGGGGGCTCCGTACTATATAAATAAACTTACCTTGCCTTGCCACAGTTTTTCTGTACAGACTCTTGCCTTCAAGAAATTCCTCTCAAAGTCATTTTTTTTATTCCTGGAAGTTTTATTATATGTTTATTTTCCTGTTCCTGAAACTTTCATCACATGGAGGAAAAAACAGAAGCTCTACTTCGAGATACTCTGTCACTTTATGCTACTCTACATATTATACTTTTTACTCCACTTCATTTATTTCACAGCTATAGTTACTTTCAAAATCGTATTTAATGCAATCATTTTGCACTTAACATATTATCAACAAACAAATGAGATACCTAGCACTGCAAACATATTTAAAATAATGTCCGCTTTAACTGTCAACATTAAAGTATACGTATAGATGCATCAAGTGTAACTATATAATTGATATATGATCTGAAATAGACCATTCTGCATAATTACTTTTTAATTCTAGTACTTTGAGTATAGTCTGATGATTATACTTAGGTCATTTCACTTAAGTACAATAACATGTCAATGGATGTACAGACTGAAATCGGTAGACAAGGATACAAAAAAAACTGGATATCTATTGTTTTAAAATAAATTAAATGCACTCAACACATATTTTACATCTCAGAGTTACACATCATGCTTTTCTGGGAGAGACACTGAATATGCATACCATTTTTGTTTGTTTACAAGACAGTAGACAAACAAAACAGACAAACTGAGCTCCTTTAACTAAAATATACTGTAATAATACTTATTACACAACTTTTAATAAAACTGCCAAGCAAACAAAACCAAGTATTGAAAATGAAACAGTCTATTTCTCTTTAAGAAATACAAATAAAAAGCAACAAAAAATAAAATAAAATAATGAGCCTGATGACAAACCATTCAACTCTTGCTGCTGCCCCTACTCACATGCATGCTGTTCAAATACTGCAGCCCAGTCATCAATCTCATCTGTGTGTGTGTGTGTGTGTGTGTGTGTGTGTGTGTGTGTGAGTGTGTGTGTGTGTGTGTGTGTGTGTGTGTGTGTGTGTGTGTGTGTGTGTGTGTGTGTGTGTCAGGTATAACACAGGAGTGCTTCGATACTCAGATACTGACCTTTGCACGACCGCAGCACAAATAAAGCCACAGGTGTTTACTGAGTGCTATTGAGAAAGGTAAAATGGTTTGCCCACTCAACGTCCATTTCTAGAAGAGACTGCATCTAAAAAAAAATGAACGCTGATTGCATTGTAAATATTTAATATGCTGGTCATGTCAAACAGCATACAGAATTCTATTCTGTTTGTATCAGGAGTTAAGACTACATGTAGACGTCTGTCATTGGTTGTTGTGTCACTAATTGCTCGATGCAGTTCACTGAGTACACAGAACTGATTCTCATTCACCGGAAACATGTACTGCACAGATCTGCTGCGGGCGCTTTAATTGTTAGTGTACCTTTCATGAGTAGAGGTTGAATCTATACAGAGCAGAAAGCCCTGGATAACACCAACCATATTGTATAAAAAGTATGCGCTATGATAAATAATCAATCATTCAAACACATGATTTTGTATAGCACTTTTTATACTGCTTCCCAAATATATTTTTTGCCGAAAATAGCAACGGTCATGTTATTCTCAGCAGCGGTGTGTTATCGAGTATTAACTACCTCTAACATTTCCAAACTGACCAATCAGAATGGAGTGTTCGACTAAGCCAGTGGTTCTCAAACTTTTTCTGTCAGGCCCCCCTTTGGAGAAAAAAAAAAGTCGGGCCCCCCCAAAACGAATAATCAGGCTCAGTGGCGGCGCCAGAGATTTATTTTGGGGGTGCTGTGGGGTAGCTTGACGTTTCATAGAGGGTGCTCAAACATTTAGGGTTTCCCATTAATGTACCGGTCGCTACGGTGGAATTTTCTACTGCAACAATCCCCACGCAAATACACAACGTACCCGCGACTGTTACAATGAAGGCTCGATATTCAGCTCACGGCATATAGGTGTAAGCAGGGATAAAGTGCTATTTTTATAGGTGATGTGTGGACGTCACATAGGGGGGTCCGGGGGCAAGCTTCCCCGGGAAGATTTATTTTTAAATATTGAAGTTAAAAGCATCAATCTGGTGCACTTTGAGAGCGAAAGGAAGAGATCTATGGATACATCTCTCAACACCCATATGAAACAGAAATGTAAACAGATTTACTTTTTCTTGATGGATATTTTACAAATCACCCTTTTAAACTTTATTCTTGTTTTACTGTCATATAGTATTTCATACCTGTTTTTCATTTATTCTCTTATTCTTTTATAACTATAATGATCATATAAACGTGTGCCTCGGAAATAATTATTTACATTAATGGTGACCAAAACATTTGAGACCCACTGAGATAACACTGAGAGAGTCCTTTAGCTCTCAGTCTGACAGGAGAGGACTCTCCTCCACTTTGTTGTTGAAAAAACTCCTTATATCCGTTAGCGTAGCTCGCTAGCACCAGAAGCTAACAACAACGATCTCCAGTACCGGTGCGCTCTCTCTCTCTCTCACGCGCACACAAAATGGCTCGTTCCACACACACACACAGAGCCGAGCTTTAATGAAACAGAGACCCAGACGTAATAGTACTGTACTGCATCATATTATTTTCGAATCAATAATTTTTCAAATTATGATTTTTTTTTTAATCTTTTTTTTTTTTTTTTTATAACCATTTTTCCTCCTGGTCTCTCGCGCCCCCCCTGGCATGCCTCTGCGCCCACCAGGGGGGGCGCGCCCCCCACTTTGAGAACCACTGGACTAAGCCATGAAAAAAGCTTTCATGACAACCGTAAAAATAATTCAAATGACTTCAAACAAAAAAAGTGTAGATTATACAAATATGAAATACAACTTTGTAACTTAAATACAGTAATATAAGTGGTTTATTAAATAACAACACAATAATATTGACTAGCCAAAGTCCTGGCTGAATCTGTAGAATATAAGTTTAGGATGAAAACACTTCAGCGTAAAGGCCTTTTTTAAAAGTGATTTAATCTTCACATGGGGGATTTGCTCTGGTGTCTGGAGGGTAACATAATATAAAGACCTTGTAAACGTTCTCAAATCCCATCGTGAATACACAAATGTTTTCCTCTTCTAAGGTGGAGTGATTATACTGTCCGTATGACATGAGATATACTGCAAAAAACTGATTGAATTCCATGTTACTTTTGTATGGCCATGCTTACAAGGTGTAACAGGATCGTCTCTGATACTGGATTTGTGTTGTTATAAACGTATGTTCGGCTCATCTAGTTATTCTTCTCAAAGTGGAAACTGACCTAATGTTTTCCACATCATCCTACAACCCCCACCCCGAAATCCTCGCTCACATACCATGTGTCACAATTTGTCATATTGCTCGTTGGCCATTTACAGAACTTCACCCAAGATGTAAACAAAAAAGTGCATTCACCTTTTGTTTGTTTGACAAGAGTGAATGCCAATTAACAAGAAACACCTGCAGATAAGAAGAGGGGTTGCTTCTGCAGGTATTTATGAGTAGGGGGCTTGACGCTTGTTCTCTTAGTATAATAGAGGAGGAATAATGAGGATGTCCTCAGAACATCAACAGAAAATGGAGAAGAGAGGTGAAGGAACCCTGGCGATTATAATGCTGGCTTTAATACAAGGTAGGGTATTTTATAGAAGAGTATACTTTATTATTCTAAATGTCGCTTCATTTGTTCCCATCAAGCCACTTAGACCTTCTTTTTTACAGACATTTCTAATGTGTTATCATTTCATATATTAGTTTTACTGACAGTTTTGATCACTTTAGATGATGTGTTATGGTTGTGTGACTTGCGGTGAATCAAAATACAATTATTTCCACACATTTAACAAAGAAAATAGGCCATGCAGTAGTCAAATGAATCAAAACAAAAGACGCAAAACTCAAATAAAATGATTAACTTAGATTGTCTCTCTCTATATAATATTATTTATCAGTAATAACAGTTTCTATGGTGTCTTCCACAAATACCTCATATGTGTCTTAAAGGGCTGGCAAGTATAGTCTTTTAGAGTCCCTTGACGACACTAAATAATCAGAAATGTAAGTGTGTGTCATTTATATTGAAGTTATTAACGAACACTGTTCTCTAAAACATCTGTTGTCTTGTGTCGTGAAGAACAAAGCATCTATCATCTGGTACAATCATTTGTTTTCTATGCTTTAATTTCCACTGTCTTTTTCCTGTTGAGGCATTGCCTGCTGTTTGCTTTCCAATGGAAGGCTCTGGTGCCAACATAAACACAAACTAAATGAAGTCTTCAATGAGCTAATTTTAATAATAATAATAATAATCAATTTTATTTATAAGCACACTTTTCATTTGAGTAAACAAAACTGCTACAGAGTAAAATGGTCGCTGCCGTCTGACATCAAGGATATGGAATAAATACTCAAACATCTTGCCATATCAATGAGCTATTTAAAAACACTTCACTTCTCTTCTCCAGGTGTTCTGTCCACTGGGGCTGTGGAGGTGCGGCCCTCCATGAACCCTGCAGTGGTCGGGGCCTCCGTGACGCTGTCTCTGTTTCCGTCCAAGGCTCTGAACAGTGGCAGCTGGGCCGTGGGGGGGTCCCTCATCCTCACCTGGACCGGGGCCCAGCAGGCCGTCTTCCCCAACCACACGGGCCGGGCCACGGTGGACGTCCAGACCGGAGCGCTCACCCTGACATCCGTCACCGTGGCCGACTCGGGACTCTATGTTGTGCAGAGCGCGAACCCCCAGCTGCAGGCCAGTGCTTCCCTCTCTGTTTATGGTGAGGACAAACACATGGTGGATGTTGGGGAAATATTTGTTCTAGGCCCATAACTTTGACCCAGTTCATCAGTTTGTCCTGCCCTCACTGAGCTCAGGCACCTGTAACCTTGAGCTGCTGTGTTCCCAGTGTTTAGTCTTCCTATTCCTGCCTGTTGGCGTCAGCTGATAGAGGTGCTATAGTGATTCAAGATTCAAGGCTGTTATGGTCATTCGTACATAGCTACAGTGTAGTTATTATGTCGATGAAAATCTTAGGTCCCAGGCTCCTCCAACAGTGCAACACAATAAAACAGATAAAATGGTGCAAGTAATACAATAAAATAGAATAGAAGTAGTGCCATAAGAGTCTATAAACAAGATAAGAGTCTATATCTATATTTATCTTGTGATGCACAATGTTGATTCTTCTCTCAGAACCAGCTAAATACATGGGTCTTGGGTAGAGATCTTCAGAATTGGTTTGGCAGCAGCTGTGTTACCTCGTGGCTCAGCACATGTCTTGTGAATTCTCCGGCCGAAGCTCCAAATAAACCATCAGTGTTTGCCATCAAAGTTCCTGCTCTCCCTGTGTCTCTATGAGTCTCCATTGCTTCAGAAGTGTCCATCACAGTGGATACACAGTGACTGACTCAATACTTCATCCATTAGAAACTCTTCCACTAGCCTCTTCTAGAAATTGCATCAGAAACCAGCCCATATTAAACTGCCCACATGTCATTAAACTCTTGGTAGCTTAACCAGACACATAGGGGGGAGACGAAAAAGTGCTGATGAATTGTTTACACTACAAGAACAGGTTCCTATTGTAATGAGAAATGAGAACCTCTTCAATATTCTGAAAATCCTTAAGAATTCACGTTTCAATGTCGTAATATTTGGACTGACAACAAGCAAACTGCTCGCTACTCGCTTTAGGAGTAACGTGTTTTGGTTTCGCTGACCTTTACTCTCCCACCACATCGTCCTGTGGACAGTTTATTTCTGTTTCCGTCAACACTCACCTTTACCTTCTGTGTACTTGTTCCTTCAGTTCCTTTTATTCCTGCTGGGTAAATATCTCCAAACATGTCTCTGCATCCCCATGCTAAACCTAATCTATAACAATCTGTATCACTATGGGTTTTTGTATAAGCACATTGAACTCGCCTGATAAGGGCCACTTAAATATGGATTCCAGACAATATTACAGTAAATGTTGTGAAAAGCTATCAAACCACTATCTGTAAAAAATATCTTCATTAATCTTGAATGTATTTTCTTATTTTATAGATCAGTAATAACCCTAAAAGACTATAATTGAATTTGCCAAACTGTGATAAAACATTTGGCACTTGCCTTTATAAGTGTACGGCAGACACAAATAATGTTCATCTAATTTAAGACAAAAAGGATTTAACACATCTCTATATACTGTATACTGTAGTTTAGTTCAGACATAGTCACCTTTAACAATCTCTAAGGCTTCAAAACATATGTATAGATGGTCCAGCTGTTCAATCGGACGGATGCATTTAGATGGTGAAGAGACGGTATTAGAGTACGCTAAAGGGTCTTTGAGCATGTTTCTCTTCAGTGATTGCAACCTGATGTTAAATGTTGGGTTTTCTTATATCCTGTCTTAATATCTGTCCTTGTTTGATGTTACAAATGGAGCTGCTGTGATGCAAGTAACATTTCAGACTTGATCTGACAATAAATTATCATATCGTATACATTAACGACACACACCTTGTGTAGTCAAAGATGGAAGTTGTTCGTCACGTTTTTCTCACAACTTCTACAATATGTCACTATGCGTTTATCCTAAGCAACCTAACCTACATATACTTAATCCTTTAGACATGTCCAAGACGTTAAGTATCTCGCCCAAGAATACTTCGACACTTGTTGACTGGGGATCAAGCTGTTGACCCTCTAACTGTTAGCTTTTTCCTCTCATTAAACATTAACATCCACAGACCAGATGGGAGACATGAATCTCTGGGTTAGCCTTTGATTTGGGAGGGCGGGCCCAAGGTATAAATAATGGGTGGCAATGACACATCAGTTTATTGATCTTTGTGATTACGGTAATTACAAGCATATCACTCTTTACGTAATATATGTGTTAGGGTGAGTGAAGCAGGCGGGACCCAAATGCAGAATAAACTGGCAAAAAGACCTTTATTTCAAGGTCTTAAGGAACAAAACAGAACACTACCTCGTGAACAGAGTCAACGACAAACAATGAAACAACAATGACAGACAGAAAAACCAGAACTTAAATACACACAAGACTAATCACACAAACAAGACAGGTGAGGAGGGAGGAGAAAACATAGGGGCACCAGGTGAACACAATCGGGTAATCAGGTAGGAGGGAAAACAGAGAGACAGCAACAGGCAAGATAGGGGGTGAACACTGTTCAAAATAAAACATGAAACTAAAGACAGATAAAGACAAGACAAAACACAACACAGACAGATCGTGACAATATGTGCGTCTTGAATTTGACTAATCTGAAAACAACATAGTTAAAGACATATATTCACATGTATTGCCATTGCCAATAAATATGTTGAGCATATTTCTGCTTCCCCCTTGTCACGGGGTCTGAACCTCCATTTCTTTTGTGGATGCTATTCTTCAATTGCTTCTTACTATAAAGCCTCTTAGTGTTAAGTGTGTTGAAATATCTTGACCCTTGTCTCCTCCACCTGTCTTACACAGAGCTCATCTCCAATGTGACACTGAAAGCCAATCCGACCGACCTGATAGAGTTCAAAAGTTCGGCCGTCGTTACCTGCTCCGTCTCCTCTGGATCCTCTCTCTCTTTCCTCTGGCTGAACAGCAGCTCTGAGGTTACAGGAAGTGACAGAGTTCAGATCACTGATGGAGGATCCACTTTAACTATAGTTAATGTGACGCGCTACGACCAGGGACCATTCAGGTGCCGTGCGATCAATCCTCTCAGTAAGGGCACCAGTGCTCCAGTAAACTTCACCATCAACTGTGAGTAAGACAGTGATATTTCAGCCATCGGCACTATAGCTCGTACATTCAGTGGTTAGGGATGTATGCAGATCCTTCAAATCAAATATACAGATCCTTAAAATCAAGTAAAAGTACTTACTATATTAAAATACTCTAATACAAGTAAAAGTCCTGCATTGAAAATGTTGCTTACATTTTGTTTGCACATATTACTTTAAGCATTTCATTTTAATACTGAATTTAAAATACAAAATGAAATAAAATTACTTACATTTGTTTGAGATGCCAAATCATTATCCTTTAAAATAGCTGTTATTTTTTTATATTGAGTAAATGAAATGCTGTTTCCCTCGCACATTCCTCTGTTTAATTTTGCACATTTCTGTTCAATGCTACCTCTCCAAAAACAGCACTTAATACTCTGATTTCCTGCACACATTGATTGAGTGATTTGTCATATTCTTATTGTTTTTAGTATATTTATATTTCAAGTATGTATCACCTTTATGAATTTATTTATAGTTTTAAAAAAGAAAAAAATCCTATATATACTTCTTAGCTTACTAGTACAATCCCTGTTATTTTATGTACTGTATGCACCATTAAATACCAAATCAGATCCCTTATATGTATAAACCTACTTGGCAAACAACTTGATTCTGATTATTGACTGTGTTTTTTCCTTCTGTCTCTTTCTCAGATGGTCCGGATAACATGGCGCTGACAGTCAATGGACAGAACACGACTTCCTTTTCCGTGGGATCCAATCTGACCCTGCTCTGTTCAGCCCAGTCCGGCCCTGAGGCCCGGCTGCAGTGGGCGTTCAGAGGAGAGACTCTGAACACCACGGGTTCTCTGTTGGAGCTGCTCAGTGTCAGCGAGAAGCAAAGCGGGTCGTACTCCTGTCTGGCCTCGAACCATCGCACCAACGTGAACAGAAATATCACCACAAACATCATGATAGCAAGTGAGTCTCTTAGTAGAGAGCCGTCAACCTCCATATTCAGAGATGGCAAAAGTACACACATCCTTTACTCAAGTAGAAGTACAGATACCCATGTTTAAAATCGCGTTGGTCAAAGTAGAAGGACTGACTAAACTTCTTTACTCAAGTAAAATTAAAGAAGTGTAGGAGCCAATTAACACTGTGGGTATAAAGGTAGGAACCTTAGTTTGTGGTTACAGGCACGTCGGAAGGCCAAACTGTTTTTCACCACACACGGAGAACGCACACGGAGAACACACACACATACACTGACACACACACACACACACACACACACACACGGAGAACACACACAAACATTTGCTTAAGGTATTGTGTGAACCGTAATATCGTGTATGGTGAATGAGAAAATTAGACAAGTTAAATGGACACCAGGGAACAGGAAATAAATGGACTGTGTTTAAGTGTAAACTTTGTATCAAACTTGTATTCACCTAGCAAACTTTGTGTGTGTCAATTACGCCAACATAGCGGATCCTCAGAGGCTTAAAGTGTTGGCTTAGCCTCTACAAGAAGTATGGGCTTCAAAATGTGCGTAAGTAAAAAGTACCCATAACTAGCAGCTGTTTTAAAGAGTACCTGACCTCCCTTTATATTAATGGAACAATAATGTCATTGTTAGCTAATGAATGTTTCCATGCTGAACAACGGCAACATGACAACGTTTTCATTGGTCCCTCTTCTTTAGAGAAGACCAGGAAATGATGGATACACGGATCGTGTTCAAATCAATAGGCACGCAATGACTCTAAATAATAATGATCACGCCACCAAACACACATTCAAACTAAAGGAACCAGCCTGTTTGGAAAATGTGAGAAGTAGAAAGTACAGGTATTTGAGTTCAACATGCAAGAAATAGAAAGTACAGGTATTTGAGTTCAACATGCAAGAAATAGAAAGTACAGGTATTTGAGTTCAACATGTAAGAAGTAGAAAGTACAGGTATTTGAGTTCAACATGTAAGAAGTAGAAAGTACAGGTATTTGGGTTCAACATGTAAGAAGTAGAAAGTACAGGTATTTGGGTTCAACATGTAAGAAGTAGAAAGTACAGGTATTTGTGTTCAACATGTAAGAAGTAGAAAGTACAGGTATTTTGGTTCAACTTGTAAGAAGTAGAAAGTACAGGTATTTTGGTTCAAAATGTAAGAAGTAGAAAGTACAGGTATTTTGGTTCAACATGTAAGAAGTAGAAAGTACAGGTATTTGGGTTCAATTTGTAAGAAGTAGAAAGTACAGGTATTTGGGTTCAACATGTAAGAAGTAGAAAGTACAGGTATTTGGGTTCAACATGTAAGAAGTAGAAAGTACAGGTATTTGGGTTCAACATGTAAGAAGTAGAAAGTACAGGTATTTGGGTTCAACATGTAAGAAGTAGAAAGTACAGGTATTTGTGTTCAACATGTAAGAAGTAGAAAGTACAGGTATTTTGGTTCAACTTGTAAGAAGTAGAAAGTACAGGTATTTTGGTTCAAAATGTAAGAAGTAGAAAGTACAGGTATTTTGGTTCAACATGTAAGAAGTAGAAAGTACAGGTATTTGGGTTCAACATGTAAGAAGTAGAAAGTACAGGTATTTGGGTTCAACTTGTAAGAAGTAGAAAGTACAGGTATTTGGGTTCAACATGTAAGAAGTAGAAAGTACAGGTATTTTGGTTCAAAATGTAAGAAGTAGAAAGTACAGGTATTTTGGTTCAAAATGTAAGAAGTAGAAAGTACAGGTATTTTGGTTCAACATGTAAGAAGTAGAAAGTACAGGTATTTGGGTTCAACATGTAAGAAGTAGAAAGTACAGGTATTTGGGTTCAACTTGTAAGAAGTAGAAAGTACAGGTATTTGGGTTCAACATGTAAGAAGTAGAAAGTACAGGTATTTGGGTTCAACTTGTAAGAAGTAGAAAGTACAGGTATTTGGGTTCAACATGTAAGAAGTAGAAAGTAAAAAGTCGTCAGAAAAACAAGTAGTAGAGTAAAGTACTGATACCAGAAAAATGTACTTAAGTACAGAAACAAAGTATTTGTACTCCACCACCTCTGTCCAAATTTCTCTAGCTGTCCTTGACTTAGTTTTTTCTCCACAGAGTCTCCTTTGTCAGGATCTGAACAACGAGGAGTCGATGTGGGTCTCCTGTCGCTGCTGCTGTGGGTCGGGGTCCTGTCCTCATTGCCCGGCAAGTTGTAGAATACAATTGTGTTAATAAGTCACTCTTTTTCCATTCATAGTCTTCGAAATATTCCAATATATAGATGATATGTCCACTCAATTCTGCATGGCTTCCATAAATGTTTTCTCTCAGAAAATACAAAAAAGGTTTGTTATTCCTTTAAAATGGGGAAATGTCTACATAAATTAATATCAAGTCAACTCTACATGATACAATGATTTTAAGAGACAGATTAAAGGTCAAATATGCTTCCTTTTGTGAAGTCAGTGATAAAACTTCAATTTGGGATTCTTTATATTATTAAGGAGTAATCACTATGATATTCTATGTAATCAATTAAATGTAGGTGTATGACAAAAAACACAAAAACGTTCAAGTTGTAATATTTAATCAGCTTGTTTTCTCCAAAATCTCCCAAAAATGTATTTACGATCTTTGGGGATTAAACCCTTTCAACAAAATTTCCAAACAGGCCTTGCTTTTCTTGTCGGCTTATAAACAACAAATTGCCAAAACGTTTGTGAGGGAAAAACTGTGTGAAGAATAACTCTGACAATCAGCCATGCTTATATGAAACTAAACTGCATACACTGATTTAATCTGACCTGACTAATAGTTTGAATAACTATCTTCAGTCTAATATTTAATATTCTATCTGTCACATACGTAAATAATACCTTTCTTTATATCTTGTTATTGTTCATTTGTAAATTCAACATGTATATTTTCTACTTTCTTGTTTATTTATTGTCTTTTCATTTTTATTGTACAATGCCATGTCTTTTTTAAGCTGCTGCAACACAAACATTTCACAAATTGGGATCAATAAACTTCTATCTTATCTTCTTATCTCTTTTACAGATGTCGGTGGCTCCTTCAGTCGATGAATGACTGATGCAGTGAAATAAATCAGATCCAGTGAACCGTAAAACCATAACACAATTTAAACGAATTATATGTGTCTTTAATTCTTTTTTGTTTTCACCAAAGAAATTATGAATGCAATATTATTGTTATAA
Organism: Notothenia rossii; assembly: GCF_949606895.1. Taxonomy (NCBI): domain Eukaryota; kingdom Metazoa; phylum Chordata; class Actinopteri; order Perciformes; family Nototheniidae; genus Notothenia; species Notothenia rossii. Next base: position 9,035,291 of record NC_136905.1, read on the forward strand.
TCAAATTTGATCAAGATTAGTTAGATCAAAGTATTGTATCTTTGACCTATTTGTGTGTCATGTGTACTAATCAAACAAGGAAATCTGTCCGATAAGGAGTACAGAAAACACTTTGAACAACCTCATACCTCAAATAAACAATGACACACAGGTTGAGTAACTACTACCCAGCCAAAGTAAATATTCCATTGTACCCATAATAAAAAAATGCCATTGCACGGACGCTTTAAGTGTTATTTTATTAAGACTTTGTTTGTCGTGTCTAGCGCTCATGATTTCCACTTGAATTGCTGTAACTATTAAAGAAAGATTGAGTATTTAATAATCAAACCGAGAGAAAAGCCCTTCACGTTGCATTGGCTGATTTGTATACAGATTTAAAAGGGACATATTATGAACAACTCACTTCTACATTCTGAAGTACCAAACTTCAAACTGTGAAATAAGAATATCCAGTCAGTTTTTTTGTCAGGATTCAACAAGCCATTAAAGGCCCAGATACACCGGCCAGTCACCTGAGAAGTCGCCGACGCCGACACCGACTGTTGCGTCGGCGGACTCTCCTGCGTATTTGCCGACTTCGCGCACTGGAACACACCGCAAATCCGAGCCGAGCACGTATGAACTGCGCATGCGTGAGTGGCAATAACTCGCCTTACCAGCAGGCGGCGGTAGTGTGTATTCATCATTCAAAAGAGGCAACAACCGGAACAACCGGAAGACAGAGAAGAAGAACAGACTCCGTTATATAAACAAACAACAAATAGCGTTTTTCTTTCCATTTTCACTCTCGTCCATTGAAAACATGAACGAACAGGAGCTCTATAAACCGATGAGGTGAAATAGCCGTCAGTGTGTGTTCCATCTTCCATTTTAAATCATTTGTTTACCTCCCTCACTTCCGTTAACGCTTCTCATGCACTGATTCGCTAGCTGAACAGCCAATCAGTGTTATCCCTTTGTCCGACTTCCGGTTGTGTTCTCGACGCCGATCGGCAAGAAAAGGCGTCAGGTCGGCAGAAAAGACCCGACGGTGCGGCGCACACCACTCCGAATAGGGCTTGCCCACGCTCATGTTCGGCCCGACTCCCATTTCCTGCCGATTTCGGGCCGGTGTATCTGGGCCTTAAGACTAAGCTCCCCTTGAGGCTTATTAATATAAACCATCCCATCTGAGTATCTCCGCAATTTCTTTGAAAGCCCATCAGAGCAGACTGGGCTTTCTTTCAGCCAGACATAAAGTGACAGGCATGAAAATATGAGATCCAGACAGAGGGTAAATACAGGTACACTCGAACAGACAGTCAGAGAAACATAAAGGTATTTGAGTAGAAACATGTATACGTTTATTTTCAGGTACACACAAGTATGAAACCTTAATATCAGCATATTGTGTCCACTTTAAACAATGAGGAAACTAAAAAGAAACATCACAATCACTGACAGTCATTAGGGAAAACCAAAAGACTATTGAAAAGTCACATTGGTTTTATTCCTTAGAGGTACTTGGCATATTCAGAAGCTTTGATTCCAGTTTCATATGAAATAAAAGTATTTCCTCTGAGAAGAAATAGTATTCCTAATATTCCTCATGTGGATCTGCAGGTACATTAACCCTTTTACCCTCCATTGAATCCTGTCAATATTGTTATACATGATGCAGCTTGTTATCCAGAAACTGTAACAGCGAACATTGCCAATTTGTCCTGATGGAGAGTTACTAATGATATATATTCAAAAGGATTTCCAATAGATGCTTAAATATGTGTACAATCTCAAATAACATATCACCACCTTTTTAAACTAATTGCCTAAGTCAGCATGAACAGATTTCCCTCTGGTGCTCGGCTAGCATTTTAAACTGTTTGTGGCTGCCCCTATCCCCATGGTCTGTCACAGCAGTTGGAATAAAATAAGTGAACTGTTTTGCCTAAGTCACTAGCTCCAAAAGTAATTAGGCCTAAGTCAGGTTTAAAATTGTAAGTAACAATGGCATGTTGCTAAATTGGCAAAGTAACATTATCCTCTTATTTTACATAATTGAAAGACAGTGTTATTTATAAGTCAATAGTCATATAAAGTCATAACCTTTTGTGTATCATATATTCTATATTTGGTTCACTTTTTTCAGTTCTTGCCGTTGGTTATCCAGTTTGTTCCACCTGTACTGAGGAAGCGTTTGTTGTGTTAGCCCACAGTATACTTTGTATTAGAGAACCACAACTCCACTGAGCAGGTCCTTGCTCTTGCTCTTATCTGGTTTGTTTAAAGTTGCAGAACAAGTGAGGTTTACAGTAAATTTCCACACCTTGTTAGGGTTGGTACTGGGACCAGGGGAAAACAAGGTGTGGTCATGACTGGGTGGTGGCTCAGTGATGGTAGGGGTGAGCATTTATGTGAATTGAAAGCTTGAGCAAAGTAGAGCAAATATTTGCTGATAAAAAGGTGACTGATCACCCGATTAGAATTACAGCCAGAGTCAAGTCCATTCAGTTAGCAAGGAAGGATCTAACAAAAAAGAAACTGGAGATTAACATGGATGTTCGGGTGGTGTTGCTGATCTTGGCCACGACGATAACAGGTAAGGCTGATTATTTAGAACTTGATTTCAATGTATATGTTTTATTCTATTAACCCATTGGTAGCGAGTCTCCAGATCCTAATGACATGCAAGTTTTAAACATGCTGCTTTGTGTTAACTTTGAATCTTATACTAGAAATATTGGTGCATGGATAATAATTACATTTAATTTAACTAAATGTTTTCTGTTTCTAGCTACGGGGAGCCAGAAGATATATGCCTCAAGGAACCCGTTAGCAGTGGGCAGCAGCGTCACACTTTTCAGCCAGGACATTGTCAAAACAGGAACGTGGATCTTTGACAATAATTTGATTGTCTTCATAGTTACGGGAAGTGGAATCATCGCCGACTCTTGGAAGGACAGGGTTACATTCAATTCAACCTCTTCATCATTGACTATAACATCAGTGAAGCTAGAAGACTCTGGAGAGTACACATTAACGGCAATCAATACCTTTACTGCTAAGTTAACACTGTCAGTCCAAGGTAAGGACCCCTTTTTTGTGTTTACTCCTCCCTAATATACTTTCTCACACTCTACGTATCATAAATAAAGCTTAATCTTTAAAAAAATACATAATCAACCTTTCCTGTATTGTATTGAAAGACCTAATAACATCGTTTTTAAACAGCAATCAATCAGCATGGAGTATTTGTATATTTCAATGTCTACTTCAATGTTTGCCAAGTTTTTATTTGCAAATACAAGTGCAGTACGTGATCTGTAGCCATTACGGTCACCTTGCATTTGACTACAGCGAGCAGAATGAGTCAGCTTTGCTCGTGTCCTTTATTTTAGATCTTCAAATTAAATAAGTAGGGCATTTTGATTTACATTTTGTTGTCTGAAACAAGACTACAAGTGTTCAGCTATCCGAGGCTTTACTCAAACTAAATACTAATACCAGTGTCCCTATATTGTTATTATATTTTGCACTTAAAGCAATGTACATATGAGGCTGATTTAAAGATATTCAGGAATAAATCAAATTATTGGATGAATCTAACTTTGACCTGATGATGGAAATAGATACAAATATTTAGGGGCAAAAAGTGATTACACTATCTTCAGGTTTATATTACTGTACTTTATGTGCCGAATGTATTGGCAATCTGTCCACTATGATGAGATGTTTAGTTTGACCCAAAGTGGTGGGCATTCAGGCCAATATATGGTGCAGGGATGATGTTGTTTGTAGGCCGTCAGAAGTGAGCCTTGCACTAGTGTCCTCAACAAGGAGCCAATTGGATTTGTACATTGGATTATTGCAGAAACATTTATTTGGCTTTGGCATGAATCAGACTTCAGTTCATGTCATATGAGTCATGTTTCAACCTATGTTTTTTTTAAATCAGAATCAGAATTAGAGACAGGTTTATTACCAGGTAGGTTTACACGTACGAGGAATTTGACTTAATGTCATGGTGCATACATAACTATATTATAACATAAAAAATGATTAGAAATAACGAAAAAAAGAGAAATATAGCAGTATTTACATAGGAATATAATGGAATAAAAAGGAATAAAATATAGAATAACATTTGGCAGTAATAAAAAAAAGAAAACAGATATTGTACATCTTAATGTACTTCATTGAGGTGAGACACAACATCTCTTGTTTACTACAACCCCAAATTTCCATAAAACCTAACAAATAGCTTGTGTATTTCTTTTTTTCCACAGTGCCTATTTCCAATGTGTCTCTGACAGCAAGCAACACTGACCTGGTGGAGTTCAACAACACAGCAGTGCTCACATGCTCTGTGCTCAATGGCACGTCCCTGTCTTATGTTTGGTTGAAGGGCAGCTCGGAGGTGGCAGCGGGAGCGGGAGTACAGCTCAGCGATGGAGGCGCCACTCTCACCATGGTCGGGGTGACACGATATGAAGAGGGGTCGTACAGGTGCAATGTGTCCAATGGTGTGAGCGATGCTATCAGCCCCCCTGTTCACCTCAACATCAACTGTGAGTTTATATCTCAGTGGACATTTTTAAACGACAGCTAGACACATCTTTTTAGATTAGCTTTTTATTAGCAACCCCCCAATTGAAATGTTATTGTTATTTACCTACCTTTATATTCTTTTATTTATTTTATAGGTCTTACTCTTTTTATATATATTTGTTTCTGTTGTACCTATATGTTCACTTTGTTTCATGGGGTTTATATTTTATATTGTTGCATCGACTCAGTTGTCTTGTGACTTATCTGTCAGAGAGAAACCATTATTTATTTTATTTTATATTATTTTTATGATCATACATTTTACATAATTTGAGCTGCATGTGTTGTATGAAAAGTGCTATATAAATAGAGTTTTATTATTATTATTATTATTATTATATATGTAATAATAGCTTAGAAGCGTCAATCACTCAACGTCAACCGGTTAAACAATTTTCCTTTTCTTGCTTCATCAGATGGTCCCAGTAACACAACAATGACAATCACGCCCATGAGGTCCGCCTACATAACGGGATCTAACATCACACTGTCTTGCTCTGCGGAGTCTAAGCCCCCAGCGGGTGTCCAGTGGATGTTTAATGGGGTGAAACTAAATCACTTTGGCCCAGAGCTTCAACTGGAGATGGTTGCAGAAAACAAGTCGGGAAATTACAAATGCATACTTCACAACACAGTCACGTCCAGGTTCACGAGCAAAAGTGGAATGATCAGGATTTTGAGTAGGTTTTGGAATTGTTTTTCAAGTGTTTGAACCAGATGAAAGGATTGTTGCTGTTAGTTTAACAAAGGGTAGACAGCCTAGGCTGTGTTCAAAGATAACAAACTCCACCCAACTGCACCTCTAACGCTCAATAATTAAAAGTCTATTTGCCTTGCATAAATACAAATGTAAAAACAAACAATGGAAGTCATACAGGGTTATTTGCAAGACTTGAATGTGACTTCTTTGAATTCTGCAGTCTCCGTGATGTTGGCACAAAGCCGGCTGAGACTTATATTTACACTTAAGTTATTGTATGTAATAAGCAATGAGATATACAATGGTAATTAGGGAGTTTTAGAGATACTAGTGGCAGATTTTCTTAACGAGCCATAGCTTTCTTCCCCGTTTCCAGTATTTATGCTGAGCTAAGATAAACTACTGTTAGACAGATATGACAGTGGTGTCAATCTTTTTCATTTTCAGTAAAACAAAAGTAAATACAATAGGCATAAACAAAACTATGTCAGGCTATTATTTTAAATATTCTAGAAATATATGCCAGATTCATTAGATCAATGTTAATTTGTATTACTAATTTTCCTTCTCTTTCTATAGCACCGATAGTAGCCGTTGTGGTGAATCCAACAGGTGGACCACCAATACTTCATGAGCAGTACATGCTGCATTGTGAAGTGACTGGATATGTTGGAAACATTCAGTGGTCGAGGAATGGTCAACCAATCACTGCTGATAATACAACAGTCATTGATATGACCAACAGGACACTCCTTCTCAAGCCAGTCCAACTTTCAGATAATGGAGATTATCGTGTGAGGCTTCTAGTCCTGTGAGCAACATGACCAGCCACCCTTACACAGTCGAAGTAAACTGTAAGTATTTTAAAGGTCACCTATTGTGCAAATTCACTTTTATGTATTTTATACATCAACATGTGTCCCCTCTGTGTAAAGAGATTCTGAAAGTTTCAGGAAAAAAGGTTTGCTCACTTTTTGTCCTGATCCATTTATATAAAAACCTGTCTGAAATGAGCTGATCAGGTTTTGGCCACTTTATGATG
>NC_136905.1:9041822-9311822 GCF_949606895.1 Notothenia rossii
AATGTGACTGGAACTGCTGAGCATTTTTACTGGATGAAAAACGGTGAGCTTCTGCATGAAGACAACAGAACTGTTTTCTACATGGATAACAAGATAGTCACTTTCAACCCACTTGAACTCAATGATACTGGACTGTATCAGTGTATGGCTCTGAATCCTTTTTGGAACAAGACAAGCCCTTCTTACATGCTTCTTATGAACTGTGAGTAACACTGAAGTGACAATTATTAACTGTCACTTTTTTAAATCTTAATTCATAGTATTTGTAGTTTCTAAATGTTGGTACCACGAGAGCCTACTTTCTTTCTTCCTGTTGCAGATGGTCCAGAAACACCCATGATTGATGGTCCAGCTTTTGCGGAGGAAGGGCACTCGGCTATCTTTACCTGTTCTGCCAAATCAGTGCCTCCGAGTCACTACAGCTGGTGGTTCAATGGCTCCAGCGTGGCCAATTCTTCTGTGTTCACAACTGACCCTTTGTCTTTCAATATGAGTGGAGAATACACCTGCATGGCCTACAATAATGTGACGGAAAACAACAGCACTAACTCCAAGATGCTCACAGTCATTGGTAAGAACAACTCAGCATCTCATATTGTATTACAAGCCTAACTTCATACTGTAATCTATATCTTTTTGCATATAATATTACTATGCCACTATAATGCTCATTTCCAGGCTCTTTGTATTTTGTGTTTCTACTGTGACATGTTTACTTGCTTTAATGTTCAAAAAGGTCTGTAAGACTGCTGTAAAGCTCTTTTCACCCTCTGTCTGAAACCAGAGCCAGTCTGCTCTGATTGGTTAACTGGCCAGCTTTATTGTGATTGGTCAACCGCTTAGAGATGTCCCACCCCTTGACCTATCACGTACAATGTGTTTTATAGCACTAGCCACTAGAAGCACAATTGTTACATAGTGATGTCACTGTGTTATGGAAGTAAACAAAGGAGTCCAAGGGAGACCATTTACATGCACATTAACCTATATTACACACTACAAGAAAGGGACAACCCCAAAAAGCATAACATATTTAAATATACTTAACTGCTTTTCTTCTGTTTGAATGCTAAACTACATTTAAAAGTAGAATGTAATCTTATCTATTGGGTTTGACTTCTTCAATGCATGTCATGTGACTGTACAACTGATGAAATACTGATTGATTCCTGCTTTGATCTCTTCCCACAGAGGCAATAACATCAGTGATGATCAGAATCACCACAGTTCCAATAAACTCAGATGTCTTCACTCTCACCTGTGACGTTTCTGGGCCTTATGACATGATCTACTGGATGAAGGACAACATGCACCTCAACATGACAAACTCCACAGCAAACCCTCTCTCGTCCTACCACATTAAGAACAACATGCTGTACTTCACTCCGGTGAATCGGGTTGATGACGGGACATATGAGTGTGTCGCTACCAATCAGGCTGGTCAACACAAAAGCCCCACATATGTGCTCCTGGTGAACTGTGAGTAAATCCGTTGAGAAAATCCTTATTTATTTTATTTTTAAATGCTGCATGACAATGTATTGTTGCATCTTTGACAATAGTATAATGAAAACAACGCCAACATCACATATTCAAAGAGTGCTGCTATCTTTAATGATCAGGTGATCTAGTTTGGCTGAACTTTATATAAGTTAGGCAAATGTATTGAGCTGGTGATTGGATATTCAACAAAATGCAGAAGTGAATATATTGTAATATGGTAATAGTTATTTACTATAACAGTAATTTTTACACATTGGTTTTCAGCTTTACCAGGCCACAACTTTGAGTGTTAAACAATGCAAATGCAGACATTTAAAAAGTAGCATTGTGTGCCAAGGCAACACATTTTCTACCTTTTTAGTGTACCTTATTCTGACCAAGTCTCTGTTTCTGTGTTTGCAGACGGCCCTCTGAATGTGATGATCTCTGGTCCAGATAAAGCAAAGGTTGGCAGCTCCGTGTCGTTGACATGCTCCGCTGAAACTCGGCCGGATTGTGACTTCCACTGGTTCTTTAACAATCCGTTATTACCGAATGTAGAGGTCGGTCCTGTTATCACTTTCTCCGTGACCAAGGAGAATGAGGGAATCTACGCATGCAGGGCGAGGAATCCTGTGACCAATATGGAAGCGTTCCAATACAAAACCTTCAATGTGATTGGTGAGTGATATGATGAGCATACTTGTTGACTTTATTGTACGGTATGACATCCATAACTTTGCTATTAAAGGTAGGCTAGGTAATTCACTTCAGAAACACTTTTTGTTATATTCCATGGAATGCTCTTAACATCCCGATAGCAATGAATAAATTAAATGCTTAGACAATAAATATATACAAATATTTCATCTGTGTAAGCCGTGGCGCTGTAAAAAGCAAGTCCAATTATCTGCCTCGGCCCGCGGCAGATAACTGGATGGCCTACCTGCCTGTCAGCCTTCCATCTTCTCGTGCACAAACTTATCTCATGCCCTCATTGGTCATGTGCGCGTTTGTGTGTGTTGGAGGAGGGGCTCTGTAAGGAAGTCTGAAGGAAGGGGCAGATTTTTGTACTTTCAAATTCTAGTTTACTCGAGCTGGTTTCTCCATTCTTACCTACCCTACCTTTAATGACTTCAGAATATGTGCTTTACAATTACAGATACCTCCCGTTTTACTAAATGCAACATGTGATTCATTTGTTTTTGTTTCCGTCCCTTTCTCCCTCTAAGGTCACGCCTCTGCCCTCCACTTCCATTCCCGAGGCGTTCTGATGTTGATGGGTGTGTTTGCTTTATCTTTCCCTGTGCTGTTCAACTGAGTCCTTCACATTTTGTCCAATTGCTCCCTCTACAGGCTTAACACTAACAGTCATATTATAACATGTATGGAAAGGTCCTACATAGTCAATGATATGATTTTAATGTTATCAGTTATTGTGTTTCTTGTTGTTTTGAAAGGCAACGATGACTTAGAAAGCGTGACTGACTTTAAATTAAGTAACATTTTGTTGTTGGATATTTCTTTTTATTAGATTTATATTTGTTAACGTGCAATACATTAACAACGACATTGAAACTGGAAATCATTTTAATACCGTGTAGGGTTTTATGTCAAATTCAACTCCTAATCAACCAACCCCTTGCCCTTATTCCTCCAAGCTTAGCACTTTCTACTTTTGTTGTTATTTTGGTTTTACTTGCTTGTAAGCGCTTTGAGCACCAGGAAAAGCACTTTATAAATGTAATGTATTATTATTATTATTATTATTGTTAGTAGGTCAAGGTAAATATAAATCGAATCATGCTTTAATTCATAGAATGTTTTTCCTAATGAATAAATAATCAACACAATCAAAATCAATTTAGTTGGAACTTTATTGAGGAGGATACATTGTCTCTGTGCTTATTCAGAAAGTTATAGTTATGCAAACATTGTCAAAAATCTACAACTGTTTTTTTTAATCAATATGCATGTTAGCGATAAATGTATACATTTTAATTCAGTATAAGGTATTTATAGTACTTCTTTGTTGTTGTTCATATTGGGACACTGGGACCCAAGCTCCTGGTGTTCCCGCCCTTCTTCAGTATGGAAAACCGTCTGCACGTCCTCAGATTCTTGTTTTTTTTCTTCTGGCAAAATGTTTTCCCTTGTGGTTTGAAAGAATCCAGATAGATAATAAAAAAACAAACACATAATGTCACGAGTAAATCTCTAATCAACCCTTTTGAAGAGTCCCTAATCACCTTTCCATACGAGCCAGTGGAATATACTGAATACAAGATTGATATCACTCATTGTTTTACTTTGTTTTTTAATAAATCTCTAAAACTATAACTCACATTTTCCATTCTTGCCGTTGCGTCTGCCAAACTGCTGACAAAGGCAGCGGGACTTCATCTCTCTTCCTTTTCCTGGGCGCCCCCAAATACACAAAGAGAACAATGGGTTAGGATGAAATGCACTCCACTAAGGCTGTGTTTACATTTGCCCGCTAAATTGTATCACCAAATGTTGCTTTTACCTTCACAGTAACAAGCTCTGTTGCGCTGTCTTGGGATGTCGATTGGATTTGCAGTATTCAGTAGTTCTCCAACAATAGAGGCTACGATACAATTGATACAAAAAATACAGATCATTAATGAACATGAATGAAATAAAGTAATGCAGTTACAACAATTCAATACATACAAATGGACAACTTGTGGAAAATGTGTTTTGAACATCAAAATCACATACCATCTGAGAATTTGCTGACATCCAAGGATTTCTCATGTGTCTCAGGAATACCTTTGAAAATCACAGAATAAAATGCAGAGGATGTAAACATACTTTAAAATGAATTGAATAGTATAATACTGAAAAAAGTATACACTACCTTGGCTGTGATCAGTAAATAGGAGCAGGGTGAGAGCCAACAACAAGAACAGTCTTGGTCCCATATTGTAGTTTAGCAAGTCCAATACAATGAGTCCACTAACTTCAGTCCCAGTGAGGGAATACAAGGGATGTCGTTTGTCTCATGTCTTTATAAAGGCTGGTGTTCATTTCTGAAATGATAGCTGTGGCACATTCAACGCCTGCCAGGTATTTGAAGCTTGAAACTTGCCCTACCAGCACCTTTCACGGTGGGTGACTGTGAATGACAGCAAACATGCACCTTTGCCAAAAAAAACTGTTTGTGGTTTTGAGTCATGGCTCATTGTCGTGAGAAAGTGAAAGACCTGATATCCACTGAAAGAAAATTTACTGAGTCTTCTTATTACATGATCTTACCAAAAAATAGCCAAGAGGGCCAGCCTTTTTTTTTTATATACCATGGTAAAGCCTTGATGGGGGAACATAATAGACATGTTTTAAACTGTTACTGTGAATTAGTAGCATGTGCAAAACAAAAATCTCAAAAAGGATGTTCTTCCTACTTGGTTGGTGGTTTGTGCTGCAGGGACATATTGTCTTTTTTTTTTATTCCTGGATAAGGCTTTTCATGCTGTGCAAACTTTTGTAATCATCCATCAAAAATGATGGGTGATGTTATCAGCCTTGTCAAAAAAACTGCAATGGGTGCACCACAAACTGTCACATGGTAGGTCATGCGTGCTATAATCCAGGCAAGGTATGTGGTCTGGTATTGTTTGATTAGTGTTGGATAAAACTTTTGGGCAAAACGAGACTTGTTCACCAGTCTTAAATAACTGAAGTGTAGCTCTCTGCTCATAACAATGTTTAAGACTGGAAAAAAACAAGTAAAAAAACATAAAACAAAAACCCCCTTTGGCCATCTTTGTACTCACAATGACCCTGCTAGTTAGTGAGCTAGAAAAGAGGATATAATACTCTTCTTCAGCGTCATATTTGTATTCTGTGTCTCTACTGTGAAATGTCTCCATCCTTTAATGTTCAAAAAGCTCGTTATCTTTCTCATACTGCCTGTGCTGCAGCACCTCTTTTCACCCTCTGTCTGAAACCAGAGCCCAGTCTGCTCTGATTGGTTAGCTGCCGGTCAGCTTAGAGATATCTCGCGCCTTAACCTATCATGTACAATGTGTTGGAGCGCTAGCCAATGGCGTGTTACATATTGATGTCATTATGTTACAGAATTAAACAAAGGAGTCAAATGGCGGTGTTTCAGGCCGGTGGGAGGAGTGTGTGGGGGAGAAACTCTCTCAGGAGGGATCTTTGGGAATTTAGACTTTGCAGACCATTTACATGCACAAAAACCTATAACAAGCTAAAGTGAAGGGAAAACCCCAAACAGCATAACAGGGCCTCTGCACATTAGTTTCAATACATGAATGTATCCTCCTCAGTATCAGCAACCAGATTTAATTAATCAGTAACGGACACTAAAACAATTTTTCCTATTTAATGCATTCTTTCATCACTTACAGTCAGACATCCTGAAGCATAATTTCAAGGCCTGTAGCACAACCCTCGTAAGAGGCTCAGAAGCGTTTTAGTGTAAAGCCTTTTTAAATGATCTGATTGATCATAATGTCGCAGTTGAGGTTACACTTGAAGCACAAGCAATTTTTAGATATATATGTATACAACTTCACAAACTACTTAAATACATTTATGTTTGAAACAAGACACAGCCTCTCATCGCAAAATATGTTAATGTTACAATAGGTGAAGCAAAAAAGGTGCAAAGACAATAATGAGACAACAAATCACATGGTGAAAGGCGAGTAAACATGGTTATAGTCAATGAAAAAACATTTGGTCATTCAAATGAACATATACAAAAGACACCAGACATCACCATGGAGTAAATAAAGCTATTGGCAAATGAATGTAACTCATGGAACCAAAATGGCAAATGACAGCAGTTTTCTGGTAAGGGCAGTATTGTATCTCATTTCTTTTAAACCAGACATATACTGGCAACCCGTTTCAATTAGTTCCTGTTCCAGTAGCCTCAGATGGGCAATGCATTTTATCATTGTTTATTTTTTGTTATATCCATCCATATTCTAACTTAAATTAGGCCTTGTACGTCTCTAGACAGTTTTAAGTGAAAACTGGAGAACCCAGTTATAAAGCTTTAAATAAGGAACAGCAACTAATGTTTGACCTATAGCATATCTTCATTGGAGTAAAAAGTTGTTGCATCTTTTTAAAAGTTTAATTTCAACCAATTGACATCTGGATGTATTTATCCATAACGGTGTCTTCCAGCATTCAGATTTCCTTTCACTGTCTGGCTCTGATCGTGTTCACTCATATTTACCATGTGTCAGAGGAATGTGAATATTCTACTATGAGAAAACACTTTGACAATCAAAAGCTAGTGGATCAGATGTTTAACGGGAGTAAAGGCAATACTTTGTTTCTTTACAGCACAGCATGTTACATTTCTGACTGTATCGTTACCACAACAAAAACTCTATGGTCCCATAATCTGTAACAGTGGTCACCAACCACCATGGAGAGGACTTAATGTGTTAATAATGTGTACAGCTCTGAGGCTCAAATAATTAAGTATGTTGATCATTGATGGTGTTAATAAGCGGAGTGCTGTTCTCTGGAAACAGGGATGAGGACCACCTTCTGTGACTTTGTGCCCTGGCTGCTCAGTTCTCAGCAGGCTTCTCGAGCATGGTCTTGAGATGGGCATGCAGGGGGTCGCACACAGCCTGGAAGCCCTGGGGGGTCAGGTGAAGGTAATCGTACATGTCCTGATGGGAGATGCTGCCGTTGGAGTGGACGAAGCCTGGGTCCACGTTGAGGAAAGAGGCGTGGGGGAGGGAGGTCACGGCCTCTTGCACCAGCTGGTTAACAGCGGCGTTTCGCTCCCGGCGAAGGTTTGGCGATTTACCTCTAGGCAGTAAACCCTGGAAAACAAATGTATGTTGCTTTAAATGTTGGACACTTCTATTCTAACAACACAGACTATAACTACTCTTGTTGTTAAATACCAACTATGTGCAATATGTGCAATATATATATATATATGCTGTTAAAAACTGTGCAATATATACTTGACTGCTAAATCCTCAGAACTGTTACAGGATGTGTATTTTGTAAGATGTGTAACTCTTTTTAATATAATTATTTGTATCTTTAATACGTTTTTATGCAAGCTTTAGGTAACATTAAGCTGTCTTTGGCTCTTTTCTGCTGTAACAATTTTTAATTTCCTCTGTGGGACAAATAAAGTTATTCTGATTCTGATTCTAGTAACATTCCTAGAAATACATGGATCAATGTAAAAAAACATTTCACATCTAAGGGTTGTTTCCCAAAATTAAAATTAGGCTTGGTCAGTCAACAGTTTCTCACCCATGTCAGAAGTTATGTTATAATAGTCTGTCGAGACCAACTAAATATACAGCACAAGTTGTTGCATCTTAGCCTTCCCCCAAACAAGTAAACCCTTCAAATAAAGTGTGACAAGTAGCGTAATCCAAAAAGTTCACAAAAAGTTGATTAGTCTTTTGTTTATAAATTACACAAAGTTTAAATCCAACTACCGGTAAAAGTGTTGGCATCACTATGCAGTCTAATGGTCGCATGAACCTTATTTGTCATTTTCAACGGACATGCAACTGTAGGAATGCATTCAAAAAAAACCTACGAGTACTACAGTGCGGGAATTGGGAAGCTTGTTCTTGATGACTTGGACAATAGCCATGATGCCTCCACAGATCTGTTCAGGAGTATGGGCATAATTGAAAGTGCCCACCCACAGCACTACAACCTACAAAAACAGAAGAGAAAGAAATGTTTAAATAACCTCCATAATAGTTTAGGGTCAATATACCTGGAGATGGAATTCAAGCACAAAAATAAAGTACAATGGGTCTACTGTGTGAATAAACAAGTACAATCATGTTCTCTATTTTTGGCAGGGATATAGACCTTTGGGCTGATGTTATCCAGCTCGCCGTTGCTCAGTCTCCACAGCACATGTTGTGTTGCATCACCACCCACCCCAAAATTGAGGGCATGGAGAGGAGAGAACAGCTGCCTCCATATCTACAGACAAAGCACAACAAGGAAGCTTCAACTTTGACTGTTTGAAAGTATAGAACAAGAAATACAAGCTATCAAACTATCTTTACAGGACCAGACACAGGAAGGGGTGTGACTTACCCCAAACTGGTGCAGGAGTTGAATTAGAGAGTCTCCAACAAACAGGACATCAGGCTCTTTGTCTTTGCTGTCAGAAACAAAGCGGTTGTGCTACAAAGAGAAAAAGAGAAAGTAAACATATATACACACTATGAAATTATTATTTGTGTTTTGATGTATAGTAAATGCACACAAATGGTTACAACATTTCTAAATATATTTTGGTATTTATAAATTGGAAGACATTAGCTTGAATTAGCATGGACTGCAGATGGAAACTGGCTTTTGCCTATAATCTCATACATAGCATCTCTTCTCTTTCAGAGATGGTCCTTGCTCAATCGTGATATATAATACAAACAGAATAATACTAGTGCACATTTCTATGACAATCCAAGGGGAAAACTGCTTAATTACAGACGCATATATCAGCATTGTTGTTATTGTGTTAAATGACCTACACAACAATGACTATAAGTACTTTACAGTAATTCCCAAAGAGTAAACATTAGCAACAATACAAGACTGGGGAAACCAGGCAGTTCATGGTTGTATTAATGCTTTAGCTAGGTTAAATACATGGAATAAGTAACAAAAAGGTCATCATAATCACATCATTTCACACACCAAAGACATCCATCGTGCATCTCCCTCGATGTCCTCACGGAGAGTGGGTGTGGCGGCTGGGTTTGAGTCTTCTGCACTCATGACTCTATCTGTGTTAGCTAGCAGTCACGTAGTGTTTTTGTTACGAACAAACTAATCGATTAACCAAACGTCTGCAGCTATAATTGCTAAATCTAAGGAGGTTTGAAGAATTAGCAAAGGTAGCTAGCCTACTTGCTGAAAGACAAGCTAGATGTGGTTTAACAGAGAGATACTGGTCACAGCAACACAGATTGTTGTCAACCTTATGCAAACCTATACGGTGCGAAAGGGAAAAGGCAGAGCTTTATATTAAGGCTACATTTAAAGATATTAATGAACATAGGCTACCATGAAATCAAAAAACCGTCATCTCCCAATTCAGATTCAGGAAGTAAATGTTCACTATAGTCGCCAGTACCATTGTTGTCCATGGGCAACAACATGTGTATTTTTATGTTTTTTTGATAATAGTTTGACACCTTTTTAATACTATATGTTTTGCGTTCAATTTAGGATCATACTTTTTGAAGAACTGGAAAATTCTAAAGTGCAAACGTTGATAGGAATATAAAAGATAATACGGGTTCACCCCCTCGTGTTGGAAAATGAACTCACCCTGCTCGATGGTGCTCGTGAGAGTTGCTGCTGCGCAGAGAAACAGCTACGACATGTTGCTGAGCAACGATAAATGTACAAGAGGAAGAAAAAGACTAACAGTAAGCTGCGCTTTATATTATCGATTTAAAGTTTGTATACAAATGTTTCTAGGAGGATTTTTAGTATGTATAAGATGGAATGGGCTCAGTGTTAAGGTTAGTTATTGTGTTTTTCAGCAGGTAAAGCCAAATACTTAAAATCCATACACGTGTGATTATAGTTAGAGTGCAGCTGGTGGTTGATTTTACTCTCACCTGTTTGCTAACCACCTAGTTTACTAGCATAGCTATCAGGCTAAATCCAAATAACAGGTGTTTGGGATTTGGATCCACAGGGGGCGCCGTTGCAAATTGAAACGTGTAATTAATTTAATCTGTTTATTCATTTAGCAAGCACTGTTATAGCGCAAATGCATATCATGTTGGATTATTTTTGGAACAGTCTTCAACGTTAAGACCCTTTTGACAAAAAAAAGAAAGTGCGCACGAAGTAGTTGCTTCGAAGTTATTTGCAACATAAATGTAAGCGTATAGTATGGCATTGGCTTGTTCATATAAATATATTTACAGTCATACTCAATCGCTCGTGACTTTGGTCAACCAACAGCTTTCCCAGTTGTTATCAATTAAAAGTTGATCTAAATACCATCACCAGCTAAACGCTACATGTGCACTGTTGTCACCCCCTGTACTCTTCAACTGGAAAACTACGACATGATAATGTGTTAATGTTTGCAAACAAAGTACGGCTGACTTGGTTTGAACTACAAATATTCTATTTTGCTATATGGATATTATCAGAGAGCACAAACTGCCTGTAGTAGACATCAACTAAGTGTAGCATTTGCCATTATGCTGTTGCCATGGTGCTTTTGTTACATTGCTAATTTTGTTTTAGGTGCAGGTGAATTTGGGACATATTGAACTTCTTTGCTAAGAAAATACTGTGAATGGAGCATTTTAGCATACCATACTTTTCCCTTGGCTCAATATTGTTTAATTTAGTGATTTTTTATTTGTAATTGGCTTAAAAATTACATCATTTACAGTACATTTTTCGAGTCAAATAGAGGAAAAAAAGGCTGCCTTCAATATTAGGATCCTCATTCGAAAGTTGTATGTGAATATTTATGTGAATGATCATGTAAAGAGTGTTTCACTGTACATGTCAACTAGTGTCCGTCTCAGTTAAACTATCCACAGCGGAGACTCAAATCTTGCAGACATCTCATGCAGTAAAGTGTTAAGAAAATACATTTGGTATGCTTTTTCAGTATGGATAATGTGCAGGCCACAGTCCAGAGGGTCAACATTTTTGATTTAGCCAGCAACTATCATTAAAACATAAGTAATTTGCTTTATAAGAGTTGGCATCACTGAGGTGCAACAACATCCTGCGGAGGTGGCCTGGCTCTCTTATCTCGTTTTTTACAGTCTTACAAATGACTCATTGTGCTTATCTTTCTGCAGAAACTGGTTCAGCATGAGCCACATGTGCGGCAGGGCTTCATCGGACAAAGAAAAGATTTTAAATGTTTTCAACAATCAACTAAAATCAGCAGATAAAAACCCTCGCTCAGTGAACAGATTCACTGCAGACTGCAACTGTTCAAATCATAGTAAAACAGATGAGCAGAACAAAATGAAAAGACGTAGGAGCCGCAAGGACAGAAGTCAGATGAGAGGTGGTGGGAAAGAAGTCCTAGCGTACAAATCACATCATCATCACTGCCGCCGCCAAATCAGTAGCGACATGGCGGCACATTACGAGAACGGCTGTCATAGTAGCTGTCGCTGTCCTTCAAGGAGAGCGACCACCACTCCTGCTGTACAGGAGCCCAGCATAATAACGGACAGTCGCCTGATAGGACACCAAGGCCTGTTCAGCCATGAGGTGAAGTCTATCGACATTGAACGCTTGTTAAGTGAGCAGAGAAAACTGAAGAAAAGTGGACAGCAAGTACATGCAAACAAAAATGCTACTTCACTAACCTTTTCAACATCCCAAATCCCTTCTCCATCCTCCATTAATGATTTATTGGTTGCTGATAATGATGAAAGTCTGCCATTGGAAAAACAAACAGGCCATGATGATTGCGAGAAGAAAGATAACCAAATCAGTCAGGGATCAGAAATAACAGCCGGGCAGAGAGCGCAGCCACAATTTGAGCTTTCTTTGGAAAGTGTTAAAAGCATCTCCTCATCGAAAAACAGCTCCAGCGATGTTGTGATAGTCAAGAGCAATAAGATGAACCCTGACGTTTCTGATGAGGGCAAAGAGTCTCAGCTGACTCCCACTGTTATGAAAACATTAAACAGGAAGGTAAAAGGACACATGATTTCTGCTCTGGACCACACCCCAATGAACAGGGACTCTCCTGTCCATCACACACAGGCTGATGGGGTCAGCCCGAGCCCCCTTCAGCTGTCCAGCTCCCCCATTGCTGACATCTCTGACATACAGCCCAGAAGACCAGATCCTGACTGTGTGTCTCAGTCTGTCGGTGCCGTGGCAGCACGTTTGACTGACTCTCTGCGGTTCCCACTGCTGAGGAGGAGAAACCTGGTGGCAGAGAGCAGGGACGTCCTGCTGAGAGCTCTACGGGACAACCACGGATCGCAGCTTCAGGAAAACCTCCATGAGGTGCAGCGATGCCTCAGATTTGGTGTTGATCCCTCAAAGAAAGTCCAACCTCAGGATTCGACCATGATGGAAGAGCTTCTACCTCCAGGTAGGCTCTCAAATTCTTGACGCTTCTGACCAAATGAGATGTGTTTTTTTTTAAACGTTATGGTTGATTTGAAGTGACACGTCATTCTGACTATATGTATCATCATCTTTCTGTATCATTAAGCCACTGTTATATTCAGATATGGTGGTTCACAATCTAATCTACAAAAATGAGCAAGAAGTACATTTTAGGCATTTATTCATGTTCACATGGTATCATGTGATTTTGACTTATTTTAGTAGGGATGCACCGAATATTCGGCCGCCGAAAATGGTTAAAAAGGCCCTTTCGGCTTCACCGAATGTCAGGGAACAGGGTTACGTTGGTAAGCTAACGTGTTGTTGTGATGACGTAATCAAAACGCGGCGACAAGCACGGCGCGCGACCATGCTCGCGGCTGGCTCACAGCCAACATGTCTGGCGCTTGGAGATATTTAAAAATATCAGAGAAAGAGGCGCGGATTGCGATTTGTAAAACGTGTTCAGCTGACATTTCTCGAGGGGGTGTAACTGCAAAGACTTTCACCACTTCGGGATTACTCCACCACTTGAAATCAAAACACCCGGACAAATATGCAGAGTAAGATCAAATCACAAGCACTGACAGCGAGAGACTGTTCAGCGCTGCCTCTCATGTGCTTGATGAGAAGAGGAACAGACTTATGGCTGATAAAGCAGAGAAGCTACTGTTCATTAAAAATAACCTCCCACTTTCCCTTAATAAGTAGACAAGGCTGGCTTATCATAAGCTTATCTAGTTCTACATGTCTACTCTATACCCACTTTCCTGAACAATTTTCATTGTGAGTTATAATTCACCATCTCAGGTTATCATTAGGGGGAAATGACAGCAGCACAGTGTTCAATATATTGTACTTTCGGTATCTAAATGATACTATGTTGTTTACATTGCTCATGAGGACAGACCACCTTATTTGCAGATTCTTGAAATTGTAATTTAATTTGTAATTGATTGTGGATTTTGTATCCAGTTTTCACTTTATGTATCTTTATACAATGTTTACTACTTTGCTTATGAGGACAGACAGCCTTATTTACAGATTATTGAAATTGAATTGTAATTTCATTTGTAAAAAGTTACATTCATGTGGATTTATCCAGTTTGCACATTTGTATGCATGCACTTATAGGTGCATTTGTTGTTGTTGAATGCCTGGCTGTTACAGTCTTTATTTACACTAGTTTGTTGTAGGCCTCTTGGCCTAGATGTTTATGCAGTTTTAAAGCACCTTGGCTTTTGTTCTGAATGCACTTTGTTGTAGTTATCCTACAGAAAAAAGAAAATGCACTTGACTTGGAATTAATTTACTGTGTGCATTCAAAAGTGCTGAATAAATGTTTTATGGACCCATAATAGTGATTATTATTTAAGTTAAGTTTTGCCATAATCATGTCTTTTTCCATAATCAGGCAGCTGAACAACATTGGTAAAAAATGTATACATTATATATATATTTCTATTAATCATTTTCGGCATTCGGTTTTCGGCCAACTGTTTCCTATTTTCGGTATCGGTTTCGGACAAGAATTTCCCATTCGGTGCACCCCTATATTTTAGTATAGGTATCAATAACTTCTGTATTCTCAATATTGATTGTAAACAAAAATCTACGTTTTTATTAAATGTTCACTTTTTATCAAATGAGTTTAAATAACACTGCATTCTTTATGCCTAAAAAATGCATTAAATACATTGATTTCTTTATGAAACTGTTGCAAAGCTAACTAAAAACATGAATTGTTTAAATCTAAAGTATATTTTCTTATTTTCAGTCTTCTTTTTCATTGACTTTGTTGCAACATCACAGGCCACAGATATTATCACCGCCTACTGTTAATCATTCAGAACAGGAATGTGATTGTGTTGTCCTGCATGCTCAGCATCTTTTAACAGTTACTGTCTTACCTTTATGGATAGTGTTTCCTTGCTCAGATTTAGAGGACGAAAAGTTACAAAAAGAGTGCATTTTGTATAAAGAATAGAAGAAGCTTTATATTACCTTGACATTAACTAACATTAATGCACAGAATGAGACGATGTATTTTTCACCCATTAATGACATTAAAAGCACATTTAGGTTGGTGGGATTTCTTCGTGGCCAGTATGAACACAGTATGAATACAGCAGTGAAAACATCGTTGAATGTTCATATTGTTTTTATGACAGAGTTTATTATTATAAGATGTAAACTGGTATTCTTCTTGAACTGAATGTATTCACAATAAACATTAGCACATTTCTTGTATTATAAAAGCAGTGGTAAGCACTGTTCACATTATAGTTTGTGGGCAGGTTTTCAGTTTTGTCTCATCCTTTTTAGATGTTTTCAAAGCAGCATTTCAAGCCGAAACTGCTAATCAGCCATGTTTTGACGCTCAGAAAACCACACCTTTCAGAACGACTGGAAGTAGACATTTTAACTGGAAATCCGGGCCACAACCAAACCGAAACATGGAACAGGTAAGACCTTAACTTAACTTCCTTAATTTAGTTCTCTTAACATATGGTCAACTGTTATCCCTTATTTTGTCATTTTAATTTATATTACTCTGGAATAAAATGCTTTCTGATTTGTATGTAAAGACAGCTGATTGGTTGACAAGCCCTGTGGAGACTTCTGTCAGCATTTTTGATGACATCACCAGACCTTCTTGCGCTCCTCAGTTCTGCATGGACTTTGAGCCCTCTGGAGGTACAGCCAGCAGTCATTTGTTCTCTCCACCCTCATGCTGGGGACAAAAGGCCTCACAGTCTGAGCCGTGGGAAGACAGCTTCAACAGAAACAGGAGCAATAAAGATTTTACTTTTGATTCCTTTGAAAACACCTTCAAAGACAACACCAGAGCAGAGAGGAGCAGCACCATCCAGCCTTTCTTCCCTTATCAAACTCAGCTGCCAGATCGACGTCCTGCTGAGCTAATGCATTTCCCAGACCCATTTGAACCTGACAGATATTCATTTGCTAACTCCTTCTCCACCCAAACTCACCATCCTCAAGAGAGTTTCCATCCCTACAGCCAATTCAGTCGTCCTTCTACTGGCCCTCCCCTCAGGTCCCACCACACTGACATGAAACATTATCCTCCATCTCACATGATAGACAAAGACCCAGCAGCCCCCCTCTCTTCTTTCCCGAGCCCTGAGCAGTGGACCTTCCCTCCAATGAGACTGTACTAATATAGAGTGAAGCTCTGCATGAAGACAAGCCTGTGAACATTTCTTTCACAAACTTAAAATGCTCTCGATTCAAACCATCAAGATTTTTTGTTGAGAGCGAAAAATATGTTGCGTGTGCTCGTATTATTTTTAATTAAAAACAGAGTATTAAATGTAATAGCAGTAGCTAACATCACAAGAATTATCTCTTCTATTCATTTGTCCCATTTATGCTGAGATAAACAAACGCACAATAATGTATTGTTTACATTTTAGGAACATTTTTTAATGTGCAGAGCTGTATACATATCATCTTTAACACTGGTGTTATAATGGGAAATTCTTATAGAAGAAGCTTTGCCAGATGTGCTATTGTGAAAGCATTTTGATATATTTTGTGTGGGCTACATTTAAATTGTGTAATACAACAAACTGAGCACATCAATTAAATGACACCTCTGATTAATGCTTGTATGGATAAAAAGTTTACAGTGCAATGGATCATACTTCACATTTCCACCATATTTTCATGTTCCTCTCCAAACAGCAGCACATTTTATTATGCATTGAACTTAACGAAAGGTTTGTCTCAACAGTCACGAATGAACATTTTCAAGTAAGCAAGTAATATTTTTCATCTGATGTGTGAGTGTCCACATTTCCAGGTTCCTCTTCTTCATGAATTTCATTGTTAATTTCCTCTGCTTCTTCTCTGCTCCCGGACCTTATTGCCCTTCTTAGCTGATTCCAAAACAGCGCTTGGGCCTGCGTCGGGTCAGTGCAGTCTGAGCGAGGCCACTGCAGATAAGTCTTTTTCAACATGACTTTCCTCATGCGGTGATAGCACGACACCTGCCTCTCAGAGATTTGCTCCAGAAACACAAGCAGGAGGACGTCCCGGTGCTCATCGAAGAGGCGGTAGCTGGCCAGTTGGATTTCCAGAGAACACCACTCACTCTTGAGGAAATTCCTGCTCACCACACAGATAGTTTTGCGGCTGCTATATACAGCAGAGACAATGTTGTCCACAATATTGCGGCCTAGCTCAAAGTCCCTGTGATGTAGACAAAGTTTAATAGACGATCCATTGCCCTCCAGGTTCGGAATTAACTGGTCCATGACCCATTGTTCATCAGAGGAGTTATAGGAAATAAATGCGTCATATTTGCAATTTTCCTCCTTCTCTCTGAGTCTGCGCCACTGCTCACCAAACCAAGAAATGAACACATAGTAGCCATACTTCATTTTCCAGTACAGTTTGACATAAAGTAAAGGAGTTACTGTGAACAGGAAGATCACAACTGCTGTGCTAAGGAAGAAGTACTCTTCCAAATCTATGTAACAAACTTTGGTGTCAAAGTTGTGGAATCTGCTTTTTGCATCGTGTGGGCACGGAAGATTGTAGAGATAGACCACCTGGGTTTTTTGGTTGTGCACTGTCCAGTTTTGCAGCAAGCTGTTTTTACAGGTGCAGCTTAGAGGAATATTCCGTATGTCGAGGTAGTGAAGTTTAGGTAAACTTTCTAGTGCCTCCACATGAATGCTCTTCATTATATTGCGGTTAAGCTGCAGTTTGCGCAACTTTGTGAGATTCCCAAAAACCTCTTTTGTGAAGTTCTGAATACCCATATTTTCAACAATCAATTGGGTCAAATTTCTTAGATTTTTAAAGATGCCTGGCTGTAGTTGTGTCACCCCAACACAGCAGTCATCTAACGTGAGGAAACTTAAGCCTGTCAGATCATCAAAGGCATCGGCAGGAAGTTTGAAGATGTTATTGTTCGTTAGATACAGAGATTTCAGGGAGTGGAGGCCACGGAAAAAATGTTGGGGTAAAACTGTGAGGCCATGCGGCCGCTGCCCGTCCAGTTTCAGATCCTTCAGTTTGCTGAGGTTCATAAATGGTGAACTGGTTTCCATGAGGAAGCGAAACTGATTACTCTGTAAATCCAGAACGGTTAGCGTGTCTTGAAATACACGATAGAGGGAAGTGTCAATCGTTTGGAGGTTGTTTCCATCGAGATAGAATTTGGACAGACTTTGTAGTCCATCAAGGCCAGATGGCGCGATATGACTAATCTTATTTCCTCCCAGGTCCAGTGTGTTAAGATTCTTTAAACTGTGGAAGGTCCTATTAAAAATGACAGCGATACGATTGTTGCGTAGGTTGAGGATTTTCAGGTTGAAAGTATCTTCAAAGGTGTCGCTGAACAAATCAGTTAAGAGGTTATTATCCAGACGGAGTGTCTCCAGCTTTTTTAACCCTATGAGAGCTTTACGATCGAGATAAGCTATTGTGTTTATGTTGAGCTTTAGTATTTTGATATTTGGTGTTCGATAGAAAGCATAAGAGCCGACCGATAGGATGCGGTTGTAGCGATAGCTCAGATCTGTTATATTGGTTAAATTACCCATGTGTTGTCTTTTACAAGATTTCAAGGAGGTGAGATGGTTGTGTTCTAAATTGACACTTTTTAACCTTGTCTGTCTATCGAGAAAGTTAAGACAACTTATGCTTTTCAGGTTATTGTGGGAAAGATCCAAACCCTGTGTGATGTTAGGACATTGGTTAAGAATTTTTTTTGGCAGAGTCCCAATCTTGTTACTACCCAGGCCTAAATGTTTTATCCATTTCACTTTTTTCTTTAACAATATGCAAAACTCTGTGTCATTTTCAAGGCCCATGTCAGAGAAATCAACGTGACCTGCATTGATATTGCTGATGTTTAAAAACTCCTTGACCTTGACACTTGTTGAACGCAAACGCAGATAGTTTACACGCCTTAAATCCACTCCTTCAAAAGCCATCGTAGGGAGCCTCTGATTGTAAGAGAAATCCAGCACCTTGATGTTCTCGAGAAACGAATGATTACATCCTAATGTAGACAGATTATTTCTAGACAAATATAATGTAGTGAGGGATTTGGGTAGTGACACATTTGAGTGGCTGAGAGAGGTCAAATGGTTGAAGCAAATATCTATTTTAGTCAGATTTACTAAATGTGACACAGACTCAGCGACCTCTGAAAAGTTTTTCAGATGGTTTTGGCTCATGATTAAAGTTTCCAGTTTGAGAACAGTGGAGAAAATGCCTCCGGGGAGCCGCTTTAATGTATTGTTTGTCAGCGAGAGAAAGGTGAGGTTGTGCAGGTCCTTAAACACAGCAGGGTTAAGCTCTGATATTTGGTTAAAGGACAAGTTCAGAGACGTGAGATGAATCAGGTTCTTGAAAGCAAATTGACCGATGGTCGTTATCTCATTGTGATTTAGTAGGAGTTGCTCAAGTTTTTGGAGATGACCAAAGCTGTTGTCGGGAATGACCCCCAGATCATTAAATGAGATGGTGAGATTGATTGTAGATGACGGCAGGTCTTTTGTAATATTTGTAATCTTCGTCTCCTTCCGATTTAAACATTTAAAGTTTCCTTTCCAGTAGGCGTCTTCAATGCAGTTGCTGTAGCTGTAACCACTGGCCATTTGAACTGCACCAAGAACAAATGCAATGGAAAACAGCCAATAAATTAGACTCGCCATTTTGCCAGTCCAGAGAAACGTTGTCCTTTAAATCATTTTGGGCAGTCTCTTTGTTGGTTTGTTTTGCACCTATCATATATTGAACATGTCTGGAGAGGGCCTCATGTTCATCAACTGACGGTGGTACAGGAATCTGAGGAAAGAAAAGATGGATTTAGATTACTTGTCATGTTTTACAGCCAATGTTTTTATCATGCGTTTGGCTTCCAAGCAGACCACAGTCCTTAGATTGAAATGTGTATTTTCATTCTTTAAATCATAAATTCAACTAGGCCACATTTTAAAACCAGAAGAAAGTGACACTAGCAGTAACCCCTTTACGCTCACTAAATCTCCCTACTTCTCTGACTTTAAATGTCAGTGTTGACAGAGAAGCTTTGAAAAATGTCTAAAAATATTAGAAAAATAACATTTCGTTTGTGACAGTTGAGGAGATTTATAAAAGAATATAATAATGCTAAGGTTTTTGTAAAGCGTTCTTCTAGAGATCAGAGAGAAACTACTGATCAAGGCATTGCATTGGATTTTATTTCACAAGCTTAAAACTACAACTGGTGCCACTGCCAACAGTTTCCCTGCATAAGCAGATGGTTAATGATAAAAAAAAAGAAATGCACCAAGAGGAAAAGACAAATGGAGACGGAGAGTGGCCTGAAGTTCAGTATGTGACTAGTGCTGAAGCAAGGCTCGTGGACTGAAGGACAGCTGCCGAGCGAAGGGAAATAAGTGCAAGGAAATGCAACAACTGGAACAACGCTGTAGGTGTGTCAAGGTATGAAGAGCACACAGTCAGTGAAATGGGTCATTGTAATCACCATGTATTAAACCTCAGTGTTTATTTTCATAGTTAAGACAAGTTCCTCTACATTTAAAAAAAAAAACTGTACAAGGAAACATGAGAAAAGGAGGTATGATAAAGAAATGAGTACTAAAGAATAAAGAACTATGTACTGTATATACAACGTACAGGATAATACAGAGATATGTGTTGAAATGTGTATGCAGACATTGGGTGAATGTCTGTGAACATGCAGAGTTAAGAGAGTATATGAGATGTATGCATCTATACAACCAACCTGCATGATTCCATATTTTATAGCAGATACAATTACAAACCAGAAATTGATTAAAAGAGTACACAGTTATTCATACTTATAATTCTGCTCTCAAAGTGCACTACAGTCATGCAATTTAAAATGTATAGATTTTCCTTTAGGGGCCTCTGGACTACAGTAGAGGGTCAAAGTCATGGTTAACATCCTGTGGGAAACACTGAGATCCCCTCCAGGAAGTCACTGTCTGACAAGCCACATCACGTTGCATCACGAGACATCATAGAAACGCAGCTACCATACAATGTGTAGCAGCTTACTGTCACCTTAAACCCAACCATCACCACAACAAAATGTTTTGTACGACAGTGAAATCGCTTTAAAGAATAATTGGTGTTCAGTCGGCAAATAGCTAAAGAATAATTCTGAACTAAGAGTGAAAGGTTCAGTAAACCGAGAAGAAAATCAAAGATGCCGGATAACATATTCAGCAATACTGAAACCATCAAGATAAGCTTTTGGAAATATATCACACCATATTGAAGCGTGAGATAATCATAACTCCTACCTCGTAGCGTGCAGAGATGTAGACCAAAAACAAAAGCATAGAAAAAAGTGCAAACAGAGAGCCTGTAGCAGCATCCTATGTATGACTTGGATTAACAAGTATATTGAGTATATGTTTTTTAAAAGTACCTCACCTTTCTCATTCACAGGCCTCCCAACACTAAAGAGCCCATAATAAGCCACAAGGTCGAAAACAGGCAACGGCAAACAATCGTCACTGATCTGTTCAGATGTAGCAATGAAACTGTCTTGTCACATTACATATTTTCAGAAGCAGGTTTTTCAAGATACACAGCCTCTGCACCCACTCACTGAAAGCCAGGGACGCGCACAGACATGTTGGTGAGCGGGTGCTCAAGTAAGAAAAAGGGCACTTCCCATAATCATTTATTTAAAAAAAAATGTAAAACAAAAAGTTAAATATAGTTGCACATCTCTGACTCACGGACCAATTTATTTTAATACCCTCACGCAATTGTTTAATACTCAAAAATAATCAGACAATGGTCTTCTTTAGTATTCACTACGCACAAGAGCAGAAAACAAACTAGTACAATTAATAGTTATTAAATGAGCAGCCAACAATCAAAATTATGAAGTTACTGTTTACCTGATTAAGGACATTACAGGCAAAAATATCGTTTTTTCATGTACTTTGGTCTATTTTGCTTCCATGTTTTCTTTCGCTAATGGAAATAAAACTTCCAAGAAACTATAAATGGTGTTCGTTTTACTACCATGACTGAATTGATCTTTAGATATAAAGCTAATCTGCATTTAAACATAACATTTCAGGGGGAAATACTGACTTGACGTAAGTAACTATCTGGGGAAGTTGTGAGGTGATGTGGTTTTTTGTTTTATCCTTTCCAACTGCAATGCCTTGGTAACTGCATGCAAATCAGCACATTTTAATTAGGCCTAGTTAACGCCTAATTTGCATATCAATGTGGCGATTGTGATGACTTTATTAGATACAAATTTTACTGTATTCACCTGTAGTGTCTCCCCTTAAGTGCAGTACATTAGCCTGTATGCCCATGATAAATTGCCTTAGCTAAACCTGGAGCTTACTTATCCATTAGTAGCCTACCTTAGTTAACTATATTTGTTATTGCCTTTTAGCTAATTAGCTGTAAACTCGAGGTACTGGCAGTTTAGTAATTTGTTCATCACCACTCACCTTCAAAATAAGCCAAGAAAAGCTGGCATAACATGGGACAGTAAAGTGGGAGGTGCTGCTACCTGTCTGTCTGAAATGACTGCCACTGTCAGCACCGCTGTGCAGGACACGTGGGCGGCTTCTCAGGTCGATTACATGGAATCCTTGCGTCCCTCACTTGCGATGTTTCCCTGCGTTTAGTCCCTCCCACCAGGGAAGTATAGAGAGGCGCAAGGAAACCACGAGAAGCAGGGAAATGAGTTTTAAGAGCAATGGGACGTCCTTCCTTCCGGAGTGTCACGTGAAGCGACGTCCGTATGTGATGACGCCGCACAGCTGTTCGTCTGACAGCAGCCAGCTCTGTCCCCGTTATTTTCACAAACACCCCCGCCTCTGTTAGTAGGTACACATGTACTGACACAAACATTTGTATCATCTGTTGTAGACCCAAATACATTAAATAAAACAAGAACTCATTCTCAAAAAAGATAAATGCCATTCTTAAAATGTATAAAAGAAAAAATCGATCATGAAAATGTTTCCAATAAATGAATACAATTATTTTTGACCACTTTGTTGTTCAGATATATCACATATTTGTAACTAAATGATACATTAATTGAAACAAAAAATAGTATGACTGAAGAGTGACTCTCGTGAGTTTCATGTATTTTCTTCACTCTGCTGGGAAACGTCTCTCATGTCAAGAAGCATCAGATCAGTGGATGCGCTGCATCGTCCAATCAGTGAGCGACACACAGTAAAGGGGCGGGGCGAGTATCTGTGTATTTCATCGGAGGATGGTCTGGTGGTTCCTCCATTATCGCTCCTCCATTATCGCTCCTCGGTCCTCGCTCCTCCGGCAGAAATAAGCGCCATGGGACGCTACTCAAGATGGAGCAGACAAATCAACTTCCGGTGATACCGAGGACCGACGAGCGAGGAAATGAAAATAATCGACCCGGGCTGCGTCTCAGGTCGACTATTTTCATTTCCTCGGTCGTCAGATTTGTCTGCGCCATCTTAAGTAGCGTCACATGGCTCTTATTTCTGCCGGAGGAGCGAGGACCGAGGAGCGATAATGGAGGAGCGATAATGGAGGAACCACCAGACCATCCTCCCATGAAATACACAGATACTCGCCCCGCCCCCTTACTGTGTATCGCTCACTGATTGGACGATGCAGCGCATGCACCGATCTGATGCTTCTTGACATGAAAGCAGTCACTCCTCAGTCTATACTGTGTTTTGTTTCAATTAATGTATCATTTAGTTACAAATATGTGATATATCTGAACAACAAAGTGGTCAAAAATAATTGTATTCATTTATTGGAAACATTTTCATGATCGCTTTTTTCGTTGATACATCTTTTTTTTTAAATCTTTTATGAGAATGAGTTCTTATTGTATTTAATGTATTTGGGTCTACAACAGATGATATAAATGTATATGACCGTAAATGTGTACTAACAGAGGCGGGGGTGTTTGTGAAAACAACGGGGACAGAGCTGCTGTCAGACATCAGCTGTGCCGTGTCATCACAAACGGACGTCGCTTCACGTGACACTCCGGAAGGAAGGACGTCCCATTGCTCTTAAAACTCATTTCCCTGCTTCTCGTGGTTTCCTTGCGTCCCTCCATGCTTCCCTGGTCGGAGGGACTACACGCAGGGAAACGACGCAAGTGAGGGACGCAAGGATTCAATTTAATCGACCTGAGATGCAGCCGTGGAGGGAGGGAGAGCTACGGAACTTCAGTCTTATCTCCCGACCTGATATTTTAATTTTGTATTCAATCAATATATTGTTGGAAAGGGAAACTGTGCGCAAACAGCAGTAGATATATATTCATTTATAAAAAATAAAAAAGGGGGAAAAAAGAGCACTTTCTCTGGAGGAAGAAAAAGGCCAGGGGCTCAAGCCCACTTTGATGTCTATTGTCGCATTTCCACTACACGGCCTCGCTCGGTATGGCTAGGCCTCGTTAGGACTGGCTCACTTTATGGCGCATTTCCATTGTAGTTTAGGAACTGGGGTAGTATCTATACGCAGTGTAGGCGGAGCCGTGACGTCATCTTCAATGAGAGCCCCAGAAAAACAACACAGCCGTTAGCTGTTAGCACTCAAGCTCACAGCTCCTCATATCTGTTCAGAAACTAGACAAAATGTAAACAAGTACAAACCATAGACTGTCTGTGTCATGGTGAATACAGTCGCTGGTTTATTTATGTCTGTAGGCCGTTGTTGTGAGTGTGGACGGTCGGAGCATATACAACGTTAGCTTAGCCGATCTCCATTTAGACAACACGCATTTGAAAAGGTTTTTCACCTGCCGTCTGTCTGCAGACTTGTCAAAGCATTAATTCATGGTTTTTACTATCCGGTATCAGTAAGTTGTTACTTCGGCATCATGTTGAAACGTGTATTACAATTAAATCACGGTCAAATATGTTCATCTTGTTGTAGTTGTAGCCCCCTTGCCAGCGATTCTCTCTCTAGTTTAGCATACTCAGCCCGACTCAGCCTGGTTGTTGGTCCGGAAAGAACCTCGATTTTATGTTGCCAGAAAACTGTGAAATAGTACCCGCTAGCCGGTACTAGGCTAAGTGGAAATGCAACCAAAAACGGGCCTCGCACGGCTCGGCACGCTTAAAGCGAGCTCCGCGCTGTAGTGGAAATGCGCCAAAACTTGCACGTGCCTGCTGAAAGCAGCCTCGGCCAGATCCAACCCAGTCTCACAAAAAAACATGTAATAACTACGTCGGTCCACAATTTGGGACGTAGTATTTCTACAAAAACGCGTCTGAAATTGTAAGATCCCTAAGTTTTTTTTGACCATTCATTTCCAATGTCACGTAATCTTGAAAATTATCCCTGCAGAAGAAAAAAACATGGCCGACATTCGTTTTATTCTCGGTGGAAAATGCCTATTTTAAGGTAAGTTTGGCCATTAAAATGCGTTTTGATGTCATTTGATGCGAGAAATATGAGTTTTTAGTTCAGATTATGTGTGCAGTGGATGTACATGATCTTTAGTTTGCTAGTTATTACGAAGATTACTTCAGGAAATTGTGTCCATTCAATGTTTTCATTGTTACCAAGGTGGTTGCTAGGGACGCTGCTATCGATATTATTTCTGTTATGTTGTGTAACTGTTTAATGGTGTTGTCTTTATTGCTTCCCTCTTCCCCGTCAATTTATAGTGTTGGTCCACAGCGCAAACGTATTAGTTCTGCATCTAAAATTGTGGCATAGATACGTTATTTTCCCTTGTGCAATTCTTCATTTACTCAACAATAACACATAATTATCCTTGTGTTTATTTATTTGTTTGATTAATAAACACAAGTTGGAGTCCGTCAGGACCGAGGGTCGGAGCAGCTCATTTGCTTTAGAGAATATTACACCCGGAAGTAAGTATTCTCTCCGCTTCGCTTGACAAACCCCGTGATAGTCCTCAAGCTCTGTGATTGGATGTTTGAGTGTGCTCCGAGGGTTACGCCGAGCGTCGAACAGCACTTTGAAATGGGATGGAACCACGGCAGACTGTCCAAAACTGGATTTTAACGGGTCCACCCCGTCCCCCCCTCCCCCGACCCGTCCCCGGAACTACACATGCTGGCTATTGTGTTTCGCAACATGTTCTCTATGGCACGTCTCTACTGGGAATTGTAGTTTTAAAAGACGTTTTCGTATTTCCCACAATTAGAAGTTGCCAGTATTAAACTGTGTACACCCCTTGAGGTTTAGGGGATATGAAACACTCAAATGTAAAACATATAATTAATAAATGGGTGAAAATGGCTTGTGCCCATAATGGGCATCATTAATATATACCCACATGACAGCTAAGGTCAGAAGAGCTTTATTTAACAGCTGGTCTTATGTCTGTGACCCCTCCTGTTGTTAATTGATAAACCTGAAACATGCACTTGTCAAGCTTCAGAGGCAAATTTTGCAAATATGGCAGTAGCCATCGATCATCTTAAGATAAGATATACTTTATTGATCCCAAGTTGGAAACATTTGCGTTACATCAGCATGTGTAACAGTTGTAAATATGCAGTGGTGTTTATTTGTAAATCATTTAGTATAATCACACAAATTCTGTGTTTTATATTTAATAATTCTGTGTTCTTTATTTATTGATTGTTCAATACCTGACAAGGCCGGAGATGAAAAACTTGGTTCGCAGGTTTCTAAACAGTGCATTACAAGACATCTATCAATATGTGTGTACCTCCACCATTAAACTGTCATATTCTGCACATTTCTTATTCTATCTACATACATCTTATAAGAGTATAATACATATGTATAATATCAGTTAAAATAAGTGCTTCAACATAGTTAACATTGCTGGAGGTATACACACATATTGATAGATGTCTTGTAATGCACTGTTGAGGAACCTGCGACCCAAGTTTTTCATTAATTGCATAACTACACCGTAGTTGTGTATATTGAAATATTGAATCGGCTGCGGGAGGTGTGAAAATGTGCCGTAAAGCAACAACGGTGCGGGACACACCAACCTGAGTAGGGCGCCGCGAATGCCCGACTGCCTCTGACGGCCTCTGACGGCCTCTGACTCCCAGAATCGGGTAGGTCAGGGTGTCAGGGCCAAGAGCCATCGCTTACACTCGATCCCTCCCAGCACCCCCCAGCAGCTCCATACGACAGTGGGAGCGTCAGAGTTGCTGATGCCAGGGGAAGCAACCAATAACAGCGTCAGAAAAACAGTCTATCAAGAACACCCAGCCAGCCCATAACTCACAGATCACTATACCCACAGCTAAAGGGCACTGACTTCCCCTTCTTGACAAAAGAGAAGCACGCAAGGCTCACACTGAAGAAAGCTCTGATCACACATTTGCTCATAATCACAAGATCAAGTGGAATGATGCAATTGAACGCTGCCCTTATACAAATAAAAACAGAAGTTTAGATGTTCTTTTATTAGTTCCACTGCCAGGAAATGTTACGTTTTACAACAGATATATTTCATAGACTGAAATTATATTCAAATGATATATGAATATATTGCACAAGATTAGATGAATGAATTGTTTTGGTAAGTGTATTGGTATTGTTGGTATGAATTATGAGTGTCTATGTTATTGATGAATAACATTAATGCATTTTAGTACAGTATTTTTTGTGTATGTTCCGGATTCCCATAAGATTGTCTTCTCACATCTTCCAATAATTCCCATCCCTTTTATAATATTCCAGGATGTTTCATCTTTTTAAAACTAAGACTTGGTTCCTCTTTATTAATGTTTTCATATCCTCTTTCGCTCAATAGGCTACGTGTGTTCCTCCTTCTCTTTTTCTCCTGGCATTTCTTTTGTCTTTGTTACATTCCACTCTTAATACGATGACAATCGTGCCATCAAATGGTGCAAAATGTTGGCTAAACAGCCAATCATTTGTCTTTTTGCTACAGAAATGTGCTAAATACGATTAAAATGACATTTACAGTAGTGGCAATCCTTGTGTGAGTAACGTCAGCAATAGCAAGTAATCCAGTTACATTTATTTTGTTAGACATCCTCCCATTATGTGTCCTTCATAACACTTTAAAGAAGATATGTTTAGTCTAAAAGAAATTCAAAAATTCCAAGAATATAATAAAGACATCCTGTGGGAAGTCTGTTGTTATCACCAGGATTTACCCAACCGTTGTCTGATCAGAAAGACACTTGCCAGGAGTTTTAA
This sequence comes from Notothenia rossii, assembly GCF_949606895.1. Classification (NCBI taxonomy): domain Eukaryota; kingdom Metazoa; phylum Chordata; class Actinopteri; order Perciformes; family Nototheniidae; genus Notothenia; species Notothenia rossii. The sequence goes on from NC_136905.1 coordinate 9,069,636, forward strand.
ATTACTTTACTAAAGATCATAGCTATAACAATAATTACAATGATTTCAATAGTTTGACCATGAAAGCCTCACCTGTTTAGATGTCCTGGTTCCCCTCTTCAGAGAGCTTCTTGTGTCGAAGATGTCCTCAACACTGACTGAACCAGAAAGAGGAACAACCCTTTCTTTTCTTTCCATATGCAGACACAACATGAAAGTCCCGGGAGGTTTTTATTGAAATACTGTTGCTTGAATGAATGTACACATGCATATAAAACTACTTTTGTATCACATTAGAATAACACAATATTGAACATTGTATGAAAGAAAAGCAGTATTTAGATCATTTCAAATATAATTTAATTTCAAAATAAATAATGTGTGTAAATTCACAAATGTAAACTTGCTCATTTACAGTAAAGGAAAAGTCATTGTTCTTTATTTCATTGGCATTGTATTCCCTGGTTTGTTGCATGTAGAAAATGTCACTATGGTATGTCATTATATTTCAGTGCAAAAGTTGAGGCCTGATGAAATAATGAGTTGTCTTTTCTTATTTCTTTCATCCATGTGGTTTATTTAGCCTGGTCCAAGTCTTTGAATCGGCGCCCATGTTTCTGATTTTTAAACGTATATATATATTCAATTGATATTAAAGAATAAGGAAGTAACAAGACAACAATTCACTCTTATTATCAGGCAATTATTCTGAACTTTTAAACCTTTTTCTAGGTATTTAGGAAATGTCGCACTTTCTTAAGGTAATGTCAACATTTAAAAGTTGATTTATTTTACATTTTGTCCAAACCAATGTCATTTTCTATATATTCCACTTCTATGCAAAAAAAAAAAATTAGGTTTAATGTAAAAAATATATCTATCCTTTCCTCTTCTGCTCTCGAGCCATCTGACACAGTCCACACAGCGGCAGGCAGCCCATGATTAACCAGTCGTCACACACTGAGCCCTGGGAAGAAACAAAAGGAAAGTAAACTTCAGACAAACAAAGATTTTCTCATTAAAAAAACAAAAGATTGATTCAGATCAACGATATATTTTCAACTGAACAGATTTCACAGTGACAGCATCATCTCTGCAGTAAAAAAATCAGCTGTACAGTTTACCTTTCTTAGGTTTAAAGGTCCCCTATTATACTGTTTTTCATCAATATGTTATAGGTCACAGATATATACAAAACATGTCTCTGTGTTTGGCTCCAAACACCAAACAGATCATTGCAGCATTACCCATAATCCCCTCTGTTTCAGCCCTGTTTCCAAAGTGCTGATTCTCTGTCTGTTACTTTAGATGAAAATAAGGAGGTCCTCCCCACGCCCCTCTGAGAGAGATTTGGTTAAAAAGAACACAATGGTGCTCTTGGAGGAGATTCTGGTGATAAGGTGGAGGGGGGGTTACCTTGGTTGGTGATTGGCTAATGGTTACTAAGCCAACACATCTTTATGACATCATAAAGTGGCCAAAATCTGATCAGCTCATTTTCAGACAGGTTTTTATAGAAATGGATCAGGACAAAAAGAGAGAGAATCTTTTTTTCCTGAAACTTTCAGAGTCTCTTTCCACAGAGGGGACACATGTTGATGTAGAAGAGACATGAAGAAGAGGGGACACATGTTGATGTAGAAGAGACATGAAGAAGTGGATTTTGCACAATAGGTGACCTTTAATGTGTGCTTAGACAAAACTGAACGCTCTTACCTCGATGTGGTATTTGTCTCGCATGCTGGTCCTCAGAGCGATCATGGCCCCTGGGAGGAAGGGCAGGCAGCAGCTCTCCCCGTGGTCCTGAGCCACCTGGCAGCCCAGGATACACGGGAGGAACGTGGCACACAGACCTGGAGGTGAGAGACGTGTCATCAATTTGCTATTTATGTTATAGTGTTGGTAATTTCTTCTTGCTTCTACACACACACACAGGTAGACACTTACAGATGCCACAGTCTTCACAGCAGTCGCACACGTTTGAACTCCAGTCTGCGGACCCGGACGTCACCGTGTACTGAGTGACGGTGACCTGAGGCTGCGAGCTGATCACATTGGACTGGAACGCCATTGCTGTAAGTAGAGAACTATTAGATGCAAAAACAGATTATATTGTTCTAGAATACCGTATCATAACAAAACTAAATAAATGTTGTAGCCATATCAAATATATTGCTCCCTGTCCAGTCCTGTGCCATCAAAGCTTCTTTATTCCAAGCAGAGCCAATTGAAGCCCATCTCACTAATATTGCCAAAGAAGGAGGAATTTACTCAGCAGAATAAGTTACTGAATTCGTTTGAATAAAGATCCTGCTGAGTCTTCCATGTAGCAGGAATGGAAAACCTTGTTTTTTGAGGAAACACAGCTTCAGATCTCATCTCACCTCCTGAGGTTGGTAGATTTCTCCTGTAAAGGTGGTCTCACAGAGGGTCACGGGATAAATCCACTAACAGGCAGGCAAACGCCTGCCTGCGTCTCTTATACCCAGTGTGACATCACGCTTACACCGCAGCCCAGTTTCAGTGCTGATATACAATGGCAAACAATGACCATTTGGCCGGTGCACACCTTGTTTTCACAACAGTGTTTGACATTGGGGTGTTTCACCTTTCAAAAGGGAGCCACGACCATGACTTGGTCTTTATCAGCGTGCAGTGATTTAAAAACAAATAAGGCATATCAAGCATATTTGACTAGGTTCTACCTTTTAGTGCAGGTGTGGTGTGTGTACACACTGGGCTGAAGTGTGGATGGGAAAATAATAAAAACGAGCTCAAACACTGGCCTTAAAAGAAGTGTTTGTACTCCTGTGCTTCAATTGATCTTTTAGCTCTCCTACATGTCTAACTTTGTATTGCGTGTGGGTCTATAGAACTACAAAAAAGGCTATCACTGTTATACATCCCCTATTTTAACTGTTTGTATATGTATCCAATTTAAATTCATTTCAGCTATTCAAAATAATAATTTAGTCTGTATGGAGTTACAACTTCCTAAAACAAAAGCAAAATGGAAGAAAAGTGTTTATAAAGAATAATAAAACAAAACAATACACCTGTGCTGGTCACTGTTCATCCTTTCAGTTACCTGGTCCTTTAAACATTTATGAACATATCCGCTAAAAACACATTGTCCTTTTTAACGGCACAAAACCCTTCTTTATATTGTTTTATCATTTGATACTTTGTGAAAAAAATGTACCCGTTGAATGTAGTAATTTTCTTCCATATTGGCCTTGCATTTGGCAACACATTTTTGCTATGGCATGTTCTGCCATCTCATAAAAAAGATATCGCAGCAGTTAGTCTCTCATCCTCCTGAGAGAACAATCCTATTTTTCTATTCATACCCTAATCCTTACCCACAATTTACCATCTTACATGAATAATGTGGTCAATTTACGCTGACCTTTACAACATAATAAAAAAGTCTTACCTGTAAAAGATTTAAATTGTACTGTAGAGCAGTGGTTTCCAACCTGGGGGGCGTGCCCAAGATCGCAGGGGGGGCGCCAGGCCTCAGATGATTTGAGGCCAAATATCATATTTAGACTTTTTTTTTTCATATAATTGTAAAGCAATACATGATTGTCACTGAAAGCTTTGTCTCTACATTACAATAAAATATGAAAAATAATTGATTAATTAATTTTAATAAAAATTCAAGTTAGTAGCTATTAAAGGCATAAAAAGACAGAAATGTATAATTCTTTCTTTAATAGAAATGTTTCTTCTGCCCGTAAAGCGTCCAAACCAGGGTTTTCTGGATAAGCGCATTTTTAAAACAGTCATTGTCCATGCCGGTTTCAGTTGGATTATTTGTCACAGTTGCTCCGATCAGATCGGTCTCCTCCAATTTGTAGATTATTTACGATTTTTGAATCCACAGAAACACATCGGCAAAATCCGGCTTACTTTGAGCATGTGTTTTAAACAGTTTAATCCCTTTTTGAATTGTTTCCACTTGTGGCGTTCTTTAATTTCTTCATACAGCGGGAATCCAAATGAATAGAGTCCACTACTTCCGGTCCATGGGACCTTATTTCGGAAAAATTATGTATTGAAGTCAATGGAGAGAGAAAACGTATCTTTCGATCCCGTATGAATTGTGCCACGAAATTACACTTATGATGTTTGTCAATCTTAAACAAACATTTCCATGTAAAAAGTCACAGTTTTTCGTAAAACTGTTGAAATATAAGACTATGAAAAATATGGAAATTGAAAGACTACAAATCCCAGAGTTGCGTAAGTGATGTCATAACTGATGTCATAATTGTTTTCCTCCGCTAAATATAAGAGATAGCTAAAATAAGATAACTTTAACAAGATGACTGTGTGCTTAGTACCAGGTTGTTATCATACCAGCAATGGGTCTTGCTCGTTCTTTCGCTTCCCGTCTGATGAAAGGACCAGGAGTGGCTAGATCAAGTTAGCTACCTAGCTAGTAGCAAGCACGTTAGTTAGCATTACAGCCTTAGCCTTGTCATTTTTATTAGCCTTAACATGAAGTGACATTAACAGGGTGTCCGCGGGGTCTTAAAAAGTATTAAAAGTTGATAAATCAATTTAGCGAAAACTAAGGCTATTAAAAAGTATTAAACGGCATTTTCCAAGGTATTAAAAACGTTCACAGCAACGACAACATGACACACCCTTTAATTTACTGAAACGACATGGGCCCCATGCATAGCGCGCCGTAAAATGCTGCTTATTATTTTAAGTTTCGTTGCCTTTCTCCGCTCTGTGTGGGGAGGGGGGGGGACTAAACGACTACGGTAACGGGTCCCAAGGTGGGTAGACCGGCATACGCAACGCTCTGGGGGTCCAACAGCTCCGCGTGTAAGCCCTATATGATCATTTTCTGATAACTATGAAATAGCCCGCCTCCCTCTCCCCACGTCTCCTGCTGCTGCTGGGCTGTCAGAAGAGGGGGAGGAAAAAAGAGGCAGTCACCGTTTATTAAATATTATTATATTATTATACAGAGAACAGAGTCGTTATCAATTTGTTTTAAAGCTCAATAAATAACAAAGAAGACCTCTGACCGGCACTTTTCTAATTTTGTACGGAAGATTTAAACTTTAACGGACATGTTGACCGGCGGAACATTTTTTTTACGGAAACTGCCGCACGGTCCCCTCGTTCCTTGGAAGAGGCGGAGAGGTGGGTGTTTTTCATCTGCTAGTGGACTACCTGAGAGATACAGCAGGAGAACACGCCGTCCACCGCGGAGAATAAACAGAAGGGCAACCATGGCAACCATGCCCGGGGGTGTTCTTCGCTGCTTTTGGTGTATTTCGGGCGGCAGCAGCGCCACTTACAGGCCTCACATATGTACTACATCGTTTCCAGCATTTCCAGCGGTCTAGTGTGAACGGACACGTTAATGAATCGAATGCGTGTGAACGGAAGCCTTTTTTGCGCTTGCGTATGCGTTTTACCGTATGCATCCTCGTGGGGCCGGGGTCTAAGCCAAACTATATCCGGTCACAGAGATCTGCTATTTTAAAGTAAAGTCAACACATATACACCCTAAACATAGTCTATATTAAGAACGAGAAAAGTCTTAACATATATCCTTTTTTGTAAACATATGACAAATGTGTGAGGGTAATGACGTCAGAGCATCGTCCTATGTGCCAGGGCTTAGCCCCGGACAGCCCCAGCCCAATTTAACCCCTGGGTATTTGTGAGGGAGCTCCTATATGTCATTACCCCGCTGAAGCTCACCAAAGTTTAACATATTTCATAGTTCAAAGTTTTGTCAATTGTTTTGTTTATTGGACAAATACTGGTTTCTAATGGTTTCTGAGGAGTTTTACTGGAATGACAGAGCACAGAGTACAGAAGCAACAAAGCAGCATACTACATTAAACCTGACCTTCACAGAGAGGTTGAAGTTCATGTGGAGAGGAGGCTTCAGTAGTCTGTCTGCACTCTGTTTAGTTTTGCTATCTTACAGTCAATATAGTAAATGTGAGGTTAAGTGTGTCGCCAATGTAACCGGTTAGAACTCAAAATTGCGATGAGGTCTTAAAATGTATGGAAAGGGTCTTAAAAAAGGTCTTAAAAGGTATTCAATTTGACTTCAGGATTCCTGCATATACCCTGATTAAGTAACCCAAAATGTTAAACAGTAAGAGTAGTAGGGTCATTCTACAGAAAAGGTGGAAGTACTGTCACTTACTTTTGCAGACACCAAAATACATGACGTTGACCTAATACTCACATTCATTATATATGTTGAATAAATAAAGATTGTCTTTGCAATGGTACTAAATAAAAAATAAATAAAAATTGTTTTTATACATAAATTGCAATTTATTTAAAATGCCAAGTTCAAGGAACTGCCTTGTCACTTTGATCATACATGGAAGTGGAGCCTATAGTTTTAATTTAAAAGATTTTTTTTTCAATAAATAAATCTAATTTATATTTACATAACATTACAAGCATTACATATAACACTAAAATGGTAAAAAAAAAATATTATTAATAATATCAAATAAATGTCAGTCACCCAAAATTACGTCATTGGTGTTACTGCTACACAAAACGCTTTTATTTTTGAAATAATGTACTGTCTCTCAGGGCCGTGGGAAGTAGGGGTGCTGAGGGTGCTGCAGCACCCCCTGATGGAGGACAGGGAATCTGCACGTCCACAAGATTAAATGGAAATATAATACAAAAAAACGAATTTTCAGCCCTGATGTAACAACATTCATAATTAAGTAAAGATAAGACCCTTTTCACCCCGGTTACAGTTTCCATTTGCCCTGTACGATGAAAGTTGGGGATGTTGGCTTATCAGGCGCCCGCAGCTCACACACAGGACAGATATCAGCTGTCTGGACAGGACTGATAGCCAGACAGACTGAGAGGCTCAGTGAGGTGAAGGACTGAGTGTTCACTTTAGTCTAAGTTATCTCAGAGGGTCTCAAACGGTTTGTTAACAATTTATGTAAACAAATATTTCCAAGGCAACCTTTATAATTATTGGGATAAATAAAAACAGGTTTGAAATCATTCCAGTGCATACTATAGACCCTCCAGAAAAACGCGATTCTGCGATCGCAGAATTTACCGCATAATCAGCAAAATGGCGCAGATTTTTAAAAGGCCGCATATTTATCAAAAGGCCGCATAATCCCCGCATTTTTCCACACAAAATTGAGAAAAAAATGTTTTAACTCGTCTTGACGTGACGTCATCAGCTCGCGCATCACAGAATCTAAACAACACTGTATAGAGTGAACGTGTGGAGCTCACACGATAGAGAAAACACCAAGATGAAAAAATCTAATCCATCTCATTTACCGACGAACATTTCTACTAAAGACCGGGCAAAAAGTGGGGGGAAACTATTCTGCACCCCGTGCAACTGTGTGTTGGAGCATAAGAGAAAATTGACGGTGACGACCCACTTTGATTCATTCAAACATTCGCTGCTTTCTGCTGCTGCGGACAAGAAAGCCAAACAACTCACGTTCACCGAGGCATCAATCTCCAAAACCCTTTCGAGGGCTACAAGAAATGAAGTGAGTAGCTTACAAGATTGAAGCTGGTCAGATAACGAACGAGTAAATGAAAACAGAATGAGGCGGAGAAGTGTATGTGTGTGAGATTAAAATAGCCCAATTGCTTTTACAATAAATAAACATTGAATGTGTTTAATTGAATAGTAAAGGGGTTTAACGTTAGTGGCAGGTTGTGTGTGAGAGAGAATAAATAAGACAGCCCAATATTTAAAAAAATTGTTATTCTTTTTCCCCGCATATTTAGCATATTTCGCAACTTTCCGCATATTTCGCAACTTCCCGCAATTTCACCGCATAAAATCACATAAAACCCCCGTATGTTTAATCGCATAATCAAGTATTTAGCCCGCATAATCAATGATTTTTGCCCGCGTTTTTCTGGAGGGTCTAATACTATAGGACAGTTTACCAGAAATATTGTTTAAATCTGGAGAGATTAAAGAATATGCATAAATAAATAAATGTTAACTGGTGAAATAAGAAATAAATGAACAACAAAAATAAAATAAGTTACATTTACTTGATATTGGCTATGTTAGGTTATTGGTTATGTCCACATAATTATTTGATTATTAAAATGTAAACCAATCTTTTCGATATGGGTGTTTAGAGTTGTACCCCTGAGATCTAGTCTCTGGCAATTCAGCTCAAAGTGCACCAGATTGAAGCATTTTACTTTATAATGTTGAAAAAAAATCTTCCCCCCTGACCCCCTTAGAGGATGTGATCCCCACAGCACCCCCCATTTGAAACATGTTCCCACGGCTATGCTGTCTCTGAAGTGCCTCCTGTAACAAGAGATCATTTGAGATCCTTAATTACGCTTTCATTCTCCTTTAACAAAATACTTCACATTCATCCAGTTTGTGGCAGTAGTTGTAGAATTTTTGAGACTTTTCAACTTTAATTACCGCTGTTGCTGGGGGGGGGCAACTTCCAACAGGAGTCATTTGGGGGGGCTCTTGGGAAAAAGGTTGGGAACCACTGCTGTAGAGTATAACTTCATTACAGGATGGCAGCTTCTGCTATGTGAACTTATACCGTACTAAGTTACTTTTTGATAAATGTAAACATAACATTCAGAAACGTAATTTATCTAAACAGCTAGCGCCGGATTCCATAACTATTTGTAGTAGTTATTATTCATATTACTTATATATCTTACTCTAACAGCAGTATCTTTATTCCTTGCCAGTTGTTGCCACCATGAGCTTTTGAGAAATGGTAGTTTCACAAGCCTCACCTCTGTGGCTTCCCTAAAATGAAGTAGCTTTCCCTTTTATAAACCAAGGCAAGCAAACGCTCCTATACAACATAAATCATAATGAAATTTAAAACATACTACGAGACACTTATTTCCCCCTTTTTCTGATATGGTTTCACCACTACTATTTACGTTTATCAAATGAGCAAAACAGCGCTTTGGGTGTTGTGTGTGGTCAAAGCTGGCATTGCACACTGAATATCAAAATATGCCGAGGAGAGAGGTTTAATGTGCTTTCACTCTCACGCTCCCTTTTTATTCTCATTCGACTGCAAAATGGGCAAAAACCAACAACCCTCAAATGCATTGACTTCATAAATCATAAAATCACAAATACCCTCACCGTAAATCAGTCATTAGTGGGGAGACAAAATAATATATAGTACTTCCCTCCTAAATAAATCTGTGTTTGATTATTATAGAGTTTTACAGTAGGTTTATAGACTTGTTAGGAGTACAACTCACCCAAATAAGTGAGGATAATGTACATGTATCTGTCTGTAAATGACTGGAACAGCAGCTCTGCAGCTCTCTCTGTTAGTCAGTAGTTTGAAAGAAAAGGTCCCCACCCTTTACAAACAAAGAAAATATATTTTGAATTCATGACAATATAATTTATTTGCTTTCTCTTTCCTTATTGTTTGTTTAGACTCCAAACCATAACGAAGTAAAGCCAACGCACACAAATCACAAGGTTTAACCATAGAAGCTACATTTAACCCTTTGGTTATGATATCTGTTATGTCATCACGTATCATTTATAGGAAGGCTTGATGATTATGAGTTGGTGAAAGCCACTACAGACAGTGCTACTCAAAGGTTGTTTTCTTTTTAAGCAACTGTAAGATTTCTTTCCTTTTTAACCCTTTAATTACTGAACAGCTCAAGTTTCCACCTTACTGTAAGTAGGTTATGGAGGTGTGGCCTTAAATCACACTGTAGTTGGTAGGAAATATGAACTATTGTAAACTATGCTCAGATTATAGAAACAGCTGCCAGGACAAGACATAACAGATAAATACACATGAATGTAATCAACCCCCTACCCTCACTAAGGCATCTGATGAGAAAGTAAATATCCCACGAACGTAACTGAAAGTCCTGATTAAGTTATACACTCTTTATTGCCTAAAAGAAACGAGAACTCGCAGCACAGAAATCCAAACTAGGCGAACTGTGTTTGGAAACGGTGATTTCACAGTGTGTCCACCAGAGGGCACTAACTAGGGGATAGTTACACAATAATAGGTTCTGCTTGATGTTTATCTTGGACATGTTGTCGTTGTAGTATTACTTGTTTAAGTTATACTAACAAATGTAAATCTGGGGGATCTGTATCTAGAATATAAGATTATGAAATTCATGTTTGTCTTTTAGAAATGACTTTAAGTAGTTTGAATGGGTTGAGCTGTGGAAGTGGAACAAGTTACTTTTGAGGGTTGTACTATAGTTTTATATAAAGATTTTTATTTTTCGTTGTGCTCAGAACAAAAACAAATCAAAGTAACAAAGAACAGCAAGCAAACACTTTTAGCAGCAGAAAAAGCCAAAGAAAAGACAAACAATGAATCAAATTAGGCTGACATAGGAAGGGAAGCCAAATCTGACTGGCATGTTAAATCTTTTATTTTCTGACTGAGGCACCCCACAAAAAACGGACAGGATTGTCTTTTTGTTTGTTTGTGGATTGGTCGGCACTCAAAATACACAAATGAACTGTAGGAGCACAAGCACTGACAAAGTGAGCTTTTTAAAAAAACAGTCCTTTGCCAAGAGAAGAGTCTAGATTTGTGCAGATGAAGAAAGGACTGAACTGTTGTTCATTGTATTGGATTTATTAACTTCAATATATCAGGCTAACAGTTTAACCTCTGAAAATGTGTACACACTGTCTTCAAAAGTAGAACTCAATACAGGCTTGTTTTTGACCACAAACAAACAAACAAAGAAACAAACAAGCACACAGACTGAGCTCAGAAGCACTTTAAAGCTGGTTGAAGATAAAGGGCAGCCATGAGTCAGAAAGCCCCTTTAGTCTTACTTCCACAAACTAAAGCAGAGACAGACAGAATGGACAAATGAACAAAACCCCCCCGTCAGTATAATTTGATGATATCTTTTCAATAACATGTAAAATGTGAGAGGAACTGAACACTCTCGCGGTTACATCTGTCTGTACCGAGGGTCTGTTGGTGTTTCGCAACCTGGCTGATCATTCTGCTTTCTTTTATCCACTTGTTTGTGTGAGCACACAACAGGAGCATATATAAGGTTAACTACTGAATAGAACATGTCTGTATGTAATGTGATCCGTGTGTGCATAATAACACACCTAAATGCCTAACTGTTTAAATCTGGGACGCTAAAGGCCTCTGGGTTGTATAAGAGCCTATGATGTGGCTTGAGGGGAAACAAATGGTTTCTAAAACTCTCATTAACTGATGTTCAATATTCACTTCTTTAAAAACTTCACCTAAACACTTTTAAACAGAGAGGGTTTCAGTAGATGTTTTTAACTCTATGATGTTGAATATCAGAAATGCGTAGGAAGGTGCCAAATCAGAAGATTATTGAAACTGCATGATACAAAAAAAATTCACTTTACAGCGCATTGCATTCTTGCAGATTTTGGCATCAGTCTTTGCGTTTCTAAGCTTATCAACATGTTTTCCCCGAAGAGTGTGTTATTTTTACCTGCATAGATGAACAGATTCATCTATCCGGTTCAGTGTTTCTTATCACAGTAACCAGCAGGGGCGTTTCCTGGACCTGGAAACATCACAAGTGGCGGCGCCAGAGATTTTGTTTTGGGGGTGCTGTGGGGTAGCTTGACGTTTCATAGAGGGTGCTCCAACATGTAGGGTTTCCCATTAAGGTACCGGTCGCTACAGTGGAATTTTCTACTGCAACACTGCCCACACGCACATACACAGTGTACCCGTAACTGTTACAATGAAGGCTCGATTATCAGCTCACGGCATATAGGTGTAAGCAGGGGGGCATGCTCCCCCGGGAAGATTTGTTTTAAAGGTCGCCTGGCATTCAGGGCTTTAGCCCCAAATGTTTTTTCTGTAGCCCCGGACAATTCTCCCTCAATAATAATACATTAACCGTGCTTTACCTGAACCTCTTCATGACACTCGAGAGGACGGCAGGATTGTAATTTCTTGCATCTGACATTTTGGAGCTTTTTAAGGAACTGTAAGATTTCTTGTCATCACGTATCATTTATAGGAAGGCTTGATGATTATGAGTTGGTAAAAGCCACTACAGACAGTGCTACTCAAAGGTTGTTTTCTTTTTAAGGAACTGTAAAATGTCTTTCCTTTTGAACCCTTTAATTACTGAACAGCTCAAGTTTCCACCTTACTGTAAGTAGGTTATGGAGGTGTGGCCTTAAATCACACTGTAGTTGGTATAGGACATATGAACTATTGTAAACTATGCTCAGGTTATAGAAACAGCTGCCAGGACAAGACATAACAGATAAATACACATGAATGTAATCAACCCCCTACCCTCACTAAGGCATCTGATGAGAAAGTAGATATCCCACGAATGTAACTGAAAGTCCTGATTAAGTTATACACTCTTTATTGCCTAAAAATAAACGAGAACTCGCAGCACAGAAATCCAAACTAGGCGAACTGTGTTTGGAAACGGTGATTTCACAGTGTGTCCACCAGAGGGCACTAACTAGGGGATAGTTACACAATAATAGGTTCTGCTTGATGTTTATCTTGGACATGTTGTTGTTGTAGTATTACTTGTTTAAGTTATACTAACAAATGTAAATCTGGGGGATCTGTATCTAGAATATAAGATTATGAAATACATTTTTGTCTTTTAGGAATTACTTTAAGTAGTAGACATACAATGAATCAAATTAGGCGGACAGGATTGTCTTTTTGTTTGTTTGTGGATTGGTAGGCACTCAAAATACACAAATGAACTGTAGGAGCACAAGCACTGACTAAGTGAACTTTTCATAACATATACAAAAAACATTCCTTTGCCAAGAGAAGTGTAGATTTGTGCAGATGAAGAAAGGAATAAACTTTTGTTCATTGTATTGGATTTATTAACTTCAATATATCAGGCTTAACAAAAAGGTTTAACCTCTGAAAATGTGTACAGACTGTCTTCAAAAGTAGAACTCAATACAGGCTTGTTTCCCCTCAAGCCACATCATAGGCTCTTATACAACCCAGAGGCCTTTAGTGTCCCAGATTTAAACAGTTAGGCATTTAGGAGTGTTATTATGCACACACGGATCACATTACATACAGACATGTTCTATTCAGTAGTTAACCTTATATATGCTCCTGTTGTGTGCTCACACAAACAAGTGGATAAAAGAAAGCAGAATGATCAGCCAGGTTGCGAAACACCAACAGACCCTCAGTACAGACAGATGTAACCGCGAGAGTGTTCAGTTCCTCTCACATTTTACATGTTATTGAAAAGATATCATCAAATTATACTGACGGGGCGGTTTTGTTCATTTGTCCATTCTGTCTGTCTCTGCTTTAGTTTGTGGAAGTAAGACTAAAGGGGCTTTCTGACTCATGGCTGCCCTTTATCTTCAACCAGCTTTAAAGTGCTTCTGAGCTCAGTCTGTGTGCTTGTTTGTTTGTTTGTTTGTTTGTTTGTTTGTTTGTGGTAAAAAAAAAATGGTTTCTAAAACTCTCATTAACTGATGTTCAATATTCACTTCTTTAAAAACTTCACCTAAACACTTTTAAACAGAGAGAGTTTCAGTAGATGTTTTTAACTCAATGATGTTGAATATCAGAAATCCGTAGGAAGGTGCCAAATCAGAAGATTATTTAAACTGCATGATGAAAGAACTTTACAGCGCAGTCAATCATATCAACATGTTTTCCCCCGAAGAGTGTGTTATCTCTAACTGCGTGGATGAACAGATTACTCCGGTTGTGGTTCAGTTTTTTTTATCGTATAAAACACGTGTCAAACTCAAGGCCCGGGGGACAAATCAGGATGTGGTGGATTTAATTTCGGCCCACTGTGTATTTGAGTTTGACACCCCTGGTATATAGTAACCAGGATGTCTTGTTTTTAAAGCATTTTCTTAACAACGTCTGAGAAGGTAAGAACTATCTTCTTTCATTCAGCTTCTTATACATATACAAATAGCATTAAGCTTTGCAAAAGTGCAGTTTTTTCTATTTTTGCACATTTGTAGAATCCATGACAATCAAGGAATACTTGTTAGATTCTATTTACCAAGTTATGCTAATATTTTATTGCAATGTTTAATTTCTCAAAGCACGCTGATCCTAAAGAACCTGAAAAGTGTAGACTGAGTTTTTCTGCCAACCAAACACTTTCACTTCTCCATTTGTGTGCGATTGTTTTTCGAATTCCCATAAAGTGAGTTCCCTTTCAATATGACGTTATGCAAGATGTGTAAACGATCACATAGCATGAGGGGTCTGCAGAAGATGAAGTATGAGATAGAAATAGAGTATTTTTCCATATTGATGACACCAGTCATGACTGAGTGTCTGTCTGATGGAGCTTTATAGCTGGCTGCAGACACACTTTGAAAATATATATCACCATTTCCTTGACACACTCATCTATTACTACTATGTAGCATCTAAATGTGCGAAGATTCAGTTCCTGAAATTACTTCTTCCTCTTCTTCTTCTTTCTGACCGTCCCTTATCTCATTGTGTTTATGAGTGTCTCTGTTGGAGGATTTCAGGCTGCTGGCTTAATTTCTACAAACATGGGAGAAGTGTCTACGATCACAGAGGATTACTGGGTGAGTGGAAACCATTCTCTCATCAGGAGACACAACGTGCCTCTGTTAGCACTTTATTTCCTATAACATAAGCCGCTTTGACTTATCATAAAGCACAGATCCAACATATATTTTCAGTTGAGATACTCACATGTTGCACAGTGAGTATCTCAACTGAAAATAGTATCTGAAAGACTTAAGATTGAAATACTTGTATGCACAACAGATACAGGTAAAGATACGGATGGAGGTAAACATATTGCATCCCAGGCTCTTCCAACAATGCAACATACAGAATCCAAGGCAAACAAATAAATAAAATAATGCAAGAACAAAACATTGAAAGAACATAATAGAAAATGATTAAACAGAATGTAAGAATAAAACCAAAACTGTAAAGTCAATTGAAGGAAAAATGTATACTGTAATATGGGAAGGTCTGACTAAAAAGGCTGTATACATAAATGTTATGTATAAACAAATAATATACGAACACTGGATCAATTGTTTTTATTTGCCATTTTGAAAACCTCATGACTTTTTGTGTAAATACTGCCCTTACTGAAATAAAATAATACAGCAACTGGTGGCAGCATAATAAGTTTGAACTTTTATTGAATAATTGATCTGTTACAAGAATTTGACAAAGCTCTTCTTCTCTCTTGTCGACAGGGATATATTAATGATTATGAAGATGAAAACTCCACCTGGCCCCCCGAAACAGACATTAGTTATTCCCCGTGCTATCAGGACAACACCTACAGTTTTGGACAGAGATACTCTCCAGTGGTCTACATCCTGGTGTTCCTCGTGGCTCTGGTTGGGAACGTTCTGGTTCTGTGTGTGATCCGCCGCTACCGAAACTCTCAGAGCGGAGGAGCCTGCGCCTTCTCTCTAACCGACACCTTCCTGCTCCACCTGGCCATCTCCGACCTGCTGCTGGCCTTCACCCTGCCGCTGTTCGCAGTCCAGTGGGCTCACCAGTGGGTGTTCGGCCTGGTTGCTTGCAAAATCTCCGGCGCCCTCTTCTCCCTGAACCGCTACAGTGGCATCCTCTTCCTGGCCTGCATCAGCTTCGACCGGTACCTGGCCATCGTCCACGCTGTCAGCTCCGGCTGGAAACGCAGCACTTGCCATGCCCAGGTTGCGTGTGCCCTCATCTGGGTGGTGTGTCTGGGCCTGAGTGGAATAGAAATCTACTTCAGACAGGTAGTGGCTATGGGAACTAGTGGAAGTGAGAAGATGATGTGCCAGGTGTGGTTCACTGACAGCCCCAACCAGTGGTACGTGGGGCTGCAGCTGGTCAGCCTGGTGTTTGGTTTCGGTCTCCCACTGTTGATCATGCTCTACTGCTACATCCGTATCTTCAGGTCTCTCTGCAACGCCACTCGCCGCCAAAAACGCAAGTCCCTCAGCCTCATCGTGTCCTTGGTGTCTGTGTTTGTGGTCTGCTGGGCGCCTTACAACTGCTTCCAGCTGGCAGAAAGGCTGCACCGGATGGGCTTGGTGGTTGGAGGATGCCACTTTGGCCACGTGGTGGACATGGGGATTTTGATCACTGAGAGCGTGGGGCTGTCGCACTGCGCCCTGAACCCTCTGCTGTACGGCTTCGTTGGGGTGAAGTTCAGGAGGGAGCTGGCCAGGATGTGCAAGGGGCTGCTGGGACAGAGAGGCTTCCTGGGGATGGAGGGGTGGAGGGAGAGGAGGCTCAGGAAAACCACAGGATCATTCAGCTCTGCAGAAAGTGAACACACCTCCTTCTCTGTCATGGTGTGATATTGGTTAGAGGAACAGGAAAATGTGTATAAGAAAATTGCTTACTTAAAACTTAAAAAATGTTCTCAGAGGGAAAGCGATACATTTCAGGTGCTTTGATGTGTTTTTTGTGTGTTTTGTTGCAGCTTCCAGCCTACATTCACAGCCATTTGTTCAAGTAAAACCATTAAGTAAGTGTGGAGCAAACACTGAAAAAGAACGCCACCTCCGAACATGTTGGTGTTGCTTTCATGTAAAGTGTTTTTGTGAGAACGTGTGGATTTTCATGTCCATGGCTCGAATCTTGTGAAACATCTGAATTCCTTCACAACTCTCAAAGTGCGCTATCAGCAGTAAAGAGGAAGCTTGTGGTTTGTTCCTCATCCTTACAGCCAGTAGATGCTTCTTATCAGATTTCACACTCATGTAGTTTGTAAACTCAAATAAGTTTCATCTTGTAAAACTGTGAAAATTGTTGGAATGGTTTAGTTGGACTTCTCATTTCCCGTTTTTTAATTTTTTTTCATGATCCTTGTGCATCTGTTCTCTCAGCTAAGTTCCTTAAAACTTTGCAAAACAGGAAATGTATAAAGATGATTTTTATAATAAATATTTTGGGGTATCCATAAAGTGTCGTCTTCATATATCCATCAACATCTTAGTGGTCGAATAACTTGGTTCAAGTAGTGTCATTCATTTCAAATCCTACAGGTATTAGTACTTTACTTAAGTATCTTAATTTTATGCAACTTGCCACTTCTCCACTACATCACAGAGGCAAATTACTTTATCTTTATCAATGGATTGTATGCAGTGGTGGAAAGTACATTGACTTAAAGAGCCTGTGACACGAACCCAACAACTGTTGTGCAATGAAATAGTGGGCTACTAGTAATCTCGAACTGTCAGTTTAAAAAAGAAAAAGCGATACCGTTCCGATAAATATCAATAATTTCGAACATCGCGGGAAAATTCCTTCGACTCATTTTGAGGTTTTGGGGGAAGCCGGAAGTGACTACAATGCGGGAACGCTTCACTGTGCGGCGAGAGAGCCAAACACGGACAAAGTGTGTTGTCATGCGTAGAAATTGTGAATTACTGAGTTTAGGCACGTTAATAACGTTTTAATGAAGTTGACTACAGTATATTCATATTTGTCAGTGCTTTCATGTCAATTCGGCGAACATAAACATAAATGATCGTGGTCAAGATGATGATTAAATTAGGATTAAAAATCGGTAGTGAGAGCTGCTGAATTTCCTCACGTCGGATGTGATATAAAAACAAATCGATTATTTTTGTAAACTCAAGTGGATGAAACTACATTTATTAGTGCTTTCATGTCAATTCGGCGAACATATGATACATTAAATGATCGTGAGGATGATGATTTAAAAATCTTTTGTTTGAGCCGGTCTGCATTTCCTGATGAGAAAACAAACCTTAGCTTTTTGTAGTTGCAGTCAGTGGTGTAGTGGGCGTTGGACGCGGGGGTACGCCGTACCCCCACTTATTTGAAGCATGATTTCTTTTTGTAATAGTCTAATTCATCTAAAATCATTGCCAGTGTTATCAGTTGCAAGTGTGTGTTTGTTGTAATAATGACGAAAACATCATAGGCAGATTTCACAGTAATTATAATAAAAACGTAGCTCAAGCATTTATGCAACTTGATTTGAAGCGTGTGTGTGTGAGGTGCATAACCGTGTGTGTACGGTGACCAGGTGTCCCGCACTGTGCGGGACTGCACACAGCATTTTTATTATTTGTCCCGCGTCCCACACATTGAGACTATGTCCCGCATTTGAGTGATAGTCGCGCAGAAAGGCCGGATCGGTTCGCTGACAGCCGGCACCATAGCCGTGGGAACATGTTTCAAATGGGGGGTGCTGTGGGGATCACATCCTCTGGGGGGGTCAGGGGGGAAGATTTTTTTTCAACATTATAAAGTAAAATGCTTAAATCTGGTGCACTTTGAGCTGAATTGCCAGAGACTAGATCTAAGGGGTACAACTCTAAACACCCATATCGAAAAGATTGGTTTACATTTTAATAATCAAATAATTATGTGGACATAACCAATAACCTAACATAGCCAATAACAAGTAAATGTAACTTATTTTATTTTTGTTGTTCATTTATTTCTTATTTTACCAGTTAACATTTATTTATTTATGCATATTCTTTAATCTCTCCAGATTTAAACAATATTTCTGGTTTACTGTCCTACCTATGCACTGGAATGATTTCAAACCTGTTTTTATTTATCCCAATAATTATAAATGTTGCCTTGGAAATATTTGTTTACATAAATTGTTAACAAACCGTTTGAGACCCTCTGAGATAACTTAGACTAAAGTGAACTATCTAAACACTCAGTCCTTTACCTCACTGAGCCTCTCAGTCTGTCTGGCTATCAGTCCTGTCCAGACAGCTGATATCTGTCCTGTGTGTGAGCTGAGGGCGCCTGATAAGCCAACATCCCCCACTTTCATCGTACAGGGCAAATGGAAACTGTAACCGGGGTGAAAAGGGTGTTATCTTTACTTAATTATGAATGTTGTTACATCAGGGCTGAAAATTCGGTTTTTTGTATTATATTTCCATTTAATCTTGTGGACGTGCAGATTCCCTGTCCTCCATCAGGGGGTGCTGCAGCACCCTCAGCACCCCTACTTCCCACGGCCCTGGCCGGCACCGCCCTTTATTATTATATTGTCTAAACGGCATCATGTAAGTTGCGCTGACAGGCGACACAGAGGTACAAAATAAACCGATCCTTCAGCCTCATATGAGCTCTCAGACACGTTCAAATTAAACTGTCATCGCTGTCTGAGCTTGCTGCTGTGTGCGCCATCGTGCGTTTACATGCAGATGCTGTGATCCTGAACGGTGCAGCTGGAGCGCTGTGCCCGCATTGACGTCACCCATAATTTGGCGGGACTTGAAGAATCCCCGAGAAGATCCAGGAAATTGTCAACATTGAAGGGCAGATTAATGGTTATCAAATTACAAATATCCAAAATCAGTTCAGTAACGGTTTTCAAGGGGACAATATTTACTCAAATTGATGGGTTTGGATGATGGGGGAAAATCGTGTCACAGGCTCTTTAAGTACTGTACTATACCGTTCAGGTGCTTCTACTTTACTTGACAATGTTCTTTCTGTTTCATTTCATACTTCTACTTCACAACATTTCTTAGGGAAAAAGTGTACGTTTTACATACTACATTTATCTTTAGATATTCAGATTTTATTTTATTTTTTTCAAAAAATAAATTGTATAGTTCCAGCTTCCCAAGTATGAAGATTGTGCTGGGTTTTTTTCTGCAATGTGTACTTTTATTCCTAATTGTTTAAGTATATTTTCTTGGCCATAGATACATACTTATACTTTAGTAAAATGTTCAACCAATACTTAAATGACATTTTATTTGCATGTACAATCGTAATCTCAAAAGTAACTTATAAATGCAGCTGTTTCATACTGTACATGTAGTGCAGCAGAATTAAGGTAAAGTGTATGCAGCTCTAAATTGTACTTAAGCATATATCCCACAGCAATACTTTGCAAAAATATCCTATGATTCCTTGTTGTGATTCCTGTGACTATGAACAATTTGCCCGGTTTTATATGTATCCTTTCTTCTGATTTATTTTTCTTTTAATAGAAACACAAATTCAACAGCTCTACCTGGTGGAAAGCAGCTGTCTGTGCGGCTCATTGTTGGACTGCTTTGTGTTCAGCAGCGGTTTCGTTTCGTCAAGTCAGCCACAGAAAGCGGAAACGCGAAATCCTGGTAATTTGCCCTTCATAATAAAGCTCGGGTTGCCACAATTGCACAAACACCATTGGAATAATCCAAGTTTACCAATACCTGCTTTTCTAACTATAAAAGTAAGTGCTTTGTGTATTTCCTCAACTCTATATCTTGGTTTTGGATTGTGAATGTTACAGTGAATTTTAATGCAATATTTTATTTTGAATAAACACATCGAGCGTCTTGCTTTTTCGTGTGAGTTGGCGGATTGTCTGATTTTGCAACATGCAAGAAAAGGTGACATTTGATCAAACAAAACAATCATCTGGGGAACTTATTTCAGTGAACGTAAGCTGTAGCCTTGTGTCCATGTTATTGGCTGTAAGGTCACAGAGTATCCTCTTAGTGCGTCAATGTTGTAAAAACTTCGAGCTGGTGAAGCGCACATTTTCTCACCGTCTGCCTTTTACTGTCCCCTGCTTCCCCGGTGCTGTTGTTTTCGTGGATTCACCCTCAACCCATTTTGACGCACGGATTTTCTTTCATTTTTTGTAGTTATTCCATGTTTGCGCTTTTACTCGAAACAGGATTTCGTGCGTTTTTCTACCGGACTTGACTGGCGCTCGACAGCTGCAAGATCTGATCCGTCCTCCTCCCTCCAAAAACGGAGACTGTGTTTGCACATTTTGACCCCGGTGCGAAGAGATACGTGCAAGTAGAGCGACAGCTGAAGCCTTTTATGGTAAGTAACTTTACTTATGTGCAAACCCACAACTTCAATAATCGTTTCCTTATGATAGTCAGACTTATTTAACCTGATTGCCTTTTATTACCTAAGAAGTTGCAGCATTTCAGCTTGAGCCAATATTGCAAAATTCATATTGACGTCTGTTTCTCTTTTAGTCTTAGTTTCGAAACGTATCTTTGCTTCGTGGCCTGTAAGTTATTCATGTTGTTTGCGGGTTTGATGTGCCTTATCTTATTTCCTACTGGTTTCGATGTTTGCATATCTACCTGAATAAACTGCAACACTTGCCTTGAGCTCACAGCCACTGTGCTTAAAATAGCTCCATAGGTTGTTTCAGTATGACCAAGGGGAACTGGGCTTTCATGCACTCCACGATTGCCTCATCCAGTGACATCATACACCATGTGAGTTTGGGCAAGTTCTAAAAAGCATCAGATGGACTTCCCAGCCACGACTGTCAAAAACACAGATAAGAGAAAGGGAAAGAAGCAACAGAAAGAGTATACATCACTGACATCCATCCTCTGGACTGGAGTACTTGAGCATTTTGGACTTCTCTCTCTGTAGGTCAATCCAACAGTAGATGAACATGGAAGTGGATGTGGGTGGATTCCTTGGCCAGAACAGCACCTATGACTACGATGTAGACTACGAGTACAAAGAGGAGATTGAGGCGAGGGTCAGTAAAGCGGTGTTGCTCCCTATCCTCTACTCCCTGGAGCTGGTTGTAGGTCTGCTGGGGAATGCACTCCTACTGGCTGTTCTGGTTCAGAAGAGGCGATCCTGGAGTATTTCAGACACCTTCATCCTCCACCTGAGTGTCTCCGACCTCCTGCTGCTGGTCTCGCTGCCCCTCTGGGCCGCAGAGGCTGCTCAGATATCTGGGTGGTGCTGTGGGGGCTTTCTTTGCAAGATCAGTGGAGCTGTATTTAATGTGAGTACCGAATACTATGTTGAAATGTAAAGTTTTAGGTTTCAAAGTCTTTATTGTCATATATGCACTGCAGCTTCAGCTAGTCCCAGGCTCCTTCCACAATGCAACGTATTATATAAAATAAAATAAAAGTAATAAAAATGGCAATTCATCTGTACAAGTAGTCCAAGTAAAATTCAGGAATAAGAATGAATGAGATGACTCTATCTGAAAAATGAAAAACTGTACAGCTGAATGACATCCTGTATTCTTAATAACATACAAACACATATGTGGATTATTAACAGATATACAGTATGTACTAGAACAGACAGAGACTGGAAAGTGAAAGCGGGGATGTTTTCAGTGAAGCTGTGAGAAAGTGGGTTGTTAAGGCTGAAGACCATTAATTTAATTCTCAGTGAGGGATTCTTGGCAGAATGAGGTTATTGTACTTGATACTTTTAAAGAGCGAGGTTCACTCCCTGCTGGCAGCCACATTCCTCCAGGAAACTCTTTCTGGGAAGAGTCGAGAGGAAGGGAGTAGTGAGAGTGATCGAGACAGCTAGAGTTGTTTCAAAAAGATAAGATCAAACTTTATTGATCCCTATAGATAAATGCAGGTGTCTTGGCAGCAACGGCAACAAATATATGTATTCACACAAAGATAATCAAATAATAATAATAAATAAAAAAATACATAGAAGAAAACTTAAAATAAATCTAAGTGACTGTAAAATTACAATTAAAGGTCTTAACATATATACAGATATGAATATTTATGAATGTGTTAAATATAGAAGAAGAAGAATAACTTTATTTATATAGCAAAATAAAATAAGTAAAAAGTGGTTACAAAAACAAAACAGAACACATGTTCATTTAGAAGTGTGAGTCAGAGTAGGTACATTACAAGTACTTTATTTATTGTGGAGCCTGATGGCACAAAGGATAGTCCAAGGCGCTTTGTGGTGTGTGCCAACGAGGGAGGAGTCACTAGATCTTAGCTCATGTTTTTTTTTTTTTTTTCGTAGATCAACTTCTACTGTGGGATGTTCCTGCTGCTCTGCATCAGTCTGGATTGCTACCTGTCCATCGTCCACAGCACCCAGCGGTTCTCCCAGGAGAATCCCAGGTTAGCTCACGTCTGCTGCCTGTCGGTGTGGCTTCTCTCCGTGATCCTCTCCATCCCTGACTGTATCTTCCTGTCTGTGAATAATGGCACGGGGAAAAGACTGTGTGACAGCTACGCTCAGTTCCTTTCTACCTCACAGCTGGTGTTCCGCCTTCTCCACCTCACGCTGGGCTTCCTGCTGCCTGCACTCGCCCTGATCATCTGCAGCTCCTTCATCCTGCTGCGGCTGGAACGAGGCTCTGAGGGGCGTCAAAAGAAGAGGGCCGGCAGACTCCTCCTGCCCCTAGTGGTGGTCTTCTTCCTCTGCTGGATGCCGTACCACATCATACTCTTTGTAGACACAATCAGAAGAAGCTCTAAGGAACTTGATGGCGGTTTACCTAGAAGTCTTAAGAGTTCCCAGACGACAGCTCTGATGTTCACATCTGCTCTTGGCTGCCTGCACGCCTGCCTCAGACCTGTGCTCTACTTCGGCCTGTGTGGACACTTCAGGGAACGGACGCTGGCCATGTTGACGTGTGCTACAGTAAACTCTAAGGGCTCGCTCTGGGAGCTGGGTGTGGGCGAGGAGGCCTTGCCTGAGCAGAATCACGAGGAGGAAGAACTGAAACAGATGACTGAAACAGATGACTGTAGGTCAGCAGGTGCAGTCCACTCACTGCTGAAGGATGGACAAAATGCCCCCTGTGACTCAGAGGTGACTTAAATATCGCTCCACCCCTGAGGGGGATTTAGTGTCATGGGTTCAAGGGATGGAGGACGGATATATGACTCTTTCAAATCGCACTTTAATGTGAAGTTTTCCGAGTCACGTCATGGTGACACTTGCTGTTGAACTTTCATTTTGTAATCACTGTGGCACAATTTAAGCTTTTCACCCAGAATCATGAGTTTTTTTATTTAACTGTAAATATCTGTGTTTTTATTATGCATTATCATTCGTGTTTTTATTGTAATTATTATTGTTTTAGACATTAGTAAGAAAAAGTGGCCATTTACATTTGTCAGCTCTTCACAATCATCAAAAAGCTAATTGCTGGGTTTTGAAGCTCTCGTAAAAACAATATAGTATAATCCTTGTCAGTGTTATTGTAAGCGCCATTAAACGGTCCAACAGAGTTTATAACTTCATTGCTCGATAACACAAACGCTTTTCATGTTATCTTGTTATATCTTGGCAGATAAGAGTGTGGATTCCACGACTCAGTGTATGTTTCAACACCACAAAGCGAAGGAATTTCCCTTTGGCAATCCCCAAAGCCTTATTTCTTTTTTGTCTGCATTGTTGCAACATGGATGTGTGGACTGTGGACTGAATGATACTAACAGGTGGTGACGTCATGTGTCAGATGACAGTGAGACAGAGGCAGAGAGGAAACAAAGCTCTCTGTTGGTGCGACGCCTCCACATAGCTCTCGCTGTTTATTCTCATCTGAATACATGTCTGTGTGTTTGGTGGACAGAGCACAGTGCAATGCTTTATGTCAAAGGGCACATGCCTGGAAAGAAAATAGTATAAGTGGTGTAAGAAGATTAAATCTCACAGTGCTAAACGTGTGGTTTCACCTCCATGTTGTGCAGGTTACAGCCTGCCAGAGACTCCTGATTCCTGCGCACTAAGCAAGTAAGAAATGTCAAATGTGACCGGAAATAAAGTATATTACTTTCACAACCTCGCAATGTACACTCATTTCACCCCAGAAGAAAAGAACAGTTTCCTTCTCTCAGTTTAGTTCCCCTCTCTGTTTACGGTGTTAAGGTTTATCAAGAGCTCATGGGAAACAATTTGATCTAATCTGAGAAATACTGGTTGACCGTGACAGCAGCAACACATCACATTTGAGCATTTCTTGTTATAGTTATAGTCCTGAGTATTGCATTGGTTTGAAGTGTTACTTCCTGTGTCAGCTAGAGCTTCTCAGCACAACTTTAAAGAGACAAGAGGCCCTTTTCTTTAAACAGGTTTTCAGTACACACTTTGTTAAACTGTCCCGCAGAAAGAGAGTTGACTTCCATCCAAAAAATAAGCATTGATCCTTAAAAGTACAAATGTAACTAGGTGATTAAAGTCTAATGCATGTTGACAGCACAATGTGTTTGAATGGGCGTGAAGCCAAGCTCTGACAGGAAGAGTTTAAAAACCTGTCTCTCCGTTTGTTTTCTGCAACAGTGACTGAACCAGTAGAGCTGCTGCTCCTGGAGTGTTTACACTATACAAACTGGTTGTTGCTGTAATCAAACGTTTAAGGGATGAACTCTTCTAACACGAACACCTCCAACAGGCTGCAGTGTGCCTTCATGAATACGAAGTGTTGTGAGCGATAGAAGTGGTGGCATGTTGCGGTTTTTTGAGTAATCTTGTGAACATTAGTTGATATGGAGAAGTCAGACACTCGCTTCATTTCAATTCTTTCATCTCTTCTCGTTTCTGCTAAAGCCACATGTTGGAGGATGTGCGGCTTCTTTCCTCGAATTTGTTTCAAGTTTCCTGAAAATTATTTCCACAGAAACCGCTGCATGTGGGTTGAACGTTTCTTTTGCTGTTCTTCTGTGCATCAGATGTAATCCCCTGATCCTAAATGTATGATAAGCTTTGAGAGCATGTCAGAAAAGTGAATACATTAAATGTATTAGGGTTTAATACAGTATACAAGTTTCATGCTGTAACCTCTCCCGTTTGAGTTCAATGGGATTTATACAGCACTGAGTTTGAATTTTATAATCTCAATACATACGTCTCTGTATAGGGCGTCATTGTTAATTACCAAATACCAAAATCACAATTTAGAAAACATTTTAAAAATCAAAAACAAATTGTTAGCATCAAAAAGACTTAACAAAATCAAAATAAAGCATTTATTAGGATTAAGCAGGAAAACACTTGTGTGATATACCCCTTTTAAGCCACCAACCAAACTGTATAACAATGTCTAGGTTCAAAACAATATATGTGTTCATCTAAGTTTATCATTTTTATTTTCAGTCAATGTACATTATGTTCTAACAGTTGCTTCAAAGGTATGATTATATATAGTATATAAATTAGCCTCATAAGACTTCAGTCTGCAACAAATACCTGTAAGTTGAAAACACTTGTAAGATTCAAAATATTTCAATTTTTATTTGAACAATGTATTTAACTAGTGACAGATGCATTAAAAAAGTATAAACAATATCTAATTTAAAGGTTTCTGTGTAAAACAGTAGAAAAGCTGCACTACGATACTCCTTGCTGTCAGAAAAGGGAAAAAGGAAATGCTATGTTTCCATTACAACTACATGTATGAGATGTGAATGTTCCTTGGGTTGGATTCAAACCCCTCTCCTCTGCAGCAAAGGCCGCCAGTTAGCTATATGGTGGTGACCTGTTCAAATGTTCAAATGTTTGTGGATCCCTCTCAGACAGCGATGGAGTTGGAGGTGTCTGCAGACTCTGACCACAGACGGCTGAACTTCACTCCCACGAAGGCGTACAGGATGGGATTGAGGCTGCAGTGGAGGTAGCCCAGGGAGGAGGTGACCACCATGGCTTTTTGCAGAGATCCTCTGACTCCACAGCTGTTGCCCGAATGAAGTGTGTCCACCATGAGAGTGATGTGGTACGGCGTCCAGCAGATGAAGAACACCACCACCACGGCCATGATGATCCTGAAAGCTTTCTGCTTCTGAAGGCCCTGGGAGCCGCAGCGCAGCCGGTGCAGGATGCAGGAATAACAGAAGACGAGGACGACGGAGGGCAACAGGAAGCCAGCCGTGTGGGACAGCACGCGGGAGGCCAGTTCCCAATTAAAGACTCCATTGGGGTCGAACTGGAAGTAGTCTGGAACACACTCTGTTCTGTTGCCTCTCCTGTCATCCTTAACAGCATGGTAAAAGACCCAGTCAGGGAGGGAGAGCAGCAGCGAGAAGATCCACACCGCCAGGCAGCTGATGTGAACCACCCGGGGGTTCCTGCGGGAGTACATCTGGGTCGCGTGGACGATGGACAGGTAGCGGTCCAGACTGATGCACGCCAGCAGGAAGATCCCACAGTAGAAGTGGATCTGGGGGTAAAAAGAAATCACCAACGAGTGAGAAACCTTTTTGCAGCCACTTTATCAGAATCAGAAACAGGTTTATTACCAGGTTGGTTGACATGTACGAGGAATTTGACTTGATGTTGCGGTGCATACATAAAAGTAAAACAAAGGTTTAAAAACACAGATAGAGAACTAGAAAAAATATTGTAAAACATAACAGTATTTAAATAGAAATGGAATGGATTAAAAAGGAATAAAATATGGAATAAAAATCGTTAATAATAAAAAAGAAAGGAAAACAGATGTGGTTGTATATTGTGTGCATTCATGTAATTACTATCATGAACTTCAAAGGAGTACTCCACGCACACAATGAGCATTTGTGTATCAATTTCTCACCACTTGTTATCTTAACAAAGAATCCATAAACTGGGAAAAATAATTGATGAATTCAAGTAAACAGGGGCTGCTTAGCAGAACTATTCTGTTTAGAAACTCTCACACTACTCGTGCAGTATAATCCAAGTCTCATCAGAATAGTTGTATGCTCACTACTTCCCTAACACATTTAAATACATCACGCCTGCACAAGCTTGTGTCTGATAAGGCAGAAGTCCTGTACTTCACTGCAGGAGATGGGAAATATTTTAAACAGATGTTGATATTGTTTTGCTTGTTCCTAAATGTCTCTTCAATAATTAGAGGTAACATTGGGTTAACTAATTGATATACAAGCTATTCCTACACCCTCTGTCTGAAACCACTGCCGGCTCTGTTGTGATTGTGGAGAGAAACTCCGTCTGGAGGGAACTTTTGGTTGAAACTTTAAGACTATATACATATATAAAAATACAATATATATAAAATAATGTATTATATTACATTAGTGCCTCTGCATTGGGTTATTATCCGATGGGGTAATAACTTCCTAATCAACTATCTGAAAGCGGAAGTCTAGGGCAAATAATTGCGAGTCTTTTCAATGCACATGTCACTAAAGGAAATGCATTGTGGGACATGTTTATGGGCAACGTGCATTTGTAAAGCGGCATGTAACCGTATAATAAACATATGTTATTCTTTGCAAGCTCTTGCGGGCCGGATTTGACCCACGGGCCTTGAGTTTGACACCCCTGATTTACATGCACAGAAACCTTCATAGAAGCACCATAGGGCCCCTTTAAAGGTCCCCTATTATACTGTTTTTCATTCCTTTGTTACAGGTCTCAGATACACCAAACAGATCATTGCAGCATTACCCATAATCCCCTCTGTTTCAGCCCTGTTTCAAAAGTGCTGGTTCTCTGTCTGTTACATTAGAGGAAAATAAGGAGCCACTCCCCACGCCCCTCTGAGAGAGATTTGGTTAAAAAGAACACAATGGTGCTCTAGGAGGAGATTCAGGTGATAAGGTGGGGCGGGGGTTACCTTGGTTGCTGATTGGCTAATGGTTACACAAGACAAAACATCGTTATGACATCATAAAGTGGCCAACATCTGATCAGCTCATTTTCAGACAGGTTTTTATAAAAATGGATCAGGACAAAAAGAGAGAGAATCTTTTTTCCTGAAACTTTCAGAGTCTCCTTACACAGAGGGGACACATGTTGATGTATAAAAGACATGAAAAAGTGGATTTTGCATAATAGGTGACCTTTAATGCAGTCTTACCGTAAAAACAGCTCCAGTGATCTTGCAGAGCGGAGTTCCAAACGTCCACCCTTCCTCCTGAGCGGACTGCGCGGCCCACAGCGGCATCGTCAGCAGCAGCAGGATGTCGGCCACCCCCAGGTGTAGGATGAAGATGTCCGTCACACTCCAGCTTGCCCTGCTCCGAGCCAGAACACCTAGCAGCACCCCGTTCCCCAGGACTCCCACAGCGAAGGCCACGGAGTACAGAACTGGTATGAACACCGACTCAAAGTGCATGCCCTCAGACAGGTCACACACATCACCGTCAGAACAACAATCCTCATCAGAGGAATTGTCAATTTCATACATGTATTCCATGCCGTCAAACAGGCTGTATCCGGCCTCTGTGTTGTACGAGTAGTCCATCTGAAATATTTTTGCAAAAAGAAGAATAGAAGGAATATAAACATACATTTTGTCTGAGCATTTGATACTTGTTGTCTTTCAGCCACATGGTGGTGCTGAGTAGCTTCAAACTAATCTATCTATCTATATATTTTTTAACAGGGCATACATGATCATCTCTTAGACATTCTCAAAGATCTTGCGCTTGTCCTGTAAATGACATTTTTACAACTTATTGTCAGTTGTGTGCTTGGAGGACAAAGGACTTTTTTTATTTTTTTATTTATTGATACAGCATAGAAATCCAATCTTAGGCCACTAAAGTGTCTAACATTAGTTTCTTTAACCGCAATGTTAAGGGTTTTGTTAAGTTTGTGTGTAATCAGTCGAAGGACAAAATATAGATCTAATTTTTCTGACATGTAACTAGAACTGAAGACAACCCTAAGGAGCCTGGTGTTCAATTTATAAATGTAACTGATGTTTTTACATTTCATTTGAGACTCTGCTGCATGTTTGGGGGTGTTTATCTATGCATCGATCTTTGCATCTATCTATCTTTGCAAAGTGAAGTAAATGCCTCACAGGTTATATAAATGCTCTTTGCAACACAAAGAGGGACAGAAAAGACAGAATCAGATCATATAGCATAAGTTATAAGTATTTTAGTATCTCTTAACGGAACAATCCAAAGCTTTAACGTTTGTTTTTGTCCCAATCCATATAATCTCAGTTCCCTTTTTTACGGTGGCCCTGAAGTGCAAGACACCACAGCATTTCAGAAAACGCCACAACATTTCACATTGGACGGAAAGGGTATTCCTTTAGGGAGAACGCTTCTTAGAGGTTTCTCAATACTCTAATTTCCCCTCCTCGACTCCTCGACTCCTCGGTCCTCCGGTAGTGACCCGGAAATGGATTTCAGCGCGCCATTTTGAAGGACATTTCATTTCTCTAAATCGAGGAGGAGCTCTAACCGAGGAGACACTGATGGGTCCTCCACGGCTCCTCCACGGACGCATTTGCGGGAACGGTGGAGGCGTTACGCACGGCCGCACTTATCTCAGCCAATGACAGCTCTGGATGCATCCCCTGGATATCATTTTAGAAACTGCTTTCATCGCAACGCGATGTTTACAGTGAGAACAGCTGTGAGGATTCGGAAACTTGATTTTGAGTTGTCTCATGGCTGTTGACAAACCAGGGGACTTTACTTCCTCTTGATACCGTCGGTTATTTACAAAAAAACACCTAAATATAGCCTATTTGTTATTGCGCTTCTGTCTTTCTGTGTCTTTTCGTCTGTAAACTCGCTCAACGGGGACGCTATCTCTCTTTTGTTTATCGCCCTCTCACGGGTGAACAGTTCAATGTCCCGCTTCATTGTTTTCTGCCATGTCTCTACCGCTTTAGTTTGACCATCTCTGTTATGAAGTTATGGAATACTAAATAAATAAGTAATTAGATACCTTGCCGTTACTGGCTGCACTCATAAAGAATGACAAGAATAAGAATAATGCGTATTGAACGGGTTTCATTAATTAGTGAGTTTATTTAAGGTAATTAGTTAGAGGCCCTATTTTATAAGTAGGCCCTATGTCTGCACAGCAGTTACAATGGTCAAACTACATTAGAACAGAATTGTCCCCATTTTATCTATAATAGTTACTAACATTAGATATTTTTGATGAGATATGGATCGCAAAACAAAACATGTCCCTGGTTTTATTTTTAAAATCAAGTTACCGAATGCAAGTCGCCTTAGCTTATTTTGTTATGAGACGTGAATTACTGTTCAATTTAGTGGACACACACACACACAGCTGCAGACTCTCTGCACGAAGGAGCCGCGGTGTTGCAGCTCCTGATCGGAGCAGAGACACGTTCCCTCACCGGAAAAAACTATATATATATCTTTTTAACCTCTCCCTCAGCACAAATGCAATTCCAAAAGTATGGAAGTCAGCTTATGTCTTGCCTTTACTAAAAGGAGGGGAGGCAACTATTTTAAATAACTATAGGCCAATCTAAATTGTCAGTTCTGGCGAAGGTGCTCGAACGCCTAGTGAGTGAACAAGTAAAGAAGTTTTTATGTAAAAATGATATCCTGTCTAAACATCAGTCAGGCTTCAGAAAGCAACATAGCACCATCACTGCGAAAATGAAAGTGGTGAATGACATTACGAGTATTTTAGATAATAAGCAGAGTTGTGCAGCCCTATTTATTGACCTTTCCAAAGCGTTTGATACCGTCGATCATCGCATCTTAAAGCAGAGGCTACTCAGTACTGGCATATCCAGCCATGCAGTGGGGTGGTTTGTGAACTACCTCTCTGAAAGGTCCCAATGTGTTCACTTTGATGGGCTGTCTTCTGAGTGGTTAAACATTGCCAATGGTGTTCCTCAAGGTTCTGTTTTAGGTCCACTTTTATTCTCCATCTATATCAACAGTTTAGGTGAAAATGTGAATGAAGCTACTTTACATTTTTATGCGGACGATACCGTGATGTACTGTGCAGGTCCCTCCATTAAGGAGGCTGCTGTTAAATTACAGGCTGTTTTTAACACTGTTCAGACTCAGCTCTCTGAGCTTAAGCTTCTTTTAAATGTTGATAAAACCAAGGTAATGCTATTTTAAAAAGCTAAAAAGACACTAGAGCCTGTTTTAGATATTGTTACTATGCAAGGACAAGTACTTGAAGTGGTTACCTGTTATAAATACCTTGGTATCTGGCTTGATGATTGTCTTACTTTTAAACTTCATGTCAATAACCTGCTTAGAAAGCTGAGGGTTAGACTAGGTTTCTTTTTCAGAAACAAGTCCTGTTTCTCGCTTGAGGCCAGGAAAAGGCTCTGTGACCTTTTGACCTGTGCTGGACTATGGTGATTTGTTGTATATGAATGCACCTGCCCATTGCCTGAACAAGTAGATGCCGCCTATCACAGCGCACTGAGATTTGTCACAAATTGTAAAGCACTTACTCATCACTGTACCATGTATGCCAAGGCAGGTTTGCCATCACTTACTGTAAAGAGGCTGAGTCATTGGTACACGTTTTATAAAGCTTTGTTGGGTAAACTCCCGTATTATATCTGCTCTCTGATAACACAGAGAGTTGCAAGCAGCTATTGTTTGAGATCGCATGATGTAGTATTGTTAGATGTGCTAAGAGCAAGGACTGTCTTAGTTAGGTAAGACAGCTTTTATGATCGCAGCTCCATTTGCTTGGAATAATCTTCAGCAAGAATTGAAACTGAGCAATCTCATTCCTCTGCATGTTTTTAAAGCTAGGCTAAATGAAATGCTCGTTGATACTATGGGCACTAGTAAATATCTATAACTATGTAAATGTATCCTGTAAATATAATGTATGATGTCCTTTATGTTTTATGTTTCATGTGGAACCTATATGCTGCAGGTCTCCCTTGAAAAAGAGATCTATGATCTCAATGGGACCAATCTGATTAAATAAAGGTTTGAAATGAAATGAAAAATATCCGGTCAGTCACAGAGATCTGCTATTTTAAAGTAAAGTGAACACATATTGACCCTAAATAAAGTCTATATTAAGAACGAGAGACGTTTTAACATATCGCTTAAACAAATGACAAATGAGCCGGGGCAGAGCCCCGGACAGCCCCGGCACAATTTAACCCCTGCTGATACCGGTTAGTAAAAACCATGAATTAATGCTTTGACAAGTCTGCAGACAAGACGGCAGGCGAAAAGCTTTTAAAATGCGTGTTTTCTGAATGGAATCGGATCCATTAGGCTAAACTAACCTGTAGCTGCTCCGTCCACACTCACAACAACGTCAAACAGACATTAATAAAGCAGCGACTGTATTCACCATGACATAGACAGTCTGTGGTTTGTACTTGTTTAACTTTTGTCCAGCTTCTGAACAGATATGAGGAGCTGTGAGCTCTGAGTGTGTGCTAACAGCTAACGGCAAATGTGTTGGGACATATTGCGCTGTCGGGTGGTGACCAATCACGAAGCGTCATTTCTTGACTGGCAGCAAAAACAACCAATCACAGCAGTGCTTCTCTGGCTGGCTCTGTCCAATCACAAACATGAAGTGTTCTCCCCAAGGAATACCCTTTCCGTCCAATGTGAAATGCTGTTATGTTTTCTGAAATGCTGTTATGTTTTCTGAAATACTGTTGTGTTTTCTGAAATACTGTTGTGTTTTCTGAAATGCTGTGGTGTCTTGCACTTCAGAGCCACCATACTTTTTAGATAGAGAAAATAATGACCATTTTACGCACACTATACTCTAACTTTGAATTGGCAGATGGGGAAGAGAAAAATATCATGTCGAAGAGGAAGTATGTTTTCAATTCAGTTTCAGGCTGTGCAGCAAGTTTGTTCATGCACTAAAATGTAAATCCCAAAGTGATTGTTAATGTAAATTTGACTGTAGCTCCATCATTCTCCCATTGTGTAATCCTTCACTAAACGGCACCGTTTTCTTAACGGCACAACCACATCACAGGCTTATCACTCCTTGGTCGCTTACTCTGAACACGTCGTGTGAGACCAAACATCAAAATGGATGAACAGAGATGTAAAAAATATTGAAGATTATTGTAAAGGTATCAGTAATTAATAACTTTGGTGAAGATGTTACTTTGGATCAACACATTTCTGTCACCACAATAAAAAATATTTTTGTTTTTCAAAAATCTTCTGAAAGTGACTTAATTTAGCAACGACAAAAACATCATGGATGATTTATTTGCAAAGCAACACTTGCTGTTTGTATTCATGCAATTAGGAAAACTATTTTTTGTATATTTCTATACTTTTTCAAGTATATATATTGATATCTAACAGAAGAGGTATCTTCATAAGGCTTTCTTTGGCATTTAACCTTCAACAAAATGGTATTAATGTCTTTGTATGTGCTGATAAACACATCATAAAACAAGTAAATAAGTACAAAACATACAAAATGATGCATTAATTCAGATGTGATTATTGAAATCCTAGATATATAATGCAATAAAAGCTTGCTATTAAAGAGTGATGAATGCATAATCTGTAAAATAAGTTTTAACGTTACTTACCAAATTGTAATATTTGATATTGTCACCACAGCAGGAATTATCTCTATTGACACAGGGTTGCCAATAACAAGAGTGTATAGAGTGGAGGGGGAGGGGCCAGACAACACACCAACCCTAACCACCAATATTATTACATTACATTACATGTTACTTGTTAGACGTTTTTGTCCAAAGCTACTTACATCCTCAATACAGTGGGCAACCCCCACAGGATCAAGTGTCTTGCCCAGGGACACAACGACATGCTGACTGCAGTGGGGTTTGAACGTTTGAACCTGTGACCCCCTGATCCCAACACCAAGGAGAGAGAGAGAGAGAGAGAGAGAGAGAGAGAGAAATTAAAGCTGACCTTGTAAAACAAAAGCGGAAGCCTGTTAAAAGGCAAAACGCTGACAAATGGTTTGACCAGGAATGCAAGACCATCAGAAAAGACCTGAGAAAAATAGCAAATGAAAAACATCGGCAACCAAACAACCCAGCCTTACGCATTAGATACAATGACCTTTTAAACAAATATAAATGTACAATAAGGAACAAAAAACAAAATTATACCCACATGAAACTTGAGGATATTGAGAAAGCC
The DNA here is from genome assembly GCF_949606895.1 of Notothenia rossii. Taxonomy (NCBI): domain Eukaryota; kingdom Metazoa; phylum Chordata; class Actinopteri; order Perciformes; family Nototheniidae; genus Notothenia; species Notothenia rossii. The sequence continues at coordinate 9,104,215 of NC_136905.1, forward strand.
ATTGATCAAAATCAATTCTGGGATCTGTGGAGCAACTTCAACACAAAACAACCGCAAGCATTACCCATCCAAAACGGTGACATCTGGAGAGAACATTTTGAAAGTTTGTACAAAGACACACCAATAAATCTAATGAATTCAGATCAATGTATTACAAAAGAGAAACTCCAAACATTAGAAGAAACTATTAAAGACAACCAAAACCCCCTTGATTTCCCAATGACTTGGGAAGAATTGACCACACAGACACAATCTCTCCGGCCAAGGAAAGCTTGTGGCCCAGACAACATTAAAAACGAAATACTCAGATGCAGCACCCCAGAGATGCAGGGTACAGTGTTAAAGCTGTTCAATATCATATTGCAGTCAGGATGTTTTCCTGACATCTGGTGCAAAGGGCTCATTTCCCCCATTCATAAGAGTGGAGACAAATCAGACCCTAATAACTACCGTGGCATCTGTGTCAGCAGCTGTCTGGGGAAATTATTCTGTAGTATTCTAAATAAAAGAATACAAGATTTCCTTAACCAACAATCCATCTTGAGTCAAAATCAAAATGGCTTCCTTCCAAAACACCGCACCACCGACCATGTATATACCCTTCACACTTTAGTTAACAAACATGTACACCAAACAAAACATGGTAAGATATTCACTTGTTTCATTGATTTCAAAAAAGCTTTCGACTCTATTTGGCACGAAGGGCTCTATTATAGACTTCTACATTGTGGTATAGGGGGCAAAATGTACGATCTGGTTAAATCAATGTATTTAGGGAATAAGTGTGCTGTTAAAATTGGAGACAAACACACTGAATTCTTCACCCAGAGAAGAGGTGTTCGTCAGGGTTGCAATTTAAGTCCCACTTTATTTAATATATATATAAATGAACTTGCTGTTCAGTTGGATCACTGTGCTGCTCCTGGCCTCTCCCTCCTAGATAGAGAGGTGAAGTGTTTGCTTTATGCTGATGACCTTGTTCTGCTGTCTCCTACTGAACAAGGACTACAACAACAGCTGGATATAGTAGACCAGTACTGTAAGAACTGGGCCCTGGCAGTCAATATGAAGAAAACTAATGTCATGGTTTTCCAAAAAACGCCCCAGATGTCAGGAGAACAAATACCAGTTTACCATAAACAATCATATCATCGAACATAGTATGAGTTACACCTACCTCGGTTTAACCATAACAGCATCAGGAAGTTTCAACATGGCAGTGAATGCACTCAAAGAAAAAGCCAGAAGAGCTCTAAATGCAACAAAGAGAACATTTTATAATGTCCAAATTCCAATTAAAATCTGGCTCAAAATCTTTGATAGTGTGATCCAGCCCATTGCGCTGTACGGTAGTGAAGTATGGGGTCCACTCAGTCACCAGAGCTATACCCGCTGGGACAAACATCCAACAGAGTCTTTACATGCAGAATTCTGCAGATACATTTTACGTGTTCAGAGAAAAACACCAACAAATGCATGTAGAGCAGAATTAGGCAGATACCCACTGATCATTAACACTCAAAAGAGAGCACTGACATTCTTTAACCACCTTAGGTCCAGCCCCCGAGACACCCTCCACTCCAAAGCCCTCCAAAGCCAAGAGCTAACCCCAGAGAAGAGTCCCCTATGTCAGCTGGTGCTGAGGCTAGTTGCCCCCTCTCAGAGCCACTCTGACCAGTCTCTCAACAACACTGCTCTCCAAACACCAATCACAGTCAAACGCATTATAACACAATGTAAAGACAACTATTTACAACATTGGGAAGAAGAAACTAAAAGCCAAAGTAGATTAGAATGTTACCTGGCTCTAAACAGAGAGTATGAGCTGGCAGAGTATCTCTCTACTGTCAGAGATAGAAAGCAGAGACAGATCCTAACCAAGTACAGGCTCAGTGACCACAAACTGGCAATCGAAACAGGAAGACTCAAAAGATCCTGGCAACCAAAAGAGAACAGAATATGTGGTCACTGTACGACAGGTGAGACTGAGACAGAGATGCACTTCCTCCTGAAATGCCAAACATTCAACGAAGTAAGGAGCATTTACTGGAACAAGTTGAACTCTGTAATCCCAGGTTTCAAGGAGGTTGATGACCTCTCAAGACTGAGAGTACTCCTAGGAGAAGGAGACAAGGCACACCTTGCTGCCCAATATGTATACACATGCCACAACCTGAGGGACAGTGAATGAGACTCACACACACACACACACACACACACACACACACACACACACACACACACACACACACACACACACACACACACACACACACACACACACACACACACACACACACACACACACACACACACACACACACACACACACACGTGTTGAAATGTAATTGTATCACTGTATATATATATCATCAATAATATGTAAACATTTGAAATGTATGTTAATGTTGTTAATTATTTTGTATTGTGATGCTTTGGCAACATTGTTTAATTTAACTTTCATGCCAATAAAGCCCCTTTGAATTGAATTGAATTGAATTGAATTGAGAGAGAGAGAGAGAGAGAGAGAGAGAGAGAGAGAGAGAGAGAGAGAGAGAGAGAGAGAGAGAGAGAGAGAACCAGTAACCTCGCAACCCCACGTGCTCACTAGGGCACCTCCCCCCCGTTCATAAAGTCAAGAACCCCTCAAAAGGTACGGTTTATTTAATTTTAAGGATGCGCACCAAGCAACATCTCCAGGTGCTCCTTTGAGAACCAGGGCAATAAAGCGATGTGCACCCCTGACTATACAACTTATATCTCTCACAGGCTCCGCCCTCTACTGGACTCTATGGGTACTACCTTATCCTGCGAGCATTCTCCTACTGAGATTTGTATAGACGTAGCCGGCCTTGGGGCTGGCCTACCTGAATGTGTGCGCATCTCACGGTATAAAAGGAGGCCTCGCCTCCTGACCGTCATCTCTTCAGTTGTGGAAGTGAAATCCACTGAGACGCAAAGACGAACGAGAAAGTAAAAAGAGAAGTCATGGAGCCACTCCTCGACCATAGAACCTGCCCGAAGTGCCGGAACCTGATCGCGGGAGTTGATACGCACCCCCTTTGCTTCCTGTGTATGGGGCCTGAAATGTGTGCCAGATGATCCCTCGGCAAACCCGCCAACATCGCGGGGATTTCCAGGCGAAGCCCATTACAGGAGGAGCCGGAGGATTAGGACCTCGAGGTGGTTGAGATGGGCGAGCCGGGAGACGGGGAAGTGCCTTTCCAGTTCACCCTTCCGTGGTGCCAGAAGGACCCAGAGGAGGATGACGACGAGGACACCTCATTGTCCGGTGGTCCGACTCTCAGGTCTGCGCGGCTGTACTTTCCAGCGGTGATGACCCTGGCGGCGGAGCGCGTAGGCCTACCGCTCCTTGCACCGCTGCCGCTGAGGCCTGTAAGCTGGGTTTTACGGCCCGGTGCATCCGGCGCAGCCGGCCTTTGTCTCGCCCCCGTTGCCAGACATATGGCAGTGTGTGGAGGCGACATGGCAGCAGCCATTAAAAACGAAGGCCCCAGTAGCCGCCATGGCGGGCATCATCAGGGTGCAGGGCCACTCGGGCACGGTGTGTCCTGGTGTGCCTCCCCTCGACGAGATCCTGACGGCCCATCTGCTTCCGCGGGCAGCTGGTTGGGCGGAGGGTAAGAGACCTCTGCCCCCGCCCTCCCGCAGCAGGACGGGAGCGATTATCCGGACCGCTGCAATGGTCAGATGAATAAGCCTGTCAGAGAGCAGTCGCGTGTCCCTGCGGCAGGGGGCAACAGTGTGATGACCCCTCCCCCATTCTGCCTGTCTGTGCTCCCTGCCTTACTGTCCTCTGGCAGGTACTGGGAGTGTCGTCCTGTTTGTGCCCGCCCATCTAGAGGCGGAGCCTCAAGAAGGCATAAAGGCTTGCCCAGCTGGAAGGTTCACTCTCTGATTCACCTCCTCTGCCGGTCCGTGCACTAGCATGTTATGTGGAGCGCACGGCTGCCCTTCGACGCACCGAACAGCTGTTTCTGTGCGTTGGGGACGGGGTGATTGGGAAAGCTCTGGCACGCTGGCTCTGTGAGTGCATTGCACATGCTTACGGACAGGTGGGGAGAGCCTGCCCCACGGGGGTCCGTGCGCACTCTACACGGGCTGTGGCTGTGTCAACAGCCTTGTTCAACGGTGTGAGTGTGGAGAACTTATGCACGGCGGCGTCTTGGTCAACGCCAGGCCCCTTCATAAAGTTGTATCTCTTGGACATGTCTGGCTCTTTCTCCTCGTCTGTGCTTGCTGGGGCAACACAGGACTGGTGAGGAGGGGGGGGGGGGGGGGCTGCTGGTCAGTGGGCATCTGACCCCCTCCCCGGACGTAATGCGCCTTCGCGTGGTGCGCACTGGCCCATTACGGGGCGGAAGGGCTATCCTCCCCTGCAGGGAGGCAGGAGGGGGGAAGCCCTCCACACTATAGTCCACATAAACTCTGCACGGGGTCAGTGTTTGAGTGTGGGACATGGGCACTTGCACTCTCACTGTGGTCCTTAAGGAATCGGAGAGGTGGTGCACAGTGAGCCCATACAGGGCTGGGAATTCTCTCCATCTGCCATGGGCGGAGGGAGGGAGCCCTCAGCACTGTTTTTAGAGCACTGTCAGCCGCAGCCCAGACTTCTCCACGGTCACAACCGGGTTTAAAGGAGAGGGTGGGGCAGCAGCTGCTGACCAGAAAAGCCGGTCAGGGACAGTGGGGTGGAATGGTATTGTTGGACGACAGTGCGCGTATACATCAGGGCTCCACCCACTGTACCCATAGAGTCCAGTAGAGGGCGGAGCCTGTGAGAGATATAACGGGGGGTTACGTATTGTAACCCTTGTTATGTAAGCACAGGCGGAGCCTGTCTGTCCTATTCCGCTCGCTGAAGAGAGGTGTAGCATGGCGGTCAGGAGGCGAGGCTTCCTTTTATACGGTGAGATGCACGCACATTCAGGTAGGCCCGCCCCAAGGCCGGCTACGTCTATAGAAATCTCAGTAGGAGAATACTCGCAGGATAAGGTAGTACCCATAGAGTCCAGTAGAGGGCGGAGCCTGTGCTTATATAACAAGGGTTACAATACATAACCCCCCGTTTCATGATGCAACATTATCTCCCGTTTGAGTTAAATGGGATTTATACAGTACATGATTGACTAATCTTATATCCTCTGTCTAGGTCTCTTTATAGGGCGTCATTGTTAATTACCAAAGACCAAAATCACAATTGTGGTCTTATTGTTCCATTTATACACATTGTTTGATTAATACTTTTTCATTATGTTATTAATAATGGACTTAGACCCAGACCCTTTAGTTTTTGATTTTGTAGTTGTTTTATTTGTCCTGTCTCAGTCCTTTTTTGTTTTGTTTTATTCAAATCCCACTGTTGTCATCCTACTTGTTTGCCAACTGCTATTCTGCTGTCTGTTTGTTTATAAAAAAAAGAGAAAAAAGTAAAACAAAAAATAAGACTTCTGTCTGTAACAAATACCTGTAAGTTGAAAACACTTGTAAGATTCAAAATATTTTTAATCTTTATTTGAACAATGTATTTACATAATGACACATGCAGTAAAAAAGTATAAACAATATGTAATTTAAAGGTTTCTGTGTAAAACAGTAGAAAAGCTGCACTACGATACTCCCTGCTGTCAGAAAAGGGAAATGCTATGTTTCCATTACAACTAAAATAAATCTGCTGCTCACAGTACAGCTGTAAGACCTCAGGTTCAGCTCAGACAAATATATTTATGTCCCAGTGTCATGTTGAGCTATTAATGCGCTGAGAACGACAGGAGCATGAGAGAAAGGTTTGAAACACAGGACATTTACAGAAACACATGTTCACTCAGCTGCTCAGATCTCTGTCTTTGTGTCAGTTTTAATAAGCTTAATCAGGTTTATACGTGTGTTTTGCTTTTTTGTTTTAAGGTCATTCTTTGGGCCACCAGTGCCTTAACTGAAGGGGGAGAAAGAGGGGATCACTTGTGTCTACTCTGATTGAAATAACAAAAATGAAATCAAACATAGATGGGTGGTTTGGATAATGCTTTGGCAGTGCAGCAGCTGTGCATTTATTCTAGTTTCCCAGAACAACAAAACAGCAGTAACTAAAAACTCAATAATTAAAGATAAAGTTGAATTAACAGCTCTCTGAAATCAACTAAAACAAAACAAAACATTTATGAGATGTAAATGTTCCTTGGGTTGGATTCAAACCCCTCTCTTCTGCAGCAAAGGCCGCCAGTTAGCTATACGGTGGCCTGGACATGGCCTGTTCAAATGTTCAAATGTTTGTGGATCCCTCTCAGACAGCGACGGAGTTGGAGGTGTCTGCAGACTCCGACCACACAGAGCTTCTCCTGCTGGTAACAGACTGCAGTTTGGCGCTCATCTTCAGCTGGCAGCCCATATACCTCAGGATGTCCACGAGCTGACGCCTGAACTTCACTCCCACGAAGGCGTACAGGATGGGATTGAGGCTGCAGTGGAGGTAGCCCAGGGAGGAGGTGACCACCATGGCTTTTTGCAGAGATCCTCTGACTCCACAGCTGTTGCCCGAATGAAGTGTGTCCACCATGAGAGTGATGTGGTACGGCGTCCAGCAGATGAAGAACACCACCACCACGGCCACGATTATCCTGAAAGCTTTCTGCTTCTGAAGGCCCTGGGAGCCGCAGCGCAGCCGGTGCAGGATGCAGGAATAGCAGAAGATGAGGATGACGGAGGGCAACAGGAAGCCAGCCGTGTGGGACAGCACGCGGGAGGCCAGTTCCCAATTAAAGACTCCATAGGGGGCTAACCGGTAGTAGTCTGGAACACACTCTGTTCTGTTGCCTCTCCTGTCATCCTGAACAGCACGGTAAAAGACCCAGTCAGGGAGGGAGAGCAGCAGCGAGAAGATCCACACCGCCAGGCAGCTGATGTGAACCACCCGGGGGTTCCTGCGGGAGTACATCTGGGTCGCGTGGACGATGGAAAGGTAGCGGTCCAGACTGATGCACGCCAGCAGGAAGATCCCACAGTAGAAGTTGATCTGGGGGTAAAAAGAAATCAACGACGAGTGAGAAACCTTTTTGCAGCCACAGAAACAGGTTTATTACCAGGTTGGTTAACATGTATGAGGAATTTGACTTGATGTCGTGGTGCATACATAAAAGTAAAAAAAACGTTTAAAAACACAGATAGAGAACTAGAAAAATATAAAAAATTATAAAACATATTGTAAAATATAACAGTATTTACATAGAAATGGAATGGAGTAAAAAGGAATAAAACATGGAATAAAATCAGCAGTAATAAAAAAAGAAAGGAAAACAGATATGGTTGTACATTGTGTGCATTCATGTAATTACTATCATGAACTTCAAAGGAGTACTCCACGCACACAATGAGGATTTGTGTATCAATTTCTCACCACTTGCTATCTTAAATTCTGGAAGAAATCTTTATTTGCTCCAATGTGAACAAAGAATCCATAAATGAAAAAAAAATGGATGAATTCAAGTAAACAGGGGCTGCTTAGCAGAACTATTCTGTTTAGAAACTCTCACACTACTCGTGCAGTATAATCCAAGTCTCATCAGAATAGTTGTATGCTCACTACTTCCCTAACACATTTAAATACATCACGCCTGCACAAGCTTGTGTCTGATAAGGCAGAAGTCCTGTACTTTACTGCAGGGGTTGGGAAATGTTTTAAATAGATGTTGATATTGTTTTGCCGTTCTTAAATGTAGCCCCCTCATGGAGGCATGTGAAAAAAAGTGCTCTTCAAGAATTCAAGGCTACACTGGGTTGACTAATTGATATACCAGCTATTCCTTTAAAGAGTAAAGATGCTAATTTTCAAGTTCATATTTGTATTTTGTGCTTCATCTGTGACATTTCTGTATGCTTTAATGTTCAAAAAGCTCTTTATTTTTCTCATACTGCGGCTGCCTGTGCTGCAGCACCGCTTTTCACACTCTGACTGAAAGCACGGCCGGCTCTGTTGTGGTTGGTCAACCCCTAGAGATGTCCCGCCCCTTATCAGGTACAACGTGTTGGAGCGCTGGCCAATAGAAATGCGAGTGTTACATAGTGATGTCATTAATGTTACAGAAGTAAACAAAGGAGTCCAATGGAAGTGTTTCAGGCAGGGGGGGGGCGGGGGGAGTGTTGAAGAGAAACTCCCTCTGGAGGGAACTTTTGGATTTGTGCCTTTGCCGACCATTCAGGAGTGTCAAACTCAATTTCATCGCGGGCCACATTAGCATTATAGTTACACTCAAAGGGTCAGTTGTAACTTTAAGACTATATAAATATACACATATACATGTATATATAAAATAATGTATTATATTACATTATTGCCTCTGCATTGGGTTATTATCAGATCGGGTAATAACTTCATATACGTCTGAAAAGCAGAAGTCTAGGGCAAATAATTGCAAGTCTCTTCATTGCGCATGTCACAAAAGAAAATGCATTGTGGGACATGTTTATGGGCAACGTGCATTTGTAAAGCGGCATGTAACCGTATAATAAACGTATTTTATTCTTTGCAAGCTCTTGCGGGCCACATAAAATGAGGTTGCGGGACAGATTTGACACACGGATTTACATGCACAGAAACCTTCATAGAAGCACCATAAGGCCCCTTTAAAGGTCCCCTATTACAGCGTTTTTCAAAGTGGGGGCCCCGACCCCCTGGAATTTTTTTTTTTAAAGTTGCATTTTTATTTTTTTTATGTTGTTAATAACTGCATATCTATCAATCTATGTGTCTTTTGATGCCAATCTTTTAATATTTTTTAAATCACACGACTGCCCTTCAAGCCAATCAGAATCGATCTGCCGCTACTGAGAGTGAAAATCTTCTCAGCTTTTGGAGAAAGTGAGAGCTAGTGAATGTTTCGCTCTGCAGCTGGCTGAGAGCACTGATGTAGCAAATGTCGCAGAATTGTTTGCATACATCAGATTTATTTCAGAAGACAACTTTGTTGAGGAAATATTATTTTGCAAAGCACTGGAAGGTAGGACCACAGGAAGAGACATTTTCCAAGTTTTAGATGAGTACATCATCTCAAACGGACTTGACTGGTCTCGTTGTGTGGGTGTGTGTTCAGATGGGGCAGTGGGGCTATGACAGGCAAAGAAAGCGGAGTGACAGTTTTGATCAGGCAGAAGGCCCCAAATGTAGTGGCAGCGCATGCATGCTCCATTGCAAGGCACTTGTACACATCATTAAAATATTGCAACAGGGGGGTCCCCGCCAGAGGATAATGCTATATGGGGGTCCTTGGCATGGCAACGTTTGGGAACCCCTGCCCTATTATACAGTTTTTCATTACTTTATTACATGTCTCAGTTATATACAAAACATGTCTCTGAAGTGATTGGCTGAAATACCAAACAGATCATTGCAGCATTACCCATAATCTCCTCTGTTTCAGCCCTGTTTCAAAAGTGCTGATTCTCTGTCTGTTACTTTAGATGAAAATAAGGAGCCACTCCCCACGCCCCTCTGAGAGAGATTTGGTTAAAAAGAACAACACACTCTCACTCCATAAACGTCCAGGAGCGACGTTTGGTCAGGGTCCCGAGGCGTGCAGTTGGGACGCTCCTCGGCTCCTTCAGCTTCATAAAGGGACGCAAATAGCTTTCAACTGATTGAAATGTATTCCCATCTGCGGCAGGATTTGACGCTCATGGAAGCACGGCATTCATTTGTGTCGGCTGCCCTTAAAGGCAATGTGAGCGTCCATTCCCATTGGATAACAGAGAATTGTAAACCAGGAAGTAAGTATTCTCCTTATTGTCAATTGATTTGACAGTGATATCTCCACTACTCATCAACTCAAAAACACCAGATTATTCTTGTTAATTAAACGACATTGATAGGTTTTGTGAACATTTTCTTGTTGCCCTAGCTGGTCGACACCTCTTTTAGCAGAAACAAAGGCTACATTAATGTATTAAATCGATGTTAATCCAGGTGGATGTTTTTTGACAATTTATTAAGCTGAAGGAGCCTAGGAGCGTCCCAACTGCACGCCTCGGGACCCTGACCAAGCGTCGCTCCTGGACGTTTATGCAGTGAGAGTGTGTTGAAAAGAACACAATAGGCGGGTTCACACCGCAGTACTTTTCCCACTTTAGTTCTGATATAGTTCCGAAATGTTGAGTTCACACCAAAAAGAGCCGGAACTAAAATTAGTTAATGACAACCCCCTTTTCCGTCCCTGCTAGAGAGCAGGTACTTTCGTGGGAGAAAAAGGTTCCTATGTCTGATTGGCTTGGCGGAATGCAAACCACGCGCTGTAAAACTCCCAAAAAGTTTTGTGAAACCGCCATTTTATTATCCTCGCATTCGCATTATTAGCATTATCCCAGCGCAGAAACGCAGAGAGACTAATTTATGGCAACACAAGATAAGACATGGGAGCGTAGAGATGAGGAGGTGTCGGCGTTCTGGCGATTTACTCGGAAGGCTTCAGTAGAAGCTGCTGGGAGTCCCAGCAGCTTCTAGCCAGTCCCTAACTCCGAGGACTTCCGGCCGGGGACTTTGGGCGGCAGTATACGCCTTGAAGTTGTTTGCGGCCTGCCAGTAAACCCAAAGCAGAAGAAGAAGAAGAAGTGACTTCAGCGGCTTAATTTGCCTAATCCACCCCCAGGAACTTATTCCGGTGTGAACGCGATATGTACTTAGTTCATGAGAACTAAAGAGTTCTGATTAACTAAGTTCTGATGAACCTTTGTGGGAAAAGTACTGCGGTGTGAAAGCGCCTATTGGTGCTAGGAGGAGATTCAGGTGATAAGGTGTGGGGGGGTTACCTTGGTTGCTGATTGGCTAATGGTTACTAAGCCAAAAAATTGTTACGACATAAAGTGGCCAAAATCTGATCAGCTCATTTTCACACAGGTTTTTATAAAAATGGATCAGGAAAAAAGAGAGAGAATCTTTTTTCCTGAAACGTTCAGAATCTCTTTACACAGAGGGGACACATGTTGATGTATAAAAGACATGAAAAAGTGGATTTTGCATAATAGGTGACCTTTAATGCAGTCTTACCGTAAAAACAGCTCCAGTGATCTTGCAGAGCGGAGTTCCAAACGTCCACCCTTCCTCCTGAGCGGACTGCGCGGCCCACAGCGGCAGCGTGAGCAGCAGCAGGATGTCGGCCACCCCCAGGTGTAGGATGAAGGTGTCCGTCACACTCCAGCTTGCTCTGCTCCGAGCCAGAACCCCCAGCAGCACCCCGTTCCCCAGGACTCCCACAGCAAAGGCCACGGAGTACAGAACTGGTATGAACACCCTCTCAAAGTGCATACCCTCAGTCAGGTCACACACATCACCGTCAGAACAACAATCCTCATCAGAGGAATTGTCATTTCCATACAACTCGTCCATGCCATCAAGCAGGCTGTATCCGTAGTCTTTGGTCGAGTAGTCCATCTGGAATCTCTGTGCAAAAAGAAGAATAGAAGAAGGAAGGAATATAAACATACATTTTGTCTGAGCATTTGATACTTGTTGTCTTTCAGCCACATGGTGGTGCTGATTAGCTTCAAACTAATCTATCTATCTATATTTTTTTAACAGGGCATACATGATCATCTCTTAGACATTCTCAAAAATCTAGCCCTTGTCCTGTAAATGACATTTTTACAACTTATTGTCAGTTGTGTGTTTTTTTTTTTTAAAGATATTGATATAGCATAGAAATCAAATGTTAGGCTACTAAAGTGTCTAACATTAGTTTCTTTGACCCCATTGTTAAGGGTTTTGTTAAGTTTGTGTGTAATCAGTCGAAGGACAAAATAGAGTGCCACAGTGACGCGTCCTAAAACCCGGAAGTAGGCTGCGCATGGGTTCCTTCAACAAAAAAGCAATGCAATTTCTCCATAGGATTTGGAAAATAGCTCGAAATCATAAATCTATTGATCATAAATCTATCGATTCGATTTATGATTTTGAATGTTTCGCTCGGCAGCTGGATGAGAGCACTGATGTAGCAAATGTCGCAGAATTGCTTGCATACATCAGATTTATTTAAAAAGACAACTTTTTTGAGGAAATATTATTTTGCAAAGCACTGGAAGTTTAGGACCACAGGAAGAGACATTTTCCAAATTTTAGATGAGTACATCATCTCAAATGGACTTGACTGGTGTCGTTGTGTGGGTGTGTGTTCAGATGGGGCAGTGGGGCTATGACAGGCAAAGAAAGCGGAGTGACAGCTTCGATCAGGCAGAAGGCCCAAAATGTAGTGGCAACGCATGCATGCTCCGTCGCAAGGCACTTGTACACATCATTAAAATATTGGAACAGGGGGGTCCCCGCCAGAGGATAATGCTATATGGGGGTCCTTGGCATGGCAAAGTTTGGGAACCCCTGCTCTAGTACAGGGGTTCCCAAAGTGGGGGTCACGAGATGATTACAACATAAACATTTAGAATTTTAAAAAAGTTATCAATTTTTTAAATCAATTTTATTTTTAATTATTCCTCCTAATAATAACGTGTGCATAGACATTTTTCAGGGGCGGACTAGCCATCTGTATAATTTACCTGCAACGAGGCTCCCCCTTTGACAATCCACTAGCGCAGTGTTTCTCAAACTTTTTCATACCAAGGACCACTTAACCAATAAAAAAACACTCACGGACCACCTTACTCCACAAATATCCAAAAACAATAGGCCTGCTTACCACTCCAACAGTATATAACAAATTACAGCCTAATAATGACAGCTTAACCTTCTCTATATTGCCTCGTTCACACAAATACAACTACAGATTATATAAGCATTTAGTTCAAATGTGATTTAAAATGCTCTCAGGTGTTACACCTCTTATGAAATGTAGACTACATGTATTACGGAGTTTATGTCCAACAGACTCACAGATCGTTGGCTACTGAGAGATATACAAACACACCGCATAGTACAACACAAACCTCTGTTGTGGATTTTCAAAACAAAATACAGTAAAACTATGGTCGCAGGCCCAAGTTTAACTCTCTGAGGCCTGCATGGTCTGTCTACAAAAATAAAATAAAAAACATTTATGCAGCCCCAACAACAGCCTCTGATCATCAACAGACTTCATGCAATGCTTCATTGGATGCATATATTAGATAATAATCTCTATCTCACTCCTAACATCTAAATCTACTTTCAGCATGGATAAATGTTCATAAAATACATCCATTGTTTGTTCTTTATGTTTCTTGAAATCCAAAAAAACCATTGTTTTTCTAGAACATATTACAAATCGCCTGAAAATGGCTCACAGAGGCTGTGTGCTCCTCCGTGGCGATGACGGCTTGCGTTAAAAATAAATAAATAAACTTATTTTTAAAGTGGGGGCTATTGAGGGCTTGTGAGCTACCAGTAGCTTGTGATCGACGTGTTGGAGACCCCTGCTCTAATGGGTCCGACTAGAATCACAAATATTGTTAGTTCCGCCTATTCTGTCAGCCAAGAAATCGTTTAATCATAAACCTTTTTTATTTTTTTTCCTTTTCAGGGGGGCCACCAGGGGGTCCAAAGTCAGTGTTAGGGGGGCACTGGCCCCCCCTGCCCCCTCCCCCTTAGAACCGCCCCTGCTAAGGAGCCTGGTGTGCAATTTCTAAATGTTGTAAGTGATGTTATTTCATATGAGACTCTGCTGCATGTTTGGGGGTGTTTATCTATGCATCGATCTTTGCATCTATCTATCTTTGCAAAGTGAAGTAAATGCCTCACAGGTTATATAAATGCTCTTTGCAACACAAAGAGGGACAGAAAAGACAGAATCAGATCCTATAGCATAAGTTATAAGTATTTTAGTATCTCTTAACGGAACAATCCAAAGCTTTAACGTATGTTTTTGTCCCAATCCATATAATCTCAGTTCCCTTTTTAGATAGAGAAAGTAATGACCATTTTACGCACACTACTCTAACTTTGAATTGGCAGATGGGGAAGAGAAAAATATCATGTCGAAGAGGAAATGTGTTTTCAATTCAGTTTCAGGCTGTGCAGCAAGTTTGTTCATGCATTAAAATGTAAGTCCCAAAGTGATTGTTAATGTAAATTTGACTGTAGCTCCATCATTGTCCTATTGTGTAATCCTTCACTAAACGGCACCGTTTTTCTTAATGGCACAACCACATCACTGGCTTATCACTCCGTGGTCGCTTACTCTGAACACGTCGTGTGAGACCAAACATCAAAGAGATGTAAAAAAGATTGAAGATTATTGTAAAGGTATCAGTAATCAATAACTTTGGTAAAGATGTCACTTTGGATCAACACATTTCTCTCACCACAATAAAAAATATTTGTGTTTTTCAAAAATCTTCTGAAAATGACTTAAATTAGCAACGACGAAAACATCATGGATTATTTATTTGCAAAGCAACACTTGCTATTTGTATTCATGCAATTAGGAAAACTATTTTTTTTATATTTCTATACTTTTTCAAGTATAACAGAAGAGGTATCTTCATAAGGCTTTCTTTGGCATTTAACCTTCAACAAAATGGTATTATTGTCTTTGTATGTGCTGATAAACACATCATAAAACAAGTAAATCAGTATAAAACATACAAAATGATGCATTGATTCAGATGTGATTATTGAAATCCTCAAATAATAAATAAAGATATATAATACAATAAAAGCTTCCTGATGAATGCATAATCTGTAAAATAAGTTTTAACGTTACTTACCAAATTGTAATATTTGATATTATCACCTCAGCAGGAATTATCTCTATTGACACAGGGTTGCCAATGACACCGTGTATAGAGTGAGTGGAGGGGGAGGGGCCAGACAACACACCAACCCTAACCACTAACACATTTAAGAACATGAAATAAGGGAAAACTCAAGCATGCCAGTGTTTTATGTTTTAATATTTCTTATCTCTTTAGGCAGCTAATCTACACACACAAAAACTGTATATTAAAACGGACTAATTCCTAGATCTTTATGGTGATTCAGAGATATGGAAACAGACTATCACTCTGTCCTCGTTTCTTTTAAGGGACTTGATGCTATTCTAAAGTCTGAATACGGAAAACACAACATGTGGGTAGGCTGGTAAACATTACTTAGAAACGGATCAGTAACATTTCCTTCAAATTTACCCAGTTTCACTCCAGAATTGGTAGGCGTTGATAAGAAACACATCATTGTCTGCATTTGTTCTGGTCATTTGACAGCAGTGTAGAGAGATTTACTGCCGGGTGTTGCCTTTTTAAAGATTTCATTTGCTTCAAACAAAGGTTGCTCGTCAAGTTCCTTTAGAAACCAGATAATCCACCCACACGCCTTTCAACCAGATGTATTGTATGACCGATCTCTCCTTTTTACCTTTCGATTTGTCTAATGTGCAACCTGGTTTAAGTTTTTCATTCATGTTTGTCCATCGTGTCATGCTGGCATTATAATGTGTCGAATGTAATAGTATGTTTAATGTCAAATTCAATAGGGATGCTGAAACACTTAACACCTTTAAGAAATAACTTAAAGGTCCCATGTCATGCTTTTCCGGTTATTACCCGTCCCCTTGTGTGTTACGAAGGCTTTTATGCATGTAAACGGTCCGCAGAGTCAAAACCCCTCAAAGTACACCCTGTAGCGAGTAAAACTCTAACACAGAAAAGACCTGTCTATGCTGCCCCAGAACGCCTCGTTGGAGATTTCTCATTTTCCATTGTTTACTTGGGTTCTGTGACGTGTGAATACCCAAATCAACAACAAATGACCGGATTGGCCCAAATGGACCAATCCGTGGAGCCCCTCACACACCACCAGGATCCCTTGGCTAACTAACAGGGAGTCCCATTGACTTGCATAGAGCTCCCTGAACGCTGGTAATAGACGAGTTGGGATCGCGAAGAAATGCTCTCCGCAGACCCATGCTCACAGCGTTAGAAACCTTTTTCTTACTCAATATCAAGCCACACTTATAGTTTTTACTTCGGCTGTGAGTGTTTGTGTGTGCTTAGGATGAGTTTTGCTGTGTCTCGCTGTATCACCGACCCCGAAACCTGTCCGCTCCTCGCAGCAACGAGCCTCGCAACGTCCCGACCAATCAGAGCACACTGGGCTCACAGGGAGGGGGGGGGCAGGAGCTCCAACAAGCCGTTTAGGACAGAGAGTGAATACACATACTATACAGAGATGCTGTATGACAAACCAATGTGATTTTGGAAAATTGCACAATTTAAATCTATTCTAGTAGACCTCAACAATGGAAATATGATCAGTAGAAATGGCCATGAAATGGGACTTTTAATAACCCAGACCTGTCCCAGGTTCCCGATACCAATGTTTTAAAGAAAGACTAGACATGAACCACAACAGCAGTGACACTAAAACCGAAACAAGAACAGATTCAGAAAGGGAGGTGAGTAGTTGAGGAGCATGTTCATCCACTAAATACAATACCAATGTAGTTACAACTGACCTTAAGGGATGCGACTAAAAACAAACCCAATAAAAGAAGAAATAAACATGAAACTAGACTTTAAAAGAAATCTTGAAGTAACAACTTTGCCATTAAACCATTTAAAAATACAGATTATTGTACTTTAATGCAGCTTTGACAGCTCGTCTTATGGGGGGAGGTGCAGCTGTGAGTCAGTATTATTTCTTTTCGTCTCTGTTCCTGTAAGTTTGCATGAGAAAGGTGCACAGCCTGACCACAGTATACTCATGTCACGACTCTCTTTGTGCGGTTTCTCTCTTTTTGCAAGTGAAATAATGTGAATGATGGGATGTCATTTGATTTTAATGGATTTGACTGTTTGAACTGTCTGTCTAAAATGTATGCAAAATGTGAACGGAGAAAAAAACAGCTTCCTGTTGGTTTATAGGTATATCCTGTGGGCTTTCACACCTCTGTTAATAGTGAGCTGTATGTGTGTGCGTTGGAGGGTGCATTCGCATGCATTTGATGCTTTGCAGTGACACCAACTGTAAAAATGCGCAGCATGGTAGTGATCTATGTTTTACATATGATCTTATTATTGTGTTAAATGCCTCAAGTAAGGGTTTTTACAACAGTAAGAAAAAGGAGCATAGTATAAAACCTGGATGGAATGAACATGTGACTGAGCTACACACTGCTGCTAGAGATGCTTTTAAATTGTGGGCCGAATCAGGAAGTCCGAGACAGGGGTCTTTGTTTGAACATAAACAGTCCACTAATGCCAAATATAATTATGCTGTCCGCTTCATTCAAAAAAAATGAGGACACAATGAGGGCTGACTCACTTGCCAGAAAACTGCGCAACAATAGTTGCTATGATTTCTGGAAAGAGGTCAAAGTCAAAAACTCCATTGAAGGAGTGTGTGGGTCAGGCAGCATCGCAGAACGGTGGCGACAACACTATTATGAGTTGTTCAACTGCGTTAAGAGTGATGCATTTGTGGTTGAAAAGGTTGACTCCACTGAAAATGTTACAGTTAGATCAGAGGAAGTCTACAACACTATAATGAATCTAGAAAAGAACAAAGCTTGTGGCCCGGATCTCATCTCAGCTGAACACTTCAAACATGCCAGTCTTAAGCTTGCTCCTCTTCTTGCTCTGTGTCTTACTGGTTTCCTTAATCATGGTGTCTTACCAGATTCCATGTTATCTGTGCTACTTGTGCCAGTCATCAAGGATAAAGCTGGGAAGATGAATGGCATTGATAATTACAGACCCATTGCTTTAGCTAGCATTCTCTCCAAAGTGTTGGAGAAAATTATGTTGGATAGGCTGGAAAGGTGTATTACCACAGCTGACAACCAGTTTGGTTTTAAAAGAAAACACGGCACAGATATGTGTATTTTTGCTTTAAAAGACATTATAGCAAAAATATAGAAGCCATAATTCCACCATGTTTCTGTGTTTTATTGATGCTTCCAAGGCATTTGATAGACTGAATCATTTCAAATTGTTTGAGAAAATGTGCCAGAGAGGGGTACACAAGTACATAATAAGGATCTTAGCCTTCTGGCATGCACATCAGACTATGCAGGTGAAGTGGGGCAATACTGTGTCTGAACATTTTTATGTTGTTAATGGGGTCAAGCAAGGTGGGATTTGATCTCCTTTGTTGTTTAATCTGTACATGGATGATCTGTCTAGGAAACTGAACTTGTGTAAAACTGGCTGTGTCATCGGTGCTACTGTTGTCAACCACCTTATGTACGCAGATGATTTAATCATCTTCTCCCCGTGCAGTGCTGGCTTACAACAGCTTCTGAGGACTTGTTCCCAGTATGGCATGGATTTTAATATTAAGTATAGCGCCAAGAAGAGTAGCATCATGATTGTTCCTCATTTTATTCTCAGTAGCATCATTCTACTTGTGTGCAGTGAGATGAAGTACCTTGGTCATTATATTTCTGATGATCTCACAGGTGACAAAGACATCCATAGACAACGCTGCAAACTGTATGCCCAGGCAAACATATTAATGCGGACCTTTCACAAGTGCACTGTAGATGTCAAGGTATCACTTTTGAAAGCTTTCTGTGCATTGTACACGGCTCACCTGTGGAGTAACTACAAGGCTAGAAGCATACAAAACTATAAGTTGCATACAATGATGCTTTACGGTTGCTGCTGAGGGTACCAAGATGGCACAGTGCCAGCCAGCTGTTTGTTAACTTGGGGGTACCTACTTGTCAAGCCCTTTTAAGAAAGTTAATGTACAAATTCATGTGTCGCCTAGAAGACTCGGACAATCATGTTATCTCGATTTTAATTAACCCTGTGAAGAGTTCTACTCGGCTCTCTTCCATGATTTGGAGACATTGGCGCAATAGCCTATACAGACAGTGAGCAGTGCTGTGATTGGACTGATTTGATGTTTTTATCTGTTTGTTTTGATCTGTTTTGTGTTTAGCTTTTTATCTTATTTATTGATGTGTGTCTTGTCTTTTTGTATGTGATATGGGCCTTGAGTCTGAAATAAAGATTGAATATGTCACAAGGTTAAGGTAATATGATAGATGTTGCACATACTGTAGAGAAGAATACAATGGACGTTTAATGGGTTAGGGTTACTATTTATATTGCTTATCAGTGTAAAATTGTTGATGTACATGCATGTAGGGGATGCTTTACTCAATGTGTTGGTATAGCAAAGTAAGCAATGCTGGATTTTAAATATTTACTTTTCAAAGGTTTTATGATGAAGGAAATGCACTATTAATGGTCTTATCAATAAAACCTGATGGTATTTATATATTGCATATCAGTGTGAAATCTCTACATGAATGATTCTCACTAACCATTTCATATACGCAGTGACTTCCTCTAAAACCTCAAGATGATAATCGCACTTTTTTGTTTTAAGTGTCTGCACAGCGGTATGCAAAAGTGACACCTGCGCCGAGTTTCACATGTCTTGTCTGTTTCCCGAGCATCGTGTGTTCCTGTTTTTTTTCACACCTTTCGTCTTCTCTTCTGTTTTGCTAGGCGTGTTTTCTTTTGTGGTTAGAGAGGACGATGGAAATGTAACCTGGCTATGAAAGCTATTTTTCCGATCTTATATAAGCATGTGTGAATGGAATTAAGTTTATCGAATTTAAATAAACACTAAATGGAAAATGTCTGGAGGTTTTTTGGGAAAACCCCAAAAAGCATAAAGGGCCCTAAAATGGACCTTTTTCATAAAAATAACTTTCCCCAGCACAGCTAAAACGGGTCTAGAGCCAACACAAACGCTCACATTACTGTTTCAAGTTTCACAGAAGGAGGATTTTATTGTGAAATATTAAGAAGAAATGGGTGTTTCAATTGCGTCATGCGGTTTCAGACACCGGATTCTTTCATTTTGATATCAATATAGATGCTGTCTATGCTTTTTGGTTGAACACCATCTACAGAAGCAGTGGTGTGTGTTGATGCTTTGAGTTTTGTTTCCTGCTTTAAAACTAAACCAAACCCGCTGTCTAAGCCTTTCCTGACTATTGAAGTTATTATTCATATGTCAACTACCTGTTGTGTGTGTGCACGTCAATTACCATCAATAATATGTTTTAATAGTCTTGCTTGATGAAAATGTGAAGTAAAATATAGTGAATACGAGATGCGTTACAATGTGTGTGTACCCCCAGTTTTGAAACCATGGAGATCTCTTGAGGAACTGAAAGAAAACAGATACTTATAAATGGAAACAAATATTTCCACATGCTGTTTTTGAGTCCTATTCTAATGTCCTGTGTTTGCCATCGCGTTGCTAAGTCTAAATAGGAACAAATTATTTCTCTCCGTTGTTATACGAATTCAACAATCAAACCGACAGTTCAATGCTGAATCATCCATGTACCGGTAATGGTGGAAATGCATCATTGCAATATACATTTAATAAACTCATTTTGAAAGATTTATTATTCATATATGATTCATGATTATAAATAAAAAGCTAGCATTGCAAAGCTGATTGAGAAGCTTCTCCTTTTTCCGCTGTTGGAACACCTGCAGAAATAGTTTTGTACATATCTCGTTTTCGAAAGTGGTGTCACCACAATGCAGGTCAGTATGTCATAGCATCAGAGCCCATGTGCTTTAGAGGCTTTAGCTGAAAAGCAGCAGGGATGGTTACATAATCTGATGATGCATTGAAATGCTTTCAGTCCTGACACATTCAAGGAGCCCTATGATGCTTTTTGGGGGTGTCCTTTTCCTTTAGTGTGTCATAGGTTTTTATAAATGGTCTGCAAAGGCTAAAATCTCGAAGTTCCCTCCAGAGAGAATTTCTCTCCATGTCCATTGGACTCCTTTGTTTACTTTCGTAATATAGTGAC
The DNA here is from genome assembly GCF_949606895.1 of Notothenia rossii. NCBI lineage: Eukaryota > Metazoa > Chordata > Actinopteri > Perciformes > Nototheniidae > Notothenia > Notothenia rossii. The sequence goes on from NC_136905.1 coordinate 9,124,995, forward strand.
ATCAGCACGCCTAGCGCTCCAACACACTGTACGTGATCATCTCAGAGGCAGGACATCTCTAAGTTGTTGACCAATAACAACAGAGCCGGCCAGCTAACCAATCAGAGCAGACTTGACTCTGGTTTCAGTGCAGTATGAGAAAAAAGAAAAAAAAGAGCTTTTTGAACATTAAAGCATGGAGACATGTCACAGTAGAGGCACTAAAAACAAATATGAACTTAAAAACGAGCATAATTTATTATCTTCCTGCATGGTTAACTGAAGGAAAGAGGACAGTGCTCATACCTCTGATTATTTTTTGTTTCAAGCTGTGTCGTTACTTTTTCTCCCATTAGTGTTTGTTGAACAACTCCTGCTGGTTTAAGCTAAGGTAATCAGAGTGGGAGACTCCAGAATGTTTAATGATGACCGTTTTCATAGTTGAAAATGTGTTGCATGTGCTACTATGCAGTCAATAAGGTGGTCGTGTATGCTATGCAATAAAATAACAGCACAGGAAACTCGGCAGTATCCTTACAACACACAGTTACTTAAGAAAGCATATAGTCTTTCCTGTCAGATTGTTTCCACCTTTTATGTCAACACTTTCAGTTTCCTCCATTTAAAACCCTCCTCAGACTTCAACCGGGTTGCAACAAATATATTCAAACACTCCTTTGCTCTCTCCCTCCTCAACTCTAAGAGGAACCGTTTATTGTTAAAATAATGGCTTAATTTGTTGTTGTGTTTTTAATCTTTTTAATTGACCATATATATTTTTACTATATTTTAAGATATTAAAATGGATAACAATATTGGATCTAAATGGTGTGTTACAATCTGAAACTATTCATTTGGTTAAAATGCATTTGTTTCTGCCGTAGTTTAAAAACTTTAAATCACAAACAGCCCCCATTGAGACAAGAGACAAAACAAAAGATAGGTAAATGTCAAGCCTTTGTTATTAAAGGTGGGGTATGTAATTTATTTCAGATACACTTTTTGTTATATTCCATGGAATGCTCTTAACATCCCGATAGCAATGAATATATTAAATGCTTTGACAATAAATACATTAAAAAAACGTCATCTGTGGAAGCCGTGGCGCTGTAAAAAGCACGACCAATCTCTGTGCACAAACTTATCTCGTGCACTCATTGGTCATGTGCGCGGTCGTGTGTGTTGGAGGAGGGGCTCTGTAAGGAAGTCTGAAGGAAGGGGCAGATTTTTTCCGGTTGTATATTTTCAAATTCTAGCACACTCGAGCTGGTTTCTCCAAAATTACATACCCCATCTTTAAGTTTCACTTCCAGGTGTCGCTTTGACTTTTTCAGGTTGCTTTTTATTCTCAGAAATGCTCCTTAACTTCCTTTATGAAACACATGAGACAATTAACCTGTGTGCACTTTGACCAGATTTATTTCTTGAATAAGCATTACTCTTTAGTTTCAATTAGTCTGATTGAAGCTGTTTGATCCTGTGTGTCTTCATGCCATGTTGGCACACTGATTATGTGTAAAAAATAGTTGTCCATTCACAATAACAAAAGAAAAATATATACTCAAGGTAACAACATCTCTGCTCCTAGTAATGAAAGCTTTAGCGCAAGTTCAATAAGGAAGACCTAACAATGAGTCACTTACACGTCACTCTATTGCTCTCTCCCCCCTCATTAAACATGTGGGCGTCACCCCTCAGCAGCAAATTGCCGCACACGTTAAAATCCTTAAAATGCATGCTCTTCCTCCCTGTCAGTTGTCATTTCAGGTGACCACACGCAACCCTCCTCGACCCCTCTCGCCTCCCGTCTCCTCCAGGACAAAGCTAACCTTCCTCCTCCAGACCAGTCCCACCTACTTATCACCACCACCAGTGTCTAGACCACGGGGATTTTCATCGGAACGGTTCTTTCCCTCCCGAATGATTATCCTGCAAACCGGGGCCTAATCGCCAAAACACCATTCCATTCTCCTGTTGTATTAACATGGCAATCATTTCATTTACATGACGTGTAAGAATAAATATGTATTCCATACATCACGTCTCTCCGGTTTGAACTAGGATGGGTTCATTCAGAGGTCAAATGTCACCGTGTGTGCTGTGTGCTCTGCATGTGTGACAATTAAAGAGGGTTTCATCCTCCATTTCTAATATTCTCTAAAGCATTTATTTGGCAAGCCTTTTTCCTAAAGTTCAAAAGTATTAAGATCACAAACAGCCCCCATCGTGAACCCCTCAATTTTCAAAAGAGAAGATAGATGCAACATCCCATGTGAAAATGAATCAACCTTCTGCACCTTTGTGGATTTCCTGTGTGACCGCCATGAAACCATTTTTTTTTATTAGCAGTGCAGCTCGTGTAGAATATCAAAAACAATAACTGATTTGTTTCCTGTCACACACAGGATAAAGATGTTGCTTCTTTCGTACATTTTAGAGGTTTCTCAATACTCAAATTTCCCCTCCTCGACTCCTCGACTCCTCGGTCCTCCGGGAGTGACCCGGAAATGAATTTCAGCGCGCCATTTTGAAGGACATCTCATTTCTCTAAATGCACTTCGAGGACCGAGCATCGAGCATCGAGGAGGCTCTCTGGAGGAGCTCTAACCGAGGAGACACTGATGCATCCTTGGCGTTGGCCAACACACCCATCACGGAGCCCCGCGCGCTGGCCGGAGAAGCGGACCGTTTCTTCCTGGCAGTCCCCAAAAAGCTGACAGTCTGGTGCGGAGGCGTTGGCTGTGGCGCACAGTGGCCCTTCTGCGGGCAAGAAAGCATGGCGGAGGCCGGACACAGCGGCGCCGAGTCGGCAAAGGGATACCGGTGAGTGCTTCTACCATGCACGTTTCGGGACGATGGCAAAGAGGTGCATCGCTCCATGCAGCTACAAGCCTCCGGGAAACGGGGGTGCCGACGCTCAGTAGTGGCTCTGAGTGTCGGCGGCACGGGCAGGCTCCTTTTTGTCAAAGACAGTGTTTCAGGGAACCTGTTTCTGTGCGACACGGGTGCGCAGCGGAGTGTGGTTCCCGGGTCGAGAGAAGACATCACTCGAGGCGGGCACGCCCCACGGCTAACAACGGGCCCATTCGCACGTACGGATTACGGCTTATGTGTTTGTGCATTGGTGGACAGCGTTTCAGCTGGGAGTTTGTAACAGCGGACATTTCTTTTCCTCTTGTTGGGGCGGATTTTTTGTGTGCTCATGGGCTGTTGGTGGACATTAAAAATAAACGTTTAGTGGATGCCTTAACGTTTTCTTCTCTCGTGTGCACACTCGGCAGCGCAGCGTATGACGGGCTGTCGGGCTCGCTGTCGGGGGAGGACATTTTTCTCAGACTTTTGGCCGAGTTTCCTGATCTGTCGCTGCCCACTTTCTCCGCGCTCACCACCAAACATGGCGTGGAGCACCACGTCACCACCGAGGGGCCTCCAGTCTACGCCAGGGCCCGACGGTTGAACCCTTCTAAGCTAGCCGTAGCGAGGCCGGAATTCGCAACCATGGAACGCCTGGGCATCGTCCGTCGCTCCAACAGCCCTTGGGCCTCTCCTCTGCACGTCGTGCCCAAGCCGAACGGCGGTTTCCGCCCGTGCGGGGAATACTGCCGACTCAACGATGCCACTACACCTGACCGCTACCCGGTGCCACACATACAGGACTTTTCAGCGCATCTGGCCGGCACGAAGGTTTTCTCCAAGGTGGACCTGGTGCGTGGATACCACCAGGTGCCCATGCACCCCCTGGACATTTCCAAAACGGCAGTAATAACGCCTTTTGGACTCTTTGAGTTCCTGCGGATGCCTTTTTGGCTCAAGAATGCCACCCAGACGTTCCAGCGCCTGATGGATTCGGTGCTGCGGGACCTGCCGTTTGTGTTCGTGTACCTGGACGACATCCTCGTCGCCAGCGTTTCAGTGGAGGAGCACCTGTCTCACCTCCGGGCCCTGTTCACACGGCTCAGCGAACATGGATTGGTCATCAATCCTGCAAAGTGCCAGTTCGGGGTGTCTGACATTAACTTCCTCGGGCACCGCGTCACCAAGGACGGTGCAACACCCCTGACGGCAAAGGTGGAGGCTGTTGCGGTTTTTCCTCGCCCGCTTACAGCCCGGTCGCTGCGTGAGTTCCTGGGGATGGTGACTTTCTACCACCGTTTCATCCCCCGGGCCACCCACATCATGCGGCCATTGTAGTAGGCTCTGAAAGGCAAGACCCCCGTTCAGGCGATCGACTGGACAGCAGAGGCGGAAGTCGCTTTCACTGAAGTTAAAACCGCGCTGGCTCAATTGCCTTTGCTGGCACACCCTTCATCCACGGCTCCCATCTCCATCACTACGGATGCTTCGGACTACGCAGCCGGCGCGGTGCACGAACAGTGGCTGGACGGAGCTTGGCAACCGCTCGCCTTTTTCAGCAGGCAGCTGACCCCGAGGGAACGCAAGTACAGCGCTTTTGACCGGGAGCTCCTGGGTCTTTATTTGGCTGTGCGGCACTTCCGTTTTCTGTTGGAAGGCCGTGAGTTCACGGCGTTTGTAGACCACAAACCGCTCACCTTTGCCACGTCAAAGGTGGCGGAGCCTTGGTCGGCACGTCAGCAGCGGCAGCTCTCCTACATTTCGGAGTTTACCACAGACATTAAACACGTGGCTGGCAAGTCGAACTTGGTTGCCGATTGCCTCTCCAGGGTCGTCATCGGAGCCGTCCAGCTGGGCCTGGATTATGCTCGTATGGCGGCGGACCAGGTCACCGACTCCGGCGTCCAGAGTCTGAAGACGGAGAGCACTGGGCTGCGCCTGGAGGACGTGGTGTTCGGCGACGCGGGCATCACCCTTCTGTGCGAAGTCTCTAAGGGCCTGTCAGGACCGGTCGTCCCCGCCAACTGGAGGCGTCCTGTTTTCGAGGCGGTGCACGGCTTGTCTCACCCTGGCGTTAAACCTTCGGTGCGCTTGGTGGCCGCGAAGTTTGTCTGGCGTGGGCTGAAAAAGGATGTAAGAGCTTGGGCCGGGGGGTGCGTGGCTTGCCAACGCGCTAAGGTGCACCGCCACACGAAGGCCCTTTTGGAGCGGTTCCTAGTGCCAGAGAGGAGATTTGATCATGTTAACATCGACCTGGTAGGTCCGTTGCCCTCCTCTCAGGGTTTTTCCTACCTCCTCATCATGGTGGATAGGACGACCCGTTGGCCGGAGGCGGTTCCTCTTGTGTCGACTTCAGCCGCTGACGTGGCTAGGGCTTTTATCGCGACGTGGGTGTGTCGTTTTGGCACCCCGTCAGACATTTCCTCGGACAGGGGCTCACAGTTCACTTCAGGGCTCTGGGGCTCGGTTGCAGACAGTTTGGGGGTCAAACTGCACAGGACTACCACTTACCAATCCCAGGCTAACGGCCTCTGCGAGCGCTTCCATCGCTCTATGAAGGCGGCGCTCAAGGCCGGCCTTACGGACGGTAACTGGGTCGACAAGCTGCCCTGGGTGATGTTGGGCCAGAGGACCGCGCCTAAGGAGGATCTGCAGTGCTCCACGGTGGAGATGGTTTACGGTCAACCCCTGAGAGTCCCAGGGGAATTCCTACACGGACCTTGTTTAGTGTAACACCAGAGATATAGGTTGCCAAGCTAGAGCTAGCAACGCACTATAACTTGACTCTCATCACTGAGTACATGTCTGATATCACTATTGCTTGATGGAAAATAAAGAGTGGAAATCCATCTTAAATACTCCGCCTCCGACTCCTTCTTAACGGCACTACACTACATTACTTTCTGTATTTGTATGCTGTAGTTTAGTAGATATCTACAAACAAAGAGTCGATATTTTTCTAAGACCATTTAGTGCTTCACATAATAAAATACACAACGGCTGTAGCCTGATTATGCTTTAGGAGCAGTAGGTGTGTGTGGTACAGTGTGTAGGTGTGTGTTTGGCACAGTGTGTAGGTGTGTGTTGTACAGTGTGTAGATGCGGCGGACAGATGGGTCTCAGTTGGTTTGGTGTCCTTTGCTTACTTTTAATACTTGTACAACTTTTGGCCCATAATTTCAATTCCCCATTTCAGCGACCAGAGAAAGGGCGGGGGGGGGGGGGGGGGGGGGGGGGATATTTCCAGTCTCTGATTGTGTTACGTTATTATGAGAGTGCTTTCATACTTGTTTGATTCTCAAATTGTATATATTTATATAAATATATGTGTGTGTGTGTGTGTGTGTGTGTGTGTGTGTGTGTGTGTGTGTGTGTGTGTGTGTGTGTGTGTGTGTGTGTGTGTGTGTGTGTGTGTGTGTGTGTGTTTGTGTGTGTGTATATGTCTGCATCTGTAGCCTGTTATTGTCTCATTATACCGCACTGTCAATTAATCAAAAGTAAATATATATAAGCCATCATGAACACTTCTGTCCATCAGAGAGCTGCTGTGCCTCCTGTCATCATTAACGGACGTCTCTTTAAAATGACCGCTCAGAGGAGAGGAGTTCTCATTTCTCTAACCGCCTGCTGCTTCCACTCCTCTCTCCTCGGTTCCCCTCCTTACGGCCCGTCTACACTACTACTCCTCCGCTCGCATCTCCTGTGGGCGGCACCAAGTCTCGGAGAGAGGAGTCGAGGATAGGAGTCGAGGAGGGGAAATTTGAGTATTGAGAAACCTCTTCTGTGTCGGGGTAAACCAAAAAAAAAAAATGTATACAGTAAAACGAAGGGACAGTGCACAGTATTGAACATGAGCATTTAAGTCCAAATATAGTCATAGTCTGGCCCATTTACATGAAGTTCATGCAGTGTACAGGGTGAGATAAGACAGGAACTGACGTGTGTAGGAAAGGCTGCACGCTAATAAAGTGTTTTTTAACACCTGCAGGAAATAAATGACTAATACGTAAACTCACAGAGCACATTTTCAGTCCTGTACAGTTTGTTTAGGGGGTTTCAGTTGGTTTGATCATTTTAGTAAATCATTTCAGGATACATTTAACTGATTGCAGCCTCCGTCACTCTTCAGGTGAACGTATGATTTCTGCCTGTAGCATCAGAAATGCATTTAATCAATGCTATTCTAACCTATAACGATTTGTTAATGGTTGCAAATAGCATTTAAAAGACAGACACAAGCAACGTGCACACTTTTGCCACACATGCCACCACGGTGAACTTATATGTGGTTTACACACTGTAATGGCACTTTTGCTCCATCTGCTGGATATGTTTTCGTATGAACTCACAAAAGGTGTCAATGAGAGGATTTTTCTTTTTGAAGGAGGATATACCGCTCCAAAAAAAGTTAAATAAAAACGGCAGTTTTGAAAAGGTCGTGGCACAGTAGTGAGGTACTGCAGCGTTCATATCTGTGTTTCCGAGTAACTTGAATATAAATAACTAACTAATAAGACTAATTATCTTCCATTGTGATGAATTCAAGGTTCAATTAGCTCCCATGGACATCTCATACAGTCTGCTCTACTGAGAGGTTGACCCTTTTTATATTAAGGAGAAGTGTTTAAAACCTCATGAAAAAAATGTGCCAAATGTCATGAAAGTCAGAAGAAGAGAGATATATGAGATTAGGGTATGAAATGTGTTATTCCTGAAATAATATTGAATTGAGTTAGGTTCATGGGTTAATCAAGTTTAGTAAAACAGCTGAATAAAGTGCAAAATAAATAAAAGGCATATCCTGTGATGACAATCTGTGTTTGTGTGCTTTCATGGTATATTTGTAATTGCATAATGTTAATGTTTAGGAGAGTATTGTCTCTAATTCAGCTGTCTACGCTTTTGTATTTGGATAAAAGCGTCAGCTAAATGCAATGTAATGTAATGTAATTGTATATATATTTGCATTACAACAACAGAAAGTGATTCAAAGTCGATTAAGCTTTATTAGCATGAGACCCATGTAATGCTTGAATTGGACGAGGAAATTAAATTTGACGGATGACAATACAACATGCAAATATCAACACAATCACATCAAATCTATATAATAAATGCATTACATAACAAATGGGCATCTTGATATTTGTACACATGTGATCCTTGAGATACATTTATTACCGAATTTTTTTCTAACGTATGACAACAGCATATTTCATAAAGTTGCACACTGACTTTTCTCCCTACTTATTGTAGATATGCTCTTGCAGATGTCTAGACCTCCACAGAGAGAACGGATAAAAAAGCTATGTAAAATCCTCCAGGTCCGCTAGAGAGCAGTGTTTTATCCCTAGTCAGGTTTCCAGTCTGTCACAGAAACACGGAAATGAGTCAGAGTGGCACAGAACTAACTCGAATTCAGTGCGAGAGCAGTTTGAGGAGTTTTATGCTTCCTAAAACTGCCACATACTACTTTTTATGATCTTATCTGAGCGTAAGCTAACTGTTGAAGACTTAACACATCACATATCCGGCCACTGCGTATTTTTCTGTGTATAATCCTGAGTTTGGGCGTTTCTCGAATTCGAAAGTAAGTGTTGGAGCCATGGCTGAGTGTATTGACGAAGACATGCCGGAGGAGGCTCAACCCCTGCGTCAGGACCTGACCTGCCCCGTGTGTCGGGGCATCTTCCGGGACCCCCTGCTACTGCCCTGCACCCACAGCTTCTGTCGGGAGTGTGTGCAGAACATTGTGAAGGTGAACAAGAAGTGTCCCGTGTGCAGAACCTTGTTTGAGGAATCGCAGGCCATCGCCAACCGCGCGCTCAACGGTACGTGCGAGACTTTCCTCAATCAGTCCAATTGGATGCCGACCCGGAAGCGTCCCAATGAGGAGGTCTGCAACCTGCACCTGAAGGCTCTGGATCTGTACTGCGAGAAGGACGAGGAGCCGCTGTGTGTGGACTGTTTGGCCTTGCACAACACACACAAGCTCTACTCACTCAAAGATGGGGCTCCGATATGTAAGGTAAAGTACTCTCAGAAGTTATCAATATAGCTGTTTTGGGCTCTGAAGGTAACATTATTCTTTGATAGTACTTAGTTTCAAACCTGCAAGGAAAAGTACAGAGATCACCAGATGCACATTAGAGGGATACGGCAGCTTCTATATGTGGGCCTGACAGAGGTGCAAGAAGTACTCAGATCTTGAGTAAAAGTAGAAGTACCAGAGTGTAGGAATATTCTGTTACAAGTCAATTTCCTGCATTCAAAATGTTACTCAAGTAAAAAGTACAAAAGCATAGGCATCAACATAAACTTAAAGTTCAACGGTGCCCAAGTAGTTTGAATTAAAACATCAAACAATACGTCTACTTGAAAAACACAAAAGGATTTTTTTTTCCATTAAGCTTTGTGTGGTATTCCCCTCATGACATTTTTTCACTGATGATTTGAATAATAAGATATACTTGTAATAAACTGCATGCTCATGCTAATATGTTGCTTTGTCGATTCAATAACAATGATGTCTTCTTTTGGTTATCTGATGTTCTGCTTTCCACCCTGCAGAAGGAGCTGAGCTTCAAAGTCCAGATTTTTGAAAAGAAAGTGGAGGAGTACAAGAAATGGACACTCAAACTCAGCAATTCAGTGGAATACGTCAAGGTAAAGTTGCTGTCACACCGCACTGGGTTCCTCTTACATACATCTGTGTATAATCTTTGATCTAGTTTGATAAAAAGCTGCAAAACTAGTAACTAACTCCCCACAGGGATTTGTTAAGTCATTTGCCCCGGACATTGACTGCAAATATCTCCTTCTTTTTGCTCAGATTCCTAATATTGTTATCTAAAGTCATATTAAATGCAATACATCACATATATAGATTTAGATAGATGGACCCTAACATACCCCTCATATGTTTTCTGAACACAGCCCGCATCCTTATTTCTTTACTGTTAGTAATCAAACCGAATCAAATCCTTGTAGCCATACATTTACCTAAAAATAAATCTAATATGAGAAACCAAAAATTAATACATTTAAAGGTGGGGTAAGTAAGAATGGAGAAACCAGCTCAAGTGCGCTAGAATTTGAAAGTACGCAGCCGAAAAGAATCTGCCCCTTCCTTCAGACTTCCTCACAGAGCCCCTCCTCCAACACACACGAACGCGCACATGACCAATGAGGGCACGAGATAAGTTTGTGCACAGATGGAAGGCTGACAGGCAGGTAGGCCATCCAGTTATTTTAGCCGGGCCGGCTCAGATGATTGGTCGTGCTTTTTACAGCACCACGGCTTCCACAGATGACATTTTTTTATGTATTTATTGTCAAAGCATTTAATATATTCATTGCTATCGGGATGTTAAGAGCATTCCATGGAACATAACATAAACTGTTTCTGAAGTGAATTACCTACCCCACCTTTAAGTAAGCTATATGGCATGGGGTGAGTAGTACACATCTCCAATAAAGCATCACACTTTTTTTATATAGCTTAAAAATGGTTGCCATAAAGAATAATTTCATAATTTCTTGCAATGAAATCTTGTAAAATAGAACATTTTCTCCAATCTCAAACAGGTCTTTATTAAATAGGTAAATGTTTGGAGGATGGAGATGGCACATACAATTGTATAATTCCTCCTTGTATGTAAACTATTTAAGTAATATCTCTTTTCTTTAATCCATGCAGTATCAAGCTGAGCAGGCAGAGAGGCAGATCAAGGCTGAGTTTGAGAGGCTGCACAATGCGCTGGTCGCAGAAGAAGCTCTGTGCCTCAAAGCCCTGTCCGATGACGAGGGGCAGAAGATCGCCATCATACAGGGGAAGATCGACAAAGTAAACGAGGACATCGAGGCTTTGAAGGCGCTCTCTGAAACCCTGAAGAAAGAGATGGGCAATGACGATCTTCCCCTCCTGAAGGTAAGAGGAGGCACAAAGTTATGAAATGCATATGACTGTACCGTATTTGTCTCTTACTAACTTATCTCACTTACTCTCTTTTATTTTTTTAGAAATTCCAGAAGTTAAAGAGAGAGTAAGTATCCGCAAAATACACTGGCAATCAAAACGATTGTGTGCTGTTAAATCTTTAAGTCTTTATTCTATTTTGTGAAGGGTTTCTTGTTAACTTCTTATTGCCATCTTTGCTTTAGAGCTCAGTGGACTCAGGACGACCCTTGCATCCCTTCCAACTCGGTTTTGAACCTCGGCAAACATGTCGGTGCTTTGAGCTTCAACATCTGGAAGAACTTGCAGGCCCATGTCAAATATAGTGAGTAAACGACGCTGGGAGTTGGGATTGGACGGCGGTTTAAAAAAACGTTGTGTCTTTACTGAACTTGTGTTTGTTTAATAAGTTTGATATTGATTTGACAACAAAAAAGCATTTCTTCAGACCTGGCTGTCGGACATTAAATGTGTCGTATCTACTTGAAACTTAGGTCTCAAAGTTAACACAGACTTAAATATTGGCACAAAAAGATACCACCTTCAATAGGGGTGTGAAACCTTCTCACGATCATTTTTGATTGTTGTGGTCACGACTCATTTAAAAATTATTTATAGATTTTTTTTTAAAAGGGGCTAATTTTGTGCTGGTTCTAAAGGTTTGTATGAGATAATGCTGTTTTATATTTGAAATAGTTACGGCAACTGATTACAATAATTTCAACACAACCCACATTTTTTTTTTTTTTTAATCTTTAGGATTAAAATAACTATTGGTTATACAATAAAATAAAAATGCTGCATGTTACATGAATATAATTGGTTGGCGTAGTCTAGCTCTCTTTTTATTTCTCAGACATTTTGTGGGATCTTTCTACGATTCACACAAACATGCTTAACACAATTTTGACTTGAACCTAGATATTGCTACTGGTGGGCGGTAATACAACACAGCTTTAAAGAAAAAACATTTTAAATATTGATTTTTTTGAAGTTGTGAATTGATTCAGAATCTTACATTTGTCCATGAGTTGCCTTTTTTCCCCCAATCTAAAAACATTGTATGTGACCAAACAAATGACTACTTTAATTTAAATACATATATAGGAGCCAAAATGTTGATTTACTATTTTGATTATTTAATTGTTGAATTATGCGTAAAATATTGAATATTGGATATGGAATGGAATAGGTTGTTAATTAATGTCAATTCATTGGGATCCGCACACGCGGTTAAACAAAACAGCTGACTGACGCTGTGATTGCCTCAGCTGGTACAAAAGAGTCCTGCTGACGATACTCTGCGTTCATTTTGGTTGTGAAGCCATACGGTTTTTTGACCACTGCACAGAAATGATGAGTTTAAGTTGTTTATTTTATGTGACGTAACTGACTCCATCATCGTCTGGTAAGACACTTTTATTTGTGTTAAAAGAAGAAAACAGTGAATAAAAGACATGTAAAGGATAACATGGAAATAAATGTACCGAAACAAACAAACAATATCTCTCTGTGTGATGTGTGAGCGCGTCGGCCAGGCGTAACCCAAAGGACAGAAAGGAGCAAAAACGAATTGCTCTTTTAACATAATATTGTCTCCTCCTGTGTGCAGACCCAGTGGTGTTCGACCCCAACACCGCCTCTCCCTGGCTCTCCTTGAACCCGGACCTGTCCTCTGTGAAGGAAAGCTCGGAGCGGCTCACCGTCCCTGAGAACCCGCAGCGCTTCGATCCCTGCGTCTTCGTCCTGGGCGCTGAAGGTTACAAGACAGGGAAACACAGATGGGACGTCATTGTGGGCGACAATCCCAAGTGGATTGTGGGAGTGTGCAAAGAGTCCGTGCCCCGTAAGAAGAAGTTCACAGTCTCTACTAACCGAGGTGTGTGGTCCATTGGACTGAGCAAAGGCGTGTACACCGTCTCCACCCCTGAGCGCACGGAGCTGCAGGTGGAGCAGCGCCCCGAGAGGATCCGCATCAAGCTGAACATGGATAAGGGAGAGGTGTCATTTTGGGATGGGGGCACGACGAAGCACCTTGTCACGTTAACACACAAGTTTGATGAGGAGATGTTCCCTCTCTTCGGCCCTGGGCTCTATAGTAGTCCTATGGTTCTGCCTCAGGGAAAGATAGCTGTACACACATCATAGGCCGATTTACAAAACTAGGATTGGAAATAAGAATAAAAACCTTTTTACACACAACCTCTTTAAAGTAAGATACATTTAACAAAATGTCACTATCAGTCAAACACTGATTGATTACAAGAAAAATAAATGATACAAAATAATAAGGGATTGAACAATAAAATTGAGGAAAAAAAATCAGTGTATAGATAATCATGTGAAAAATAAAATAAATAAAATATAAACAGTTTATAAATTGGAAACTTCAGAAATTACCGTTTTAGATAACGTATAACTTTTCAAGTTCTTTGTTTATCACATAAACAACAATAACACAGAAGCTGTCGTTTGCTATGGAAATCTTAAGTCTCAGTCACTCTAACAATGCTAATCACCTAAAACTAAAAACAAATATATATGGAAGAATATAATATATGTAATAAAATAAAATATAAATAAAATATAGAAAGGGATAAAACTTCCATCCACCCATCCATCTTCTCCCGTTTATCCGTGGTCGGGTCGCGGAGGTAGCAGAGAGCCCCAAACGCATCATTTGAGAAATTACTTCCTGAATACTGATGTTGTGTAAAAAAAAAAAAAAAAAAAAGAAAGCAGAGGATAATCGAAGCCCAATATGTTGACATGTGCCTTAGCTGGATGAAAGTGGGTTGATCAATCTTTTGTTGCTACATTACTATGGACAGAAAGGAATACAAAATGACACCAAAATAACTGGGAACTTGGCTGACGCTGGTGCCAAAACTGATCACTTTTGAAGTGGTTAATAAAACATATCTCTAGACATCCATCTCTTGATATCTGAGGGTCAATAAATACAAATGTGAATGTATTTAAGTTGCTTGCTTTACTCGATTTTGGTGCTTTTATAGTAGTTACGTAATCTTTACATTTTTACTTTACACCATTTGAGGAATTAATTGAAAGAATTGCTGGGGAAATGTGCTTTAATCATTTGTTTTACTTTTATAAAATGTTGTTGATTTTACTCAAATATTGTGGTTTAAAATGTTAACCGATCTGTGCTGTTTGGTTTGTTGTATATTTGATCACTCACTACATCAATTGTGGCCTGGAAGTAGTCATGCTCAGTGACAGCTTGTATGATATAGCATACTACTACTACTACTGCTCTGAATCTGTTTATGCACAATCTGAATTTGCTGTCTCCATGTAATCACTTGTTTAATAAAAAACAATAAAATCTAATTAGTTTTATTTATTGATTAAAAGCACATTAACTGTCCTTACACGATTTAAAAAAAATGCTGCACTGTGGGACACATTTGATTATCTATCTAAGCATTTATTGTCATCATACACAAATATACAGTCCAATGAGATTTTTGAATGCAACTCCGTCACGGTGGGCAAACAGACACACAATAAAAACACATAAACAATCATACAAGGGGTAATGATACATATCCTCATTATTGATATCTATATATTCCCTGTTTTGGGTATTTTGTTTATCTTCTACTGCTGTTATGTATATCTTTATTGTTTTAATAGTTTTTCTGCCCTCTATTTTTATTTTATTGTATTTACTTCTAATTCATTTGCAATGTTTTCTCTATGCTGCTGTGCCCCATTTTTTTTTCAAATTGTGTATATCTTATCTGATCTATCGCTGTGTGATGTTACTACTTTACTTTTACCTAAATAAAATATCTGAGAATGTCTTCCACCACTGCACACACACAATGCAGTGATGGTTGCTGAAACGTTTGTACATTATACATAAATAATAAGAGACTATGCTTTCGACATACTGTCTGTTAAATGAAAATGTCAGAAATCCAGATGTTGAGTCGTTGATCTCTCCGCTGGATGGCGGTGGTGGACATGCTGTCTTTTTTGTTGGCTAACACCGGTGGCTGCTAGCCAACCATAAACACCAAAACAACGGGCATCTGTCCCTGGGATGGACTGCAGGGATTGGGTCGATTGCGATCTGTGGGTTCGTTGTTAGCTGGCAGCATTTCCTCCTACTATAACGGCTAAGAAACATAATTTCCTAAATACATAACGAAGAATTACTCTCAAGAGGGACGGTTCCTGGTAGATTTAGCAGCAACTGCGATTGCGCATCTGGAATTTAGCCGCTAGCGCTAGCTAGCCGACAAGCTAGTTTAGCAGATCCTGTCCTCTGCATTTTTTTCGAAGCATTAGCTATAAGCTAGCTCTCTGTCTCAAGCATTCACAAGTCAAAGAACATGTAAATTACCATGGAGGCAAAGAGACGGGAACTGGTGAGTATGATGATGAAAATGTTTAAACTAGCCTGCTAACGGCCTCTTTCTGTTAACGGTATTCAGCTAGCTTTCTGAGCTTAGCAACCTCTGCATATTAGCTTTGTTGTGATAGCCTGCGGTGAGCCCCTGTTGCTGACACCAGTGTTTATCTCTTATCTTGTTGGATATAAAACCCTCTGTGTTGTTGAATAGCATTGTTATTTGATAAATCTCCACATGTGTGGACATTGTATTGTTGTCACTTTAATGTTTGTAAGATTGGTGCACTGTTTAGTGGGCTAACGGTACTGTACATAGGGCTAGAGTTGTTAGCTTCATCAGTATCTCTCTCTATAGGCTGCGTCCGTTTTGAGCGTTGCATTGCAATTGTTCCACATTTGGTTCTGTGTTATTCTGCAGTCTGCATGACATGGCAGTTGTCAGAAGGATGGTGTAATTTGCTAATGAAGCAGGAACGGAATTATGCAAACGGATAGGGGACTTGAAGGGCCCAGAGCTGGAAAAAGTATTCAGATATTGTACTTAAGTACAAGTAGAAGTACCAGAGTGTAGGAATACGTTACAAGTAACGGTCCTGCTATCAAAAATGTCACTCAAGTACAAGTACAAAAGTATTAGCATACAAATATACTTAAAGAACCAATAGTAAAAATAATCATTGTGCAGATTGGTCCATTTCAGAATAATACATAATGTGTCTTGATTATAATGTACTTGATTATAATGTACTATTTATCTTCACATCACTAGCACTTGAATCATCTTTGGTTGTGTGTTATTCTACAGTCTGCATGACATTGCAGTTGTCCTAAGGATTGCGTAGTTTTATACTGAAGCAAGAATGGAATTATGCAAACGGACAGGGGACTTGCACAGCCACATTAGGTTGTTTGTGTGACCACCACGCCTCCTTAGAAATAAATCCTATATTTCTTTGCTGTCATATCTACTTACATGATGCTGATGCATATTTTATATCTGCCAGGAGGACCCACACAAAGTTATCTTTGACCATTTACCTGTCATTATTCAGGCAGTGCCAGTGATGGCCTCCCCCCTGCCTGTCTCCATCATCCTGGTGGTCCTGCTGTTGGCTGAGTCTCCATGCCAGGCAGGGGACTGCAAAGGCCACAGGCAGGTGTTGAGGGGACCACCAGGCTACGTCACAGATGGACCAGGAAACTACTCTGTCAATGGGAACTGCGAGTGGCTTATCAAAGGTATAAGAGTGTGTCTTGTTTACTGAAACATTTATGAATAAATGCCGAAGACTTTAACTCACAGATATTTCCCACCTTTATACATCCTCCAGCCCCCAGCAGCAGTCACAGCATAGTCCTAAATTTCACCTTCATGGACACAGAATGTACCTATGACTACCTGTTTGTGTATGATGGAGACTCCTACCAGAGCCCTCTTCTAGCCAGCCTGAGTGGCAACACTCTGCCTGAACCCATTGAAGCCAAGTCTGGCAAGGTAACTAATGAAAGCACGATGAAAGAAAATCTGAAGCGTTATAACTATGGCATATAATCATTTTGTGTCTATTATTTGATTTCCTTGTTCCAGATGCTGCTTCATCTTTTCAGTGACGCTAATTACAACCTCCTGGGCTATAATGCAACGTACACCTTCTCTCTGTGCCCCGGAGCCTGTGGGGGCCGCGGTCGCTGTGACTCCACCACTTCAAAGTGCCAGTGCCATCAGGGTTGGGGAGGAGCAGCTTGTACAACCCTCCTGTGCTCCCAGGCTTGTTCTGTGAATGGCCAGTGTGACAAGGTAAGAGTAGGGATGGGGAAGGTTTAATAATAACAGAAGCGATCAGTGTCCAACAGGAGGGTCATTCATTCTCCCCTAAATAAGCTTATATTAGGCCTGTTTGTTGTGCCGTGTGGTCTTAAACAATTTTTCTTCTCCAATGTTTTGTCTCAGAAAGGTGAGCGTTGCATATGTAACCCTGGCTTCCTGGGTCAGAACTGCCTGCTTGGTTTTCATAACGACAGTGGGGCGGGGCAGTGGTGGCGGGTGAGTGAAGGAAACCCCCACACGCCCCCCAGGACGGGTTCTGCTGGCGTGTATCTGTCCTCCACTGGAGCCATGTACTTGTTTGGCGGTGAGATACTCGTAATTTCTACTGACGTAATATTAAGGGAATAAAATCCTCCTTCTACCCCCTTTATTTCAGCTGCAGTTCCTCATTTGACTTTTACTGGCTAGTGTTATGATGATAAATAACCCCTCGATGTACATTTGATTATTACTTATTTTCCCACAGGGTTTGACCTGAATAGAGCTCTTGGTGACTTGATCAAATATAACTTCTCCTCCAACCAATGGGAAAGCCGGTCTTATGGTCACTCTCCTGTAAGTACACACACGCACACGCGCACGCACACTCGCACACACACTCGCACACACATACACTCTTTGTGCCTCTTCCTGTTTTTCATATGTTTTGTTTCCCTATAAGGGCCTTGTTACTATCAGCCTTCTGCAGAAATCTTATATTTCAAACGTCATGAAAACAAGAAACTTTGCTTCCTTAATCATGATAGAGTATTTAGAGAAACTTAGTCAGCACAGCTAGAATTTATTTGAATAAGAAGTAGTCAGTTATTGTACACTATAATGAAATAAAAAGACTTGTAAAAAAAAAAAAAAAAAGAAGTAGTCAGTCGAGATTCAGTGGAAAAAAAAATCCCCAGCCCCAAAGCATATTATGACAAAGAAACCAAACATATGGCAGATATAAAAACAGATATCAAATGTATGGTTGTGCAGTAATGTGATTTATGAAATTGTGTGGAGATGAAAGTTTTATAGTAATCAGCTGATTGCAGTGCATCTAAAAATTGCCTTTTTTGTACATAAAAGTAAACTTCAACTGTAATCTTCTCAAATATTCTTTAACATTTAGCTGTTTGACTCTCCGCTCTTGTCAGGTGGCTCGTCATTCCCACACAGCTGTTGAGTGGACGGGTAACATGGTGATCTTTGGAGGAGAGCTAGCTAACGGCTCCCTGGCCAGTGACGTCTGGATGTACCGGCCTCTCCAAGATGACTGGCAGCAGCACGGCTTCTCAAATTCACGTGGGTCTCCTAAACTGGCCAATCACGCTGCAGCTGTCGTAGATAACTATCTCTATGTATTTGGAGGTAAGTTTCACAACATACTGTCACTTTTAAAGGTCACCTATTATGCAAAATACACTTTTTCATGTCTTTTATACATCAACATGTGTCCCCTGTGTGGAAAGAGATTCTGAAAGTTTCAGGGAAAAAGATGAAAAAAATCTGATCAGATTTTGGCCACTTTATAATAATAATAATAAATGGGATTTATATAGCGCTTTTCTAGACCCAAAGACGCTTTACATTACGAGTAAGGTCGACAAACAAAACAAGAACAAAAACACAAACAAAAACAAAAACAGAAAAGCAGTCAGGAGGATGTTGGTTCAGAGGGGGGAGGGGCGTGTTTAAGGATAAGCAGAGTTGAAGAGGTGGGTTTTGAGACGGGACTGGAACAGGGTGAGTGAATCAGACTCACGGAGGTCTTGGGGGAGGGAGTTCCAGAGCTTCGGGGCTGCCACAGAGAAGGCTCTGTCCCCGAAGCTCCGGAGTTTGGCCTTGGGGATTGAGAGCAAACCGGCTGAGGTGGATCTGAGGGACCGGGGTGGTTGGTAGAGGATGAGGAGGTCAGTGAGGTAGGAGGGGGCCAAATGCTGGAGGGCTTTATAGGTGAGGACCAGGAGTTTGTAGTCAATGCGGTGTGAGACGGGGAGCCAGTGGAGTTCTTTGAGGACCAGGGTGATGTGATGCCATGATTTGGTGTGGGTGAGGAGTCTGGCGGCTGCGTTCTGGACACGCTGGAGTCTGTTGAGGGATGTTGTGCTGATGCCGAAGAGGAGTGAGTTGCAATAGTCAAGGCGGGAGGAGATGAAGGCGTGAATGAGTCGCTCAGCTGCGGGGCGGGTGAGAGAGGGACGGAGTTTGGCGATATTGCGGAGGTGGAAAAATGAGGTTTTTACAACTTGGCGGATGTGGGGGTCGAGGGAGAGGGTGGGGTCGAATATCACGCCAAGGTTGCGTGCCTGGGTGGAGGGGGAAACAGGGGTGCCATCGATGGTGAGTGTCAGGTTGGGGGTTTTGCTGAGGGTGGATTTGGAGCAGATGAGGAGGAGTTCAGTTTTATTGCTGTTGAGTTTGAGGAAGTTGTGTTGCATCCAGGATTTTATTGCAGTCAGACAGGATTCGATGTGTGTGAGAGGGGGGTTGTGGGGGGATTTGGTGCTGAGGTAGATCTGAGTGTCATCAGCATAGCAGGGAAAGTCCAGGTTGTGATGGCGGAGAATCTGACCAAGGGGGAGGATGTAGATGATGAAGAGGAGGGGGCCGAGTACTGAACCTTGGGGAACACCTTGGGTGACTGAAGCTGTGGTAGAGGAGTGATTGTTGAGGGAGATGAAGTGGGATCTGTCGGAGAGGTAGGACTGGAGCCACCTGAGTGCAGTACCTTCGATACCGATATCCCGGAGTCGGGTAAGCAGGATGGTGTGGCTCACGGTATCGAAGGCTGCACTCAGGTCAAGGAGGATGAGGATGTTGAGGGAACCGGTGTCAGCAGAGGTGAGGAGGGAATTGAGGACTTTGACGAGTGCCGTTTCTGTGCTGTGGTGAGGACGAAAACCAGACTGAAGGGGTTCAAAAAGGTCATTTTTTTGGAGATGGCGGTGGAGTTGTTTGGAGATGATGCATTCTATTATTTTTGAGAGAAAGGGGAGGTTGGAGATGGGGCGGTAATTACTGAGGGAGGAGGGATCCAGACCGGGTTTCTTGAGGATGGGAGTGACAGCAGCAGTTTTGAAGGCAGAGGGAACGGTTCCTTGGGACAGGGAGGAGTTGAAAAGGTTGACAAGGTAGGGGCAGAGGACGGGGAGGCAGGACTTCAGAAGAGGGTTGGGTAGAGGGTCAAGCGAGCAGGTTGTTGGTTTGGAGGAGCTGATCAGTTGGAGTATTTCAGGGGGGATAACCAGAGTGAACTGGGAGAGAATGTCGTGGGGAGGAGGGCTCGGGAGGTCAAGGGAGATGGAGGCAGGAATTGTGGCGGTGGATGTTGGGGGAGATGTTTGTGTGTCAGATGCAGCGGATAGGGAGTGATTAATGGCAGTGATTTTGTCAGAGAAAAACTGGAGGAATGAACTGCATGTGGAAGTGGAGGAAGAGAGGGTGTCAGCACGGGGTTTGAGGAGCTTGTTGACGGTGGAGAAGAGGGTCCTGGGGTTACGGGAGGGGTCGATGAAGATGGTGGAGCGGTAAGCAGATTTTGCGGCAGTGAGGGCGTCTCTGTAGGTAGTGAGATGGAGTTTGTAGGAATCATGGTGAACTGTGAGGGATGATTTCATGGTTAGGCGTTCAAGCTGGCGGCCGGTTGGCTTCAGTTCACGGAGTGCAGGGGTGAACCAGGGTGAGGAGGTTTTAAAAGTGACATTTTTCCTTTTGAGGGGGGCCAAGCTATTGAGGGAGGCAAGTAGGGTTGAATTAAGGTGGTTGATTTGATCATCGGGTGAGCTGAGGTTCGAGTCCAGGGGGAGAGTAGAGGATAGCAGGTCGGAGAGGTGCTGGGGATCGACAGAGCGTAAATTACGGAAAGTGATGTTCCTGGATGGGGGGGGGGGGCGGCGGACGTGACGAAACGATGACGTTTATGATGTCATAACGTTTTTTGGCTTGTGTAACCATTAGCCAATCAGCAACCAAGGTACCCCCCCTTATCACCTTTATCTCCTCCTAGAGTACCATTGTGTTCTTTTTAACCAAATCTCTCTCAGAGGGGCGTGGGGAGGGGCTCCTTATTTTCATCTAAAGTAACAGACAGAGAATCAGCACTTTTGAAACAGGGCTGAAACAGAGGGGATTATGGGTAATGCTGCAATGATCTGTTTGGTATTTCGAGCCAAACACTTCAGAGACATGTTTTGTATATATCTGAGAACTATAATATATTGATGAAAAATAGTATAATAAGAGACCTTTAAGTCTATGTTTTGATTGCCACACCTACAGTTTATCCCTTGAAAAAAGCATTGAACTTAGCAGCATCTTTTATTTTTCCCTCTCCTTGTTTCCCAGGTCGCACTGAGGAGGATATGTTTTCTTCCTCTCTGTATCGGTTCGGCCTGCATGGCTCCGGCCGGTGGGAGACTGTTCAGCCCACCGGGGGGAAGCCCCCTTCCACCGCGGGCCACTCCATGGTGTTCCACAGCCCCTCCAGAACGCTGCTGGTCTACGGCGGCCACCGGCCCACCACTGCCAGGTACACACACTTAGCATTAGCATAGCCAACAGTAACCCTCACACAGCAAATAGGAATATTTTGACCACACATTTGTATTTTTTGTTGTTTATGAGGAAGCAACAGTTTGCTTACTATTTTTTGAGTGTATCAATATTTGTTTTTTGGATTGCACATGATATTTCTGTTTGTGCATATACACAAGCCATTTATACCTTAAAGGTAGGGTAGGTAAGTTTGAGAAACCGGCTCGAGATACACTTTTTGTTATATTCCATGGAATGCTCTTAACATCCCGATAGCAATGAATATCTGAAGTGCTTGGACAAAAAATCCATACAAAAATGTCATCTGTGGAAGCCGTAGTAATGTAAAAAGCACGACCAATAATTTTAGCCGGCCCGGCTAAAGTAACTGGATGGCCTACCTGCCTGTCAGCCTTCCATCTGTCCACAAACTTATCTTGTGCCCTCATTGGTCATATGCGCGTTTGTGTGTGTTGGAGGAGGGGCTCTGTAAGGAAGTGGCCGATTTTTTCCGGCTGTGTATTTTCAAATTCTAGCGCACTCGAGCTGGTTCCTCCAAAATTAGCTACCCCACCTTTAAGATTCCAGAATTATTACTTAAGTCAAAGTCGTACAAATGAAACATGTAGAAATGATTTAAAATAATAACATTAGTGGTTACCCGACATTTTGAAGTTTAACCAGCAAGTAAGTAACAGCATCTGTATCCATACTAAAAGTATACTTGTTTATTTTTTTAAAGGTTTAGTGTGAGGGTAAACAACACCGACGTGTTCCACGTGGACCGGCGGTTCTGGACATCTTTCCGTTCCCGTTTCCCAGCAACCGGCCCCAGAGAGCGAGCTTTCCACACAGCCACCGTCATCGGAAACTACATGGTGGTCTACGGTAAGCATGGAGGAAATGGCTAGACATAATTCACTCTAATCAGTGACGTGCTAATATTCTTCCTTCCTGCCTTTCTCTCCCAGGGGGGAATGTGCATATTCATTACCAAGAGGAGAAGTGCTATGATGAGGATATCTTCTTTTACCACCTGGGCTGTCACCAGTGGGTTTCTGCTGGGGAGAGATGGTCCCTCAGTGAGTTCCCCAACACTTAGTCCAGTTTTCATCAATAGCTTGTTTCTTGGTGGTTGTTACATCTGTTCATGCATTGCATACAAAGCATTCCATTTTTTTTCTCAGGAGGGGATCCAGTGAGGGGGCGTTACTCGCACGTTGCTGCTGTGATGGAGGGAAAAGTGCTGCTGGTTGCCGGGGGTTACAACGGTATTGCCAATGGAGACCTGGTGGCTTACAAAGTTCCGCTGTTCGTCAGTAGCGATCAGGGTGACAGGGTGAGTGAAAGAGTCATGAAACAATAGAAGTGGAAGTCATATCATTGGGAAAACCAATAAGAGAGAATGAAAATGTTGTGTTGAACAATTGCAGCGATGATAACTCAATTGTTGTGAATCTCTATTAGGATGCTGTGTGTGCTGAGGCGCTCGATGAAAGTATGTGCCTGAAGAACCCCGAGTGCAGCTGGTGTGAAGGCCGCTGTCGAGAGTACCAGCCCACTAATCCGGTAACATTTCCTTCATCTTAGCCTTTAATGTGACGCCTTCTTAATGTCATTGATATTGTGGTCAAAATAATTCAAAAAAACAACATTAATCTGATATCTAATTGAAATTTGATAAAAAAATAAAACCGTATTAGTCAAATGAATATTAAACTTTGCTTATTGTGCAAATTCTCTATTTTTTGACAATTTAATTCCGGACAAAATGTGTAGGGAAGAAGATTGAGAGTCTAACCATAAATGCATATATAAAACGATTTAAGAGGCGCTGGGTTGTTTACAGGAGATCACATGTGACCCGCTCTATCGAAAGCAGTCGGAAGTCGCGACGGCTCATTTGAAAATAAACATGGATTTGCGTAAAAAAATAGTTTTTCAGGGTTTGGGTGTTTTGTTTGATTTTAAATAAACAAAGTCTTGGCTTTCAGAATATGAATCTTTTATTTCCAAAAGCAAACGATAAATACATTAGTGAAGCTTGTAAAGGGAAGATGACACCTCTCACTCGCAATCTGCTCTTCCGCAGGGCCGCCCCCCCCCCCTTCCGCTGAAATTATGAATGTAAAGCGTATAGTAATCATAGATAACACGGCATCTATGATCTAACTCCTTTCGCCAAATTCAGATGTTAAATACAACTTTGAAGATTGTAACGGCATAATTACAAGCAGAGAGCGGAGTAACTTAACGTCACAGCAGGCATAACAACAGCCGGTATTTCTCCTGAGTGTTTTCCCCGGGAAACAAACACAATACACACAAACACAAAATTACACAAACACATAAAAATACACACACACTCGCGAGCTTCCCCCAGACCAGTAATCCAAACTAAAATAGTTTCCTTCTACTATTTTGATCATTTGCTCCGCTAATCAATCAGATCGATGGATTCCAGAGGAGAGGAAACTTTGAAGGCCTTTTTCTCAAAATGATGACTCGGTGACAGTCATTATATAATGTGACATGTTTGATTAATATTTGGAGAACAACAACAATCCTGATATCATTAGAAAGCTAGGAATCTCCTCTTTCCAACAGTGTATACAACTCAAAATGTGTCTTCGGGTCAATGCGATAGAGCAGGTCACATATGCGTATTATTAAAACCATATCAAACTATAATCACTGGTGTAATCCAACTCTCCTAGTGCAAATGTACAGTCAAATATAGTATTTCCTAAAAGCGTCAGACACCCAGAACATTTCTTTCACTTCGATGTGTCTGTATGAGTATCCTTCAGATTTACAAGGTGAAATGAACAGCCCCTCTGTTGTGTTCACAGTGTGGCAGCACTGGTTGCCTTGGCCTGGCTCGCTTCCTGTCTGACTGCCAGTCCTGTCTGGTATTCAGTGGCACCCCCGCCTCTCTGGCCCGGGCCCCTGGTGAATTCGGCTGGTGTGTCCAGAACGAGTCCTGCCTTCCAGTGTCAGGTGAGACTCAGGGAGGGAGGGAGGGAGGAGGGCAGAAGAGAGGGGCTAAGCCTAAAAGAAACATTTTGGGTGTTGACATGGGAGGGAATTTTGTTGGCCGTGTTTCAGGGCTGGAGCATAGTGACACGACTACAGCTGGGATTGGACAGGCTAGTCAAAGTCAATTTTATTGTCAATCGTCCAGTTTGTGTGTATAGACGGAGGGATCGAAATACCGTTTCCCACAATCCCGAATATGTAAAAATATGGATGCAAATATGTATATAACTATTTATACATATGCACACATGAAGACCTAAATAAAAGCACAATAATCAATATATACAAAATAACAGTCACTTCAATATCTTTGAGAATGTACAAGTGAGTATTTTTGGATATATTGATTGTCGTGCTTTTATTTACTCAAAGCGTGATTTGAGTCGCTTGTCCAATCCCATGCTTCCTTTGCAGCGCCGAGGTCATGTCGTTTTACTCTTTTAGAACACACGCCTCACAAAAGTCACAGATCAGACTCTTTTTCAGTACTCTTAATGAAATGATGAGCTTCTAAGAGGTCAGATGTGTTCTTTGTGTGCTGACCTCTCCCTCTCGGTCTCACAGAGCGAAGTGCGTGCCGTGTTGACCAGATCTCAGGGGCGTACGGCTGGTGGGGGGAGCGTACCCTTTTCCTAACCTCCCTCCACTCCTGTCGCACCGAGAACTATGTCCCGGGACTGCACCTGCTCACCTTCCAGCACCCCCGCAACGACTCCCAGCCGGACAAGGTACGGAGTCCAAATCTCAAGTGCTACCTGTACTAGTTGTGGTTGTAACTCCTTCCCTCTCTGCTTATACTTATCCCTCCTTCCGTCCTCCAACACTTCGAACAAGTTCTCCAATTTTAATATCATGATTCTCCTTTTTTATTTCTAATGACTTCCTTCTCCTCCTTGCTTTTCAACCTCTTGACTCCAATGCACACCACCCCCTCTTTTTTCTTATCGTTTTGTACTGTCTGTGTTGTTTTTGTCAAACTTTGTGGAGCAGTTTGTTGAGAATAGTGCTTCTGTTGATGTGTTTCCACTTCCATCTATCCTCCGTCCTCCTCACCCCTTCGCCAGGTGTCCATTCTGCGCAGCACCACCATCATCCTTAGCCCCACCACAGAAATGGACGTAGCTCTACAGTTCAGGGGCTTTATCCATCCATTATGGGGGGCCCCTCCACCAGCATCCCCTCCCGTCGAGAGTGTGTCCATGTGGGCTCGCATCCAGAGGCTCCACTTTGAGGCTCGGATGGCTTCAGGGCCCAACTCCAGCCAACTGGTGAGGGAAAATGCATTTCAGCATTTGTGTGTGTGTCGCTCGGCTGCAGTTGGAAAACAAGTTCTCAACCAGTGTTCATTTCGTCAACGAAAACTATCACGAACATTTTTACACGACAAAGACGAGACAATGACGAGCTAAAAATAGATTTTTGATAATAAAAACTATGACAAAATGTATGTTTAGTTTTCGTTAACGAGGCGGGACTAAGGTGTTAAAGCTGGGGTGGGTAATTTTGGAGGAACCAGCTCGAGTGCGCTAGAATTTGAAAATACACAGCCGGAAAAAATCGGCCACTTCCTTACAGAGTCCCTCCTCCGACACACACGTACGCGCCCATGACCAATGAGGGCACGGGATAAGTTTGTGCACACATGGAAGGCTGACAGGCAGGTAGGCCATCCAGTTACTTTAGCCGGGCCGGCTCAGATGATTGGTCGTGCTTTTTACAGTACTACGGCTTCCACAGAGGAAATTTTGTTATGGATTTTTTGTCAAAGCACTTCAGATATTCATTGCTATCGGGATGTTAAGATCATTCCATGGAATATAACAAAAAGTGTATCTCGAGCCGGTTTCTCAAACTTACCTTCCCCACCTTTAATGGTGGACTATCGGACATTCAAAATGCAGGGTATTTCCCCCCAAGTCTCCGTGTTGTCTGTCAAAATGCATCTTACATTTCGAACTTGCAATATCATTATTTCCGCTCTCTTCACTCCAGAAGAGCGATCTCCCTGTGTCTCGTCTGTGTGCGGGGGGCGGGGCCTAACTCTCTCCCTCTCTCTCTGTGTGCGGGGGGCGGGGCCTGGCCTAACATACGCTGCAGCGGTGTGCACACAGATCTTTTAAGAGTAGTAGTACCGTTAAAAACCTTAACGATACCCATCCCTAGATATTACACAAGTAAAGTGTTAAGAGAGTGAAATGTTGCTTTACGAATTTCAACACTTGATACTGTCACATTGATTCCAATTTCAGATACCTGTGTTTGGCTAACTGAATTGGTTTGAAGAGAGGAAACATTTTGACTAAAACTGGACTAAAACTTTTTGAGTTGTCGTCGACTAAAAGTGACTAAAACTATAAAAAAAACTATGAAGGATAAAAATGACTCAAATGTGACTAAAATTAACAAACATTCGACTAAGACTAAATCAAATCAAACTATGATAACACTGTTTCCAACAAGATGCAAAAATAGCTGTTTATTACTGTTTCCATCGTACCAAATATAGTGATTTTAGTCCCATGTTAAATAACAGTCATTAATGCAAGGCAGGCATTCCCACAGGAGAAATCAGTGCAGGGCATGTACTCCTCTTTGAGTGTGTGTCGATATAACTATCTAACATTCCTCACAATAAGATAGAGCTGTGTGTCAGCAAGGACAATAACAATAGAACAATATAAAATGTATCATGATATGGGTTTTACCAATAAATATTCTGAAATGTTGTGGTACTGTAAAAAAAGTCAATATATATATTGTCTTTTTAAACAAAAAATAATTTAGCAAAAACATTCACAGTTTAAAGAATAAAGTGCCATATGCACAAAGTCTGAGTTTAAAAAAAAGTCGACTTTGATTATGCAAATATCAGAGTCCCTATAACATCCAAGATCTTAGCACTACTTTGTGTAAGATCTGAGCCACATATATATTTGCATATCAACTCTTGATTATAAAACAATACAATTTGTAAAGATCAATACAGTATCACAAAACCTAACATTGTGTATATCTTTCTGACAGTTTTGATGCTTTTAAATGTCAAAGTAAACATGTACTGTAAGCTTGTCCAATAGTGTAATGAAATCAGGAAAGATATTTTAATAGATTGTAATTGTGTTTTTAATTCACTGCCTTATACGGGGTGTCCGCGGGGTCTTAAAAAGTATTACAAGTTGATAAATCAATTTAGCAAAAATTAAGGCTATTAAAAAGTATTAAACGGCATTTTCCAAGGTATTAAATGTTGCAGCTTGTTGTCAATAAGTATATAAATTGTCCAAAGAGGTTGTATTCTACAGTCTGCCTGAATGTAATCATTGCGTAGGTGTGTAGTGTGATTCTGTGTACTTTATTTAGGGCATCCCGTTGGATTTGACGCACGCTCACTGCTTGATAGCTCGCGAAGGTCCGTTTACGCCGGTTGCTAAACAACATCGTTATGGGGAAATGCAAGTTTGCGTCCAAATGGTTGGAAGATAAGGAGGAAGGACAATCAATACTGTATACTATATAGTCAATGTGAGGTAAAGTGTGTCGCCAAGGTAACCGGTTAAAACTCAAAGTAGCGATGAGGTCTTGTGTATGTATGGAAAGGGTCTTAAAAAAGGTCTTCAAAGGTTTTACATTTGACTTCAGGGTTCCTGCATATTCCTGTTATAATGGAATATGTTTTCCTCATTTGTGAAATGCTATTTGACCAAAAAGTAGTTAACCAGGCATACCTTATCATTTAGATATAATAATAG
The DNA here is from genome assembly GCF_949606895.1 of Notothenia rossii. Taxonomy (NCBI): domain Eukaryota; kingdom Metazoa; phylum Chordata; class Actinopteri; order Perciformes; family Nototheniidae; genus Notothenia; species Notothenia rossii. Next base: position 9,153,296 of record NC_136905.1, read on the forward strand.
ATAACTGAGAGGTGTATTAAATGAACAACACTTATTTATTACCTAGCTTTCTTAACTCTTAACACTTTTTCTTTCTTTCTCTCTCATCTCTATCCTATGGGAGCAGGAGGTGGTGGGTCGCTGGGCGGCGCAGCAGGAGAAGGAGTTGAAGCTGCTTGCTCGAACAGACGGGAGCCGACTGTTCTCCAACTTGACGAGGGGAAACCATTACCTGGTTCAGGCGGAGGGATACCTGAACAACTCGGGCTCGGGACAGACCAGCGAGATGGCCCTGATATGGAACAGAACATTACCTGGAGGGAGTGTGAGTGCTATATCATCAGACATAATGGAGATATATGACATGGGACAACCCGATAAGCACCAGACACTAAACATAAATTATTTACTAGATATAATGTCAATATATCTAGATTTGGAGAGAGTTCACGTGTTATACAGAAACATTACACGCTTAACCAAACACTAACCAAATACTCTAAAAACAATATTTATCCAACCCTAACTACTAAATGGTCCCTAAACATTGGACTAAACCGTGGTTCAAAATAGGTTACATAATATAAACACATACACATCACTTGGGAAAATAAGGGTAATTAGTTTAATGAGTCCCCAGCCATTAAGTGTTTTTAAAACCTTAAGATCTTTTCAAAGAGTGACACGGATAAAGACATTTTTATAGTGTTTTAAATTCATCCCATACCTGTGGACCTCTGCAAACCTCACTCAAGCTTGAAAATCTAAGTTTACGGTTTTGACCCTTCATAAAATAATTCCTCCTGTCCTATACATACAAACAAATGTAACCTCTGTTATAGGTGTTCGATGATTTTTCTCAATTGAGCTGTAACTTATTGGTCTTTGCACATTCACTCATCTGTATTTTTCATTCAGTAGTGAAAACCAAAGATAAACCGTTTCTCCACAACTTGCTCCCCCCCTGCAGGAGATCTCCTTCCTGTTCCTGGAGCCGTACCGCTCGGGGTCCTGCTCAGCCTACATGTCCTGCCTGGCCTGTCTGTCCGACCAGTCCTGTGGCTGGTGTCCCTCCTTGTCCCGCTGCCTGCTGCGAGACGCCCCGGACATCGAGCCCTGCCCTGAGGGGGAGAAGGGGGAAGGCAGAGGAGATGGTGAGCGCCATCTGCTGCTGGCACCGCAGCACTGCACCCTGTGTGAGGAGTACAGAGACTGCTCTGCTTGCACTCAGGTAACGCCTCATTTAAACAGGTTTTCACCGCAGCTGATATTTTATAAGTTGATTTGGAGCTGCTGTGTTTCGGACTCATGCTAACCTTTACTTTGGCCTGCAGGATACTTTTTGTGAGTGGCAGATAAACTCCAGCAAGAAAGGCGACTACCAGTGCAGCCGACGGGGCCGACTAGATGGATCCATACGGGACCCAAGGGTGTGTCCTAAAGTCTGCAACCAGTGAGTTAAAACAACTTCTTTTCACCAGAGGACATTTCAACAAGAGCCTATAGTCCATCCATAACATTCATCTGTTTGCAACTCACATATATCAATATTCCAATTACTGTATGTTAGGGATGTAACGATACCAAAAACTCACGGTACGATATTTATCGCGATATTGAAATATAAAGAAAAACATTTTTTTGAAATATTTATTTGGAAAAATGTTCTTTATTAAATAATAAATCTGATTTGTACAGTATTTTAGTAGGATAGTAGTATTTAAAAGTGTCAAAAATATAACAATCAGACCCTGCAATAAAATAAATCAAGTTTCACTTTAGTTTTTCAAGTAACTCAACTCTAACTAACTCACTCACTAACTCACTCACTCACTCACTCACTCACTCACTCACTCACTCACTCACTCACTCACTCACTCACTCACTCACTCACTCACTCACTCACTCACTCACTCACTCACTCAGCATCATCAAGGTTATCTTTTAGGAATATGAGCATGTCCACATTTCCAGGTAGAGGCTGGGATGTTTGGGTGTTTACAATATACTCTCTTGCTTGGTACTGATGTTGCTGGGACAGAGAGATATGCTTTGGCCATGGGTGACAGCAGTGGGTCAAACTGTGCATTGTCTCTCCACCACTTCAAAAACAATACAGTTTCTACCCAGGTGAGGCTTATTGACAGGGTGAGATATAAATATACTGTTGGTACTTGTCAATGTCTCTAGGTATGTACATGTAGCCCTGTAAATACCATGTCCTTTTGTGTTATCTGTTGTTTTATGTTCATGTTGTAACCTACTTGCTGCCATGTTGGACAGGTCTCCCTTGAAAAAGAGAAAGATGATCTCAATGGGACCACCTGGTTGAATAAAGGTTTAAAAAAAAAAAAATGTGTCTCACGACGGTATCGAGACATGTATTTATCGCGATATTCGATATATCGTTACATCCCTGCTGTATAGACTAATCTGCACAGTTTCTGTCCTATTCTGTTTCTATTATATTCTGTTTGATTTGATCTACTTGAACTATGTTATCTGTGTTCTTGTGTTGAAACTTGAAACTATAACTCTAATGGTTGTCCTCCTCTCCTCCCGGCACATCTTTTTGTCTTACAAAGGAGGAGGTCGTGTGGCGAGTGCCTCTCTAACTCCAGCCAGTGTGCATGGTGTGAGTCGGCACAGGCCTGCTTCTACTTTGCTGCCTACCTCACAAAATACCCGTATGGCGAGTGCAGGGACTGGTACGACAGGTAAAAGGAGAACATTTGAACACTTTTATTTGTTGCCATGTTTCGCTGACAGCCGATACACATATGGAGTATTTGCATTTATCGGCTTTCCTGTGATGTAAACATGACCACATGCAGCAGTACACTCACATTTTACTGCAATCACTTGTATTTTGTCAGTCAATGAGTTGAAACCAACCTTAATCTAATATATTTTTTTATCATTCCTTATTCTCTCCGTCTTCAGTGTTCATTCGGTTCCCCAGTGTAAGCAATGTTCAGCTTTAAACACGTGCACAGACTGCCTGAGAACCTTCCAGTGTGGCTGGTGTGGCGACCACAACAATCCCACAATTGGAAAGTAAGTATTTTGCAACCGTACAACAAATCCCTTTAACTATATATTCTTTGTACAGAGAAAGTCCATGTGCCACCAACACACCTGATGAAAGTCTTTTTGTGTTTTTTCTTGTATTTATTCCATGTTTTCCATGAATTTTTTCAGATGTTTGAAGGGAGACTGGGGGGGAATGGACGACCCCTCAGTTTATAACTGCAGTGTGGCTGTGGCTGAAGCACGAGCTGCAAAGTAAGATATGTCTCATTACACTTCCTGCAGTAAGCATACAACCATTTCCTAACGAGACAATGTCTTAGGTTATCTGGGTAGTTTTACTTAGTGTATTATATATATCTTTTTTTATTATTTAACTCGTTGCAAATGTATTTTGGTTGTTAAGTCCTTGGATAGGGAAGAAGTCCTTATCTTGTTTTTCACAATACAATTACTCCAAGTTAAGTGGGAAAAATGCATTTGCAAAGCACGTCAATAAATACAATCCACTTGACCCAGTCTATGTAATGAAAGAATATATTTTGATGTAATCAGTTGTATACATCTGAAAAATAAATATATGGATTTCTTTCTGTTTCTAAATGATATGTGGGCTTACATCCCTTAGTAAGTCTGCCACTGAGTAGATTCAAATATTGTTTTTTCCTTCTCTTCCAGTCCTGACCCTACGACCTCTGCGCCGCCGCGACCTCTGGAAATGGAGATGGAGCTGGAGCTGTTGGAAAACGAAGAGCAAGACGCCATCTGGTCGTACCCCACCTGCCCCGATGTGGAGGAATGCAGGCTGGGTCTCCACAACTGTCACTCCTTCGCCACCTGCATCAACACGCCCACCTCCTACGAGTGCCACTGTGAGCGAGGATACACCGGGGACGGCACGCTGCACTGCAACCAGACGTAAGAAGTGTTCCTTTGTTCATCCTCCTACTCTCTCAAAAGGCTTGTTCATAATTCACTTTTTTTTTAAAAAGTTTTTCATTTTTTACAAACATAAACAATGACATCCACAAATACAGATATTAACAATGAGTGAATAAGACATGTACAAATGAGTCGGCATTCCATGTATAATATACTACATTTGACTTACATCTACGTAACCAACCAGGAAGCAAAGAACAAAGACACCAGGTGACAAGACCAGAACACATTTAATTAAATAACTGACAAGAAAATAAATAATAATAAAATAAAAAATGAATCAATTATAATAATCAAATGCATTTAAAGACAAACAGAAAGGCACTCAGAAATACAACTATTTCCAAGCGGCTACTTTGGCTTTGGAGAAACTTCAGTAAAGGATACCACAGTTTTTTTCCCCTCTGGCTCTGGAGGTGAGTTGTTCCAGTACTACACAGGATGCCATCTCTTTTCACAATTCACTATTAATGCTTTCAGTTCAACAATAAAACAAAATGGTGTCCATCCATGACATTTCATGCAACAAGATGGCTGCTAACTCTTTTGGGTGAAGAGGGGACTCGCACATGTTTTCCATGACGGGGTGTCCGCGGGGTCTTAAAAAGTATTAAAAGTTGATCAATCAATTTAGCGAAAATTAGGGCTATTAAAAAGTATTAAACGGCATTTTCCAAGGTATTACATTTTGTAGCTTGTTTTCAATAAGTATATGAATTGTCCAAAGAGGTTATATTCTACAGTGTGCCTGAATGTAATCATGGCGTAGGTGTGTAGTGTGATTGTGTGTAGTTTATTTATGGCATCCCGTTGGGTTTGACGTCATCTGAACAGGACATCGCGCGCTCACTGCTTGATAGCGCGCGAAGGTCCGTTTACGCCGGTTGCTAAGCAACATCGTTATGGGGAAATACAAGTCTGCGTCCAAATGGTTGGAAGATAAGGAGGAAGGACAATCAATACTGTATATAGTCAATGTGAGGTAAAGTGTGTCGCCAAGGTAACCGGTTAAAACTCCAAGTGGCGATGAGGTCTTAAAATGTATGGAGAGGGTCTTAAAAAAGGTCTTAAAAGGTTTTACATCTGACTTCAGGATTCCTGCATATACCCTGCATGAGCATTGCAGCTGGTGATAAATGGGTTTAACTTGTTTTATCAGTCTTGTTGGTTAATAATCAGTAAACCAGGCAAGACAAGGCAAGATTATTTATATAGCACAATTTAACACAAGGCTGTTCAAATAAAAATAAATAAAAGCATTAACATATAGTGCACAACAGATTATAAAATGATATATAAAATCATTTAAAAACACAATAATTGAAAAGCCATGAGAATACAAACGAGCTCAAATATATTAAGACATTAAGTAAAATACGATAATTAAAGTTACAGCACAGTGTAAAATATAAATAGTCATTTCATTTAACAGAAGGCTGCTTCAAAAACAAGGGTCGGTTATCGATCGGAAAGAAATCAGAATAAGCATCCCTTGTCTTTACATTCAGATCTTCCTTGCTTTTCCCTTTTGGTCATCAGGCTTGCTTTCGTACAGCTGTAAAAAGGCAATACAATAATTCCCCCCCTTCCCACAGGTGCTACAACGAGTGCCGTGAGGGTCAGTGCAGCGGCAGCCCGCGGTTTGAGTGTGAATGCTCCCTCGGCTGGACGTCTGACCCCGCCACGCTGGTCCTCAGTGGGGTCGAATGTGACGTAGACTGTGGCTGCAACTTCCACTCCACCTGCATCACTGCCCCGGGGATCTGTGACGAATGCCAGGGTGAGACCTTAATATATGACTCATTTCAATATCAGAATCAGAAACGGGTTTATTGCCAGGTAGGTTTCACACATACGAGGAATTTGACTTGATGTCGTGGTGCTGACATAAAATACAAAACAAGAAATCTTTAAGGACACTGTAATAAAATATAGTTAAATCGCAATAAAATAAAGCAGTCATTTACAGTGGAATGCAATGAGTTATAGAATATAAAATAAGAATATGTGCAGTAAACAGTATTTGAACATTGTGTGCATTAATGTAATGGAAGAGACTACGTTGTGTCAGTGGGGGGGCCGGGCCGTGTTTAAGAGGCCGGTAGCGGAGGGGAAGAAACTGTTCAGGTGACGAGAGGTTTCGGTCATGATGGAGCGCAGCCTCCTGCCAGAGGGGAGGGGGGTGAACAGTTTGTGTCATGGGTGGCAGGGGTCAGGGTCAATGTCGAGTACGCTTGCTTGGTAGCACATGTCTTCCGAGTCACTTCCTTCAGAAGCTAGGCAAGAATCCTTCCTGGCATTCGGAAAACAAAGAGTGGAACAGGCGAGCAGGTGTGCGTCATATGAGAGGCCCCGTCTTACATTTTCCGCCACAGATTTTGGAAATTGGTCCGTGCGCAAAGCATTGTGGGGATTTTAAGACCGCGGAGTCTACACATGTGCAGCCTCGAAATTTCTCGCTACAAAGTTCGCTGGGCTCGGTAGAATTCCAAGTATGCTGGAGATTGGAACAGTCCTTCGGCGGCACTCGATGACCTAGTACACTTGAAATAGTGGCTCTGGAGCATCCTTCCTCGACATTGAGAAACACCCTGAGGCTTAACTCTTGTGTTAAGTCATGTTTTTGTATTTATCACATACTGAAAGTTACGAGGTAAAATCATATTCGCAGTTTGTAAATTACACTGCATGACAGAACGTCTGGGAGCAAATTTATTTTATATGTTACACAAATGGGGCCAGGATGCGTTGAATATTCTGAATTGGTTGCAGATTAGAATTTTCAAAAGGGAGTTTTGTTTAGCATGAAACACTTGAAGTAACTAAAGGATAAGTTAAAAAAGAAAGTAGAAAGAAAGCGAGCAATGATTGAGAGTCAGAGCTAAACATTTCAGGTGTGTGTATCTCACACTGCACTGTCACTTTAATTCATGGACCTTTTGTTATTCATGTTTTATTATCTTTGCTTTTAAATGAGTGTTTTTAAATGCCATTTGATAATATGTTTCTTAATGTCTTTTGTTCTTGTAAAGCACTTTGAATTGCCTTGTGTTGAAAGGTGCTATATAAATAAACTTGCCTTGCCTTGTTTTTGAAATAAGCTCATCTGACATGCTTCCTTTGTCTTCCAGATTGGACGACCGGCCCCCACTGTGAGGACTGTCGCCCGGGCAGCTTTGGATCGGCGCTGTCTGGAGGCGAGGGCTGTGTGCAGTGTGAGTGTAACGGCCACGGTCACCCTGTGCGAGGATACTGTCACAACCAGACCGGCCAGTGCTACTGTACCCACAACACGCAGGGGCCGCACTGTGAGTCCTGCCTGCCCGGATACTACGGAGACCCCAGGTGAGGAGAGCTTCATCCTTTACCGGTGTTAAGGAAGACTAGCAGCAACAATGTCATATTTTAAACCATTCTATAATAGAAAATTAGGACTACCCTGTTGGCATACAGTAAATGTTGTACCTACCTTACTTAAGTTGAAGATTAAAGTGACACAAGTTCATATTTTGGCCGGACTCATTTCTAAAATCTAAAAAAGACTAAAATGAAAGCAGCCTGACTTAAACTATGACAAAATAAAATAAGATGGTCCTTTATTAATCCCCGTGGGGAAATGTAGTTGTTCAAGCAGCAACAGGGTAAGGGTGACAAACAGGACAGCACAGATTCACACGGATTAATACAATAAAAAATAAAATCAAGATACAAATTTAAATAATAATAATAAAAAACGATTTCATTTCATTTCAAACCTTTATTTATCCAGGTGAATCCCATTGAGATCATTGATCTCTTTTTCAAGGGAGACCTGCTCAAGTAGGTTCCACATGAAACATAAACAAAACATAAACAGAACAACAAAAAGGACATTTTACAATTTACATAACTATCCACATGAACAGGTACCAACAGCTTCCGATTGAGTAGCATCCAACCGAGCTTTAAAAACGTTTAGTGGAACCAGATTGTTCAGTTTCCATTTCAGTTGCAGACTATTCCAAGACAGTGGAGCTGCGCATCTAAATGCTATCTTCCCTAAGGCAGCCCTAGCAGTTGGCACATTTAATAAAACCACAGCATGTGATCTCAGGCAGTAGCCACTTACAATTCGCCGTGAGATCAGGGAGCAGATGTCGAATGGAAGTTTCCCTAACATGGCTTTGTATATAAAAATGTCCCAGTGACTGAGCCTCCGTACAGTTAGTGAAGGCAAACCAGCCCTTGCATACAGGGTACAGTGATGGGTTAATGCTTTACAGTTAGTCACATGTCACTACGAAATAAGAAATGAATAAAAAATAGGAATACAAATAAATGTCAGCATATATACCGTAATTTTCGGACTATAAGGCGCACCTGAATATGAGCCGCAGCAGCTAAATTGAATGATGTGTACATATATAAGCCGCACTGGACTATAAGCCACAGGTGTTTTAATGTTTAATTACCATATGTAAGGGTTCGTGCACAGAGGGGATTGTCGGGAAAGAGATGGCTGTTTGAGGAAGCTCCCATTTATTAACATTTCAACAAACCAGTTGCATATTTGCATAACGTATTCAAGTGTTACCATTTAGTGCAATAGTAGCTACAGAACATGTACTGTGTAAAGTGTACTGTATCACATAGCGTTTCAGACACACAAACTTTTCAACTTTCAAACTCCCAGCGCACGTACCGGCAGTGATCTACAGCAGTGGTTTTCAACCAGTGGTACGGGGACAAACTGTCTCGCTCTCATTAGTAATGTCTGTCTGTCTTGCTCTCGTTCTGTCTCTCGTACCACTCTCGGTTCCACTTTTACTTTTGCGCGCTACCTGTCTAACTCTTTTCCGGCCTCCAGCTTTTCCTGCTGGAACCCGCCGCTTAAAGGTGGGGGTCCGCGGACCGGCCATAGAGCCCATAGAGTTAAAGGTGGTGGCCGTTAGCTGTAAAAATCCATAGATTAGCCGCACCGTTATATAAGCCGCAGCGTCGAAAAATGGGGAAAAAGGCGCGGCTTATAGTCCGAAAATTACGGTAGTTGTCTTTGGCTAAGATAAAAAGACATGGATCAGACTTTTTATTGCAATAAAGCTTTACTTAAAAAGCAGTTTGACTATATCATATGATTAAATACTAACAAGGACATTTGATAATTGATAATGAATAAATTCTCATGTATTTGTATCCAAACAAAAACAATTCAAAATCAAGAAATGTAGATCATGAGAAGGTATTGATAAAAACAGAAACAGTGGAAGTGTATTTGGTTGATTCTGTGTTTCCTATCCTAACCCTACCCTGACTCCCTTCTCTCTCCAACAGGAACAATGGCACCTGCTACCGTCAGTGCCAGGGCCGCTCGGTGCTGCTCTCCTCCACCTCCTCCTCCGCCATGCCTCTCTCCTCCTCTCTGGGATGGCGTAGTGGCACAGAGGGCAAAGGAGGGCTTTCTCACTGCCTGTGGGTCCTGTCTGTGACGGAGAACCTGGCTCCATGTCTACCCAGACAGCTGTGCCCCCCTGTGGCCCTCACACTACACCCTGACTCCCACACGCATTGTAAAGTGAGTCCACAAATACACCCAAGCTAACAACATGCTAGCTGTGATGTAGCATGACACAGTGTTAGTATTCCTCTCTATATGACTGACCTTGTGTTCTTTATGTTTTGTTCTGCAGAGCTCTTTTGTCTATGTGTTTGACGGCCTCCCTCGTTTCCTGCCCAATGGAGTCGTACATTCAGATCACAACCTGATTGGTGCATTTTGTGGCACCACCAGGACTGAGCCTATCACAGTGGAGGCCACCTCAGGTAACTATCTTTAAATAATAAACATTATGCCTGGAGAAATCTGCTTTGACACAAGTCCTTTGCAGGCCCACAGCAAAGGTTGAGCAATTGAAATGGTGTCAATCTAGTTTTATTTGATTTATACTGTCCAATATTACATATGACCAGTTTGTCTAAGGGAGTTATTTAGACAGTACAGCATTCGAGACATCTGTCCTTAGACACTTGCAGAGCAACAGGACAAATATTCTTAAAATACCGTAATTTCCGGACTATAAGGCGCACCTGAATATAAGCCGCAGCAGCTAAATTGAATGATGTGTACATATATAAGCCGCACTGGACTATAAGCCACAGGTGTTTTAATGTTTAATTACCATATGTAAGGGTTCGTGCACAGAGGGGATTGTCGGGAAAGAGATGGCTGTTTGAGGAAGCTCCCATTTATTAACATTTCAACAAACCAGTTGCATATTTGCATAACGTATTCAAGTGTTATCATTTAGTGCAATAGTAGCTACAGAACATGTACTGTGCTGTGTAAACTGTACTGTATCACATAGCGTTTCAGACACACACACTTTTCAACTTTCAAACTCCCAGCGCACGTACCGGCAGTGATCTACAGCAGCAGTTTTCAACCAGTGGTACGGGGACAAACTGTCTCGCTCTCGTAATGTCTGTCTGTCTCGCTCTCGTTCTGTCTCTCGTACCACTCTCGGTTCCACTTTTACTTTTGCGCGCTACCTGTCTCACTCTTTTCCGGACTCCAGCTTTTCCTGCTGGAGCCCGCCACTTAAAGGTGGGGGGCGCGGACCGGCCATAGAGCCCATAGAGTTAAAGGTGGTGGAATGTAACCTGTCAAATCCATAGATTTAGGAGGTCCCCTAGTGGCCGTTAGCTGTACAAATCCATAGATTTAGGAGGTCCCCTAGTGGCCGTTAGCTGTACAAATCCATAGATTTAGGAGGTCCCCTAGTGGCCGTTAGCTGTACAAATCCATAGATTTAGGAGGTCCCCTAGTGGCCGTTAGCTGTACAAATCCATAGATTTAGGAGGTCCCCTAGTGGCCGTTAGCTGTACAAATCCATAGATTTAGGAGGTCCCCTAGTGGCCGTTAGCTGTACAAATCCATAGATTTAGGAGGTCCCCTAGTGGCCGTTAGCTGTACAAATCCATAGATTTAGGAGGTCCCCTAGTGGCCGTTAGCTGTACAAATCCATAGATTTAGGAGGTCCCCTAGTGGCCGTTAGCTGTAGAAATCCATAGATTAGCCGCACCGTTATATAAGCCGCAGGGTCGAAAAATGGGAAAAAAGGCGCGGCTTATAGTCCGAAAATTACGGTAATCCCTATAATTAGTAATGGATTTTTTTTTGTTAAACCTTTAGGAAAGACCAACAGAGGAAGGATCCTTCCTACTGTAGGACAAACCTGAAATAGATATTAGACATTTATATTGTGCATAATTGAGATACGTTATAGATCTATATCTTCCTCCTGTTATACATACATTTACTTTTTATGTTTATTTTTATTTTACTATTCTTTTAACTGATATGCAATGCATTGTTAACATGCTGCTGTGGAGAAAAAAAAAATCTATTTGGGATCAATAAAATATATCTAATCTAAACAGCACAGTAGTACACATCCCTCTAAACACATGAACTACCCTTCAATTCAAGTCCCCTCGGTGCATTGGGAAAGTCCTTTTACTGTCAAACATTAAAACATTGTATTCAAACTCTTAACTTGATCAAATGTATATTATCTTTTCTCTGTTACCTCCAGGCGTGATCTCCGTCTACTTTGAGGCCAACGTCTCCTCGAACAAACCTCAAGGCTTCAACGCGTCTTTCTGGGTGCGGCGCTGCCAGCAGAGCTCTGATGACGGAGAAGAGGGGTCTCCTGTGTGTCCGGGGGGTGCCGTGTGCCGGGAGGGGCTCTGCCAGTGCCCGCAGGGATTCGGAGGACCCCACTGCGACCGGCCCATGTGCCCTCAGGACTGTGGAGTAGCAGAAGGACGAGGAGCGTGTAATATAGTAAGAATTCTGACTACATATTAAGAAATTTGGTTTTCATTTCTACGTTTTCTCTGTGGCTCAGGGATTATTCAGTTCTGAGAATTTAATGGTTTCCGAGTTAAAAAAAAAAAAACTGAAGCTTATACTCTTTGCCATTTCACTTGTTGTGATGTTTTCATAAGATTCAAGATTACATTTTAAGGTTTTAATTTCATGCACAATAGCCTAGTAAATAAAAAAACTGTTGGCCGAATCAAACCATTAAATGACAGCCATTTTGATTAAATGTTTATGAATAATTGGTCAAAGTACATTAACTACCAAGTCCCAGGCCCAACCAACAGTGTAACATACAATATACTTACTACATAAACAACAATAATGCAAGTGATACTATGCTGCAAGTAAAATGTGGGAATAAATAAACAATGTAAATGTAAAATATAATAAGATGAATATCATTCATCTCCAGCTATAAAGAGACAGCTGTAAAAGGAAGTTTCTTGGTAACGATAGTCCTGTTACACATTTTCCTTGATTGCTAACAAAAGTATTGTGTGTGTGTCAGTCTCTGGGAGTGTGTGTGTGCTCAGAGAACTGGGCTGGATCCGATTGCTCTGTCCTCCGAGACTCCATAAGCCTGCTGTGGGAAACCCTGCTGGACACACAACTAACAGTGGTAAACATTCAAACTAATATCTTTTTCAATCTGCTGGTTCTTTAATAGTGCACACAAACACACGTTAATGTTTCCCGTTGCTCCACAGAACCAGGCCCACAGGTTCCTGCACAGGATGGGTCACTCTCTGGTGTCCGGACCGCAGGGAAACCTCTGGATGTACGGAGGACTCTCTCTGACACAGGGCATTCTGGGTAATGTCTACAGGTACGTCTGTGTAACCCTTAGACTGGTCTGAGAAGTGTTTTAGGTTTGATAATAATAATTAGAAAAATGCTTAATGGTTACCACTATGTTTTCAAGTGGAGTGATATGCTTGAATTCAATTATACTCTTTGAACATTTTTTGGTTTTTTAACTTAATCTGGTGTTTCAGCTAAACCATAACTCATGTAAACCTAAAAAACATTTGCATTTTAAATGACACAATACTGTTGTTTAATGTTTTTGTTGTCTCCTTGTATCACCAGATGCAGAGCACGAGCATTTAACCTTTTAAATGTAAATATAGAGATATTTTCTCATGTAAATTAATACTCCGCTGGGATCGGTTTTTGTTCATTTCTTCCTTTAAATTGTTTTTGAACAGATACCAATATTTATTGTAAACTATGATTTGTTTACTTTTAAGCAAAGTTAACCTGAAAAAAGATTTTAAAAAATGTCACTATACATTCATCTCTGTGGGTGAGCAATTATTCAGTTAATTCTATTTTTGATTATAAAGGCATAGAGACTCTTGACTTTTTGGGTTATGCTATCTTGGAAGTTCTTGAATTGTACTCTTAAAAAGCGGTCAACCCTGTACGTATAAAGCTCATGCATCGTCTACATGTTTCCATTTTTTCCCTGATGTTTAGATATTCTGTGTCGGAGCGCCGTTGGACCCAAATGCTGACCAGCTCATTGGAGGAAGGCTCGACTCCCGGTCCTCGCTACCACCACGCCGCTGCCATGCTGACCAATCACGAGTCCGGCTCTGGAAACCACGCAGCCAGTCACGACTGCATGTTGGTGGTGGGCGGAGTCACTAACAGCGGTGTTGCCATGGACACCTGGACTCTGAATCTCAGCAGTTTGGTCTGGAGAGAACACAAGGTCAGGGGTTAGACTTACTGTGGAAAACATGTTAAAGATCACCTATTATGCAAAATCCACTTGTTCATGTCTCTTCTACATCAACATGTCTCCCCTCTGTCTAAAGAGACTCTGAAAGTTTCAGGAAGAAAGATTCTTTCTCTTTTTGTCCTGATCCATTTCTATAAAAACCTGTCTGAAAATGAACTGATCAGATTTCGGCCACTTTATGATGTCATAACGATGTTTTGGCTTGAGTAACAATTAGCCAATCACCAACCAAGGTAACCCCCCCCCCCCCCCCCCCCCTTATCACCTGAATCTCCTCCTAGAGCACCATTGTGTTCTTTCTAACCAAATGTCTCTCAGAGGGGCGTGGGGAGGGGCTCCTTATTTTCATCTAAAGTAACAGACAGAGAATTGGCACTTTGGAAACAGGGCTGAAACAGAGGGGATTATGGGTAATGCTGCAATGATCTGTTTGGTGTTTGGAGCCAAACAATTCAGAGACATGTTTTGTAATATCTGACACCTATAATAAAGTAATGAAAAACAGTATAATAATAAAAAATGTTCACTCTAACAAATGTATATCTCTTCCATATATAGAGCACGCTGCTGCCCTCGTTGGCCGGCCACACTTTAACGGTGCGCAGACACTCCTCCGTGCTGTTGATTGGAGGATACTCTCCAGACAACGGCTTCAACCACCACCTGCTGGAGTTCAGCCCTCGGACCGGAAACTGGACCATCATCTCCCACGTTGGCACACCACCTACAGGTTTTTGAGTCCTTTTATTACGGGTTTAATTTGAGCTTTTACTCCCCCTGTAACTCATTGTGTTCTAGTTTTATGTTTCAGTATTTGTAAGAAACTGTAACTGAAATAATGTTTCTTTTATTTTATGGTTATTTCAGGGGTTTTTTGTAAGAAGGGGCAGGTAAAATAAGATGTTCTTCTCCCTGCTCCTTTCCACCAGGCGCTATAGAGAGGCGAAGTCACGCCCATCTACTTCCGACCCATGGGACCTTATTTCGTAAAAATTATGTATTGAAGTCAATGGGGAGAGAAAGATTATCTTTCGATCCCGTTTCAATTGTGCCAAAAATTACACATGATGTTTGTCAATCTTAAAAAATCATTTCCATCTCAAAAAAGTCCCAGTTTGTCGTAAAACTGTTGAAATATAAGACTATGAAAAATACGCAACTAGAAAGACTACAAATCCCAGAATCCCAGTCCCGCATGCTGGCTCTTACGGAACCGACTAACTCCCCTTGTGTGTACGTACAGCTCTCAACATGCCCAGACTTGGAGTGATTTTCACCTTTTTTAATACTTTCCGCCTCATTCTGAAAGAAAGAAGTGAAATGTTCCAAGGTGACGGCCGTCTTGGTGTGTGGTGCGAGATGGGAGATGTAGTTCATTGAGCGGTTTCACACAAAGAAAAGTGTTACTTCACAGTTTTACGACACATTTTAATTTTTTGGACAAAATTATTTTTTAAGATTGACAAACATCATATGTGTAATTCGTGGCACAATTCAAACGGGATGGAAAGATAATCTTTCTCTCTCCATTCACTTCAATACATAATTTTTCCGAAATAAGGTCCCATTGAGCCCCCCCGGAAAGGGAGGGACTTCGCCTCTCTATTAAAAAAAACTAAAAACAGTATAAGTGTACATGTTTTGTTTTTAAAAGAACTACCGTGTGTGGAATAAAGAAATAAACAACATTGATTTATGAAACACTGACATAAGTACAGACATTAATGTTTGTCAATAGGAATTCATTACATTTTCAGAGAGGTAGAAAACAAACAACACAAAAACAGATTCAGCCAACTTTTTTCTTTTCCTTTGCACTTCAACCTGTGTTGCATTATGTGTTCCTCAACCAGGTTTATACGGTCACTCTGCAGTCTACCACAAGCAGACCGATGCCATCTATGTGTTTGGAGGCTACCGCTTCCACGTAGAGACGGTGGAGCCCTCAGGAGAGCTCTACAGTCTGTACTACCCTAGCGTCACCTGGTCCCTGCTGGTGCCCTCACAGGGGGTCAAGGTAAGGATTCAAAAAGAGGTGTAATCATATAAGTAGCTTATAGATTATGCATTTATAACGGCACTTAGAAAGATGATGAACAGAGACACCAATCGTGATCACTTTTCATGTCAACACCAAAGGAAGCAGATGAGTGAACAACATTGTTCTTGTCCGTAGCTCTTTAAGGCGCTGTAAACAGATTAAAGTGAATACAGAGTACAACCCGCTTCAAACCTTTTTAAAATGACAGGACGGTATTCATATTATCTCCGTCGTTGTAATAACAATTCAGTCAATGGTGAAACATATTTTATTAACGTGGCTTCAGTCCGCTGCATATAGATAACCTATCTATTGCTGCTGTGTCATCTCTCTTCGCTGCGCAGCCCCTGTCCCGCTTCTTCCACACTGCAGCCATGATCAAAGACACCATGGTGATTGTCGGGGGCCGGACCGAAGCTGAGGACTACAGTAACTCAGTGTCTCTGTACCAGATCAACTGTAACACCTGGATTCAGCCAGGTGACCGTCTTAAAGTCTTTCATTCATTTTCAGTCAAATCCTGATTTACCGTCCAATAACTAATGTTTTCCTCCTTTCCTTCAGTCTCAGTTATAGGAGATCCAGTGAATCGCTCAGTGTCTCTTGCCATGACGAGCTGGGGCGGACGTCTCTTCCTGTCCGGGGGCTTTAATGGCGTCACGCTGGGCCGACTCCTGACCCTGACCGTGCCCTCTGACCCCTGCGCCCTGCTGCCCACCCCAGAGGCCTGCAACACCACCACCGGCAGCTGTGTCTGGTGTCGGGGAGCCTGTGCGTCTTCTGATACAGCTGAGAGGTAACGCTTTGGCTGAAAGGAACTCTAAATAAAGTGTTGTTTGTGTATCTCCAACTTACAGTCCCCCCCCCCCCCCTCCCTCTCCGTCAGAACGGGATGCTTGAGTGGTCAGTCTCCATGTTCCCCGACCCCCAGCCAGCCGGACCAGTGTCGCAGACTTAAGACCTGCAGTGAATGCCTCGCTCGACACCCTAAAATATTCACCAATCCGTTACTGGTAACATCCTACGCACCTACATCGAAACAATCACTAGTAAGTAATCACCATTTGTTTTTGTAGAGTTGACAAAAGAGACAAAATCACTGTGTAAAAAGTACATGAAAAATGAATGGCAGCTTAAACAACAATGTGCAAATACAGAATTGAAGACTTAACAGATTTAAGGATTAAGGAGCCGAAAAGGCCAGTGGTCAATAAATAAATAAATAAGTGTCTTTAGCCTAGCTCAAAGAAAGACAGCTTCTTTCCTCAAACTGATACCCGTCCCTTTCTGATCCTCCCAGCCTGCTCTCCATTGTAAGTGGTGCACAAACTGTCCAGAGGGCGCCTGTATCAGCAGCTTTGTCAGCTGCACGTCTGAACACGACTGTCGCATCAACCAGAGAGAGATCTTCGTGTCCAGCAACTGCACTGAGACCAGCTGCGAGGCGTCCGACTGCCCCAAGTGCACCTCCTCCGGAAAATGCATGTGGACTCGCCAGTTCAAACGCACAGGTACGGGTGATTGGGTTGTAAAGCCCTGAAAATATTATGATGTTTTTTATCATATATATATATTTGAATGATTTAGAATGTGTAAAACAATAATCAAAAAAAAAGAATAATCAAATGAAACATGATAATTATTATACTATACAAACTTAAGCAGTGTCAAATTGATCAAATTGATTAGTCTGGAACTGAAAATAGAAAGTATATTTATTTTTTTTACATTGTAATTTTCTATATTCTCTATTCCTTTTTTTTAAATAAACATTTACAAACTTTTAATTTAATAACATATTTAAAAAATATTTGTATGTATGCTTTAATTTTCTAGTTGAATGTGTCCCAGTCTGTTAATGTATGCAGCATCATATATCAAACTCATTTAACACTGACTGTGTCCCCCAGGTGAGACGAGGCGCATCCTGAGTGTGAACCCCACCTACGACTGGACGTGTTTCAGCTACGCTCTGCTCAACGTCTCCCCCATGCAGGTGGAGTCCTCCCCCCCCATGCCCTGCCCTCCCCCCTGCCACACTCTCACTAACTGCAGCCTGTGTCTGGGCTCCAGAGGCTCTGATGGGGGGTGGCAACACTGTGTGTGGAGCATGGCTCTGCAGCAGGTAAGACCGCCCCTTAAGTGCTTTACAGAATATTTAATTTAATCAAATCGGATTCTTATATGCCAAATGATTTAAAGGGCGGTAAGAACATTTTAATGTTTAAGAAAGTGTAATTAGACAGTATGACAGTTGACTTTGGATTGTGTTTGGGTTTTATGTTTCAGTATTTGTAAGCAACTGACACTGAAAGAATATGACTTTTATTTAACTTTTTAATGGTTATTTAATTATTTTTTTTGTAAGAAGGGGCAGGTAAAATAAGATGTTCTTCTCCCTGCTCCTTTCCACCATGCGCTATCAAAAAAAAACATTGTTAAAGTGTACATGTTTTGTTTTAAAATAACTGCCATGTGTGGAATAAACAAATGAATCAATAAATATGGCTAAACGTTCTCCCCTGTCTCTAGTGCATGAGCCCTTCCTACACGCCCCTGCGATGTGAGGCGGGTCAGTGCGGTCGCCTACTCTCCGGGGGGGACTCCTGCTCGCCCCAGTGCTCCCAGCTCACCCAGTGCTCCCAGTGCATTGCCAGGCCTCAGTGCGGCTGGTGTGCTGGTCGGGGGGGCAATGGGGCCGGAGGCTGCCTACAAGGAGGACTTGATGGTGAGAAATGTCTTCAGAATCAGAATACCTTTATTAGTCCCACAGAGGGGAAGTGTACATTGTTACAGCAGAAAAGAGCCAAAGACAGCTTAATGTTACCCTAAGAAGCTATTCTAAAAAAACAATTATAATAATAAAAAGTTGAGCGATTGCGTTAACCACCAGTTTCATAAACCACATTTCTGCTTTTCTGCTCTGTGGTCCCCTCATCTTCCTCCCTTCTTGTCTCCCAGGTGTGAGTGAGGGTGTTTGCCCCTTGAGGAACAGCAGCTGGTCCTTCCTCCACTGTCCAGAGGAGGATGAGTGTGCCAATGGCCATCACGACTGTAACAGCACCCAGGACTGCCACGACCAGCCGCAGGGCTACCACTGCACCTGCAAACAGGGCTACATCCTCAGCAGGTGAGATCTGGACCTAACATGTATGACTCAAGCACTGAATGCAAGAGTATTGGTAAAGGTCACCTATTATGCAAAATCCTCTTCTTCATGTCTCTTCTTCATCAACATGTGTCCCCTCTTCTTCATGTCTCTTCTACATCAACATGTGTCCCCTCTTCTTCATGTCTCTTCTACATCAACATGTGTCCCCTCTGTGGAAAGAGACTCTGAAAGTTTCAGGAACAAAGATTCTCTCTCTTTTTGTCCTGATCCATTTCTATAAAAATCTGTCTGAAAATGAGCTGATCAGATTTTGGCCACTTTATGATGTCATAACGATTTTTTGGCTTGAGTAACCATTAGCCAATCAGCAACCAAGGTAACCCCCCCCCCCCTTATCACCTGAATCTCCTCCTTGAGCACCATTGTGTTCTTTGTAACCAAATCTCTCTCAGAGGGGCGTGGGGAGGGGCTCCTTATTTTCATCTAAGTAACAGACAGAGAATCAGCACTTTCGAAACAGGGCTGAAACAGAGGGGATTATGGGTAATGCTGCAATGATCTGTTTGGTGTTTGGAGCCAAACACTTCAGAGACATGTTTTGTATATATCTGAGACCTTTAATATATTGATGAAAAACAGTATAATAGGAGACCTTTAAGAAAAATACTGTCTTGCATTGCATAGTAACATAGAGGTTTTCCAAAATCATTTCTTTGTGCTTTTCCTCTGTACAGTGTTTCTGGTCAGTGTGAGCCGGTGTGTGCGCAGGGCTGTCTGAACGGGACGTGTATTTCCCCCGGAATTTGCCAGTGTCACTTCGGGTTTGTGGGCGATAACTGCTCCTCTCAGTGCAGCTGCAACAAACACAGCAACTGCGCCGGAGTCAGCCAACCGGATGTTTGCCTCGCGTGCCACAATAACACCATAGTAAGGGCTTATAGCAAAGTACATGCACTGTAAACAGAGTTATGTAAACATTTCCAAACCGGTAATACAAATGTATCTCTTGCATTTCCAGGGTAAGCACTGTGAGAAGTGTAAGCCTCTGTTTGTGGGCTCTGCCAAGGGGGGCGGCACTTGTCGTCCGTGTCGGGAGTTTTGCAGGGGAAACAGTGATGTGTGTTTAACCGGAGACGAACATAAGAAGGCCCTGGAGAACCCACGGCTTTTCCCTCTTGACACCAGCAGCGTAAGTGTCTGCCGTTCTCATGAATATATGTAAAAACAAATCCACCAGAAAGTGCTCACAGTCTTTGTTCTCTTGCCCATAAACTCTTTGTGTCTTTATCAGGTTCAGAACGAGGTGTCAGAGGGTCCCACAGAGGAGAATGCTGTGTGTGTGAATTGCCAGAACAACAGCGTGGGGGACAAGTGTGAGAGCTGCCTCAGTGGTTTCTTCCTGCTTCAGGGGAAGTGTGAAAAGTGAGTCATATTTAATGCTCACAGAACAATGGATTCTCTTGCCTTGACCTAGGGATGTTAGATCATATCATCCTCTACCAGTGGAGTGAGTTAACGCTACTCTGCAGCAGAACTGTTTGTGCAGAAGCGGGTTAACGTCGCTGTTCCAGGTTGTTTTTTTGTATTACAGGATTGTGGCATTTTACAGGGTTCTTTTTTTTCTTGGACCAAAAGGCTAATAGATGTTGTTGAACGTATTGAACTTGCTGCTCGCACACACACACACCAAGTAGGTAAGTGAGGTAAGCCCAAGTAGGGTGACAAAAACAAACCAGTTTACCTAAAAAAACACAAATGTGATCAACATTACCAAACCTTTATTCAGGGGGGCCGCGGGACGTCACTGTTTCCTAGCGCCACCATGTTTGTGTCCAAGATGATCCAAGAAAAAGCTCCCTATAATACATTTAATTGATATAGCGCTTCTCATCTGCCAAGACAAACCTGGAAGCGCTTCACAACAAAGGACACTGATACAATTTGAGAGATAAAAAAAAAAGAATAATAACTAAAAGAATAATACATTTAATTAATTAATTAATTAATTAATTAATTAAATAAAAGTCGGAGATAGCGATAAAAATGGCAGTACTCCAGGTGTACCATGGTCAAAGTTTATTGGAAGGCCTGCCGAAAGAAGAGGGTCTTAAGGCCGGTTTTTGAAGACCTCGGTGGAAGGGGCAGATCTCAGCTGACCAGAGGCGCGGGGCGAACGAGTAGAAGGCTCGGTCTCCCATTGTTCGGAGACTATGATCGATAAAGGGTCGTAAAACATTCCCCGGGATGTGTTGCTCTGCTGGCTGCGACAGCCGACGTCAGAGAAAAACCCCGGACTACAATTTGATTCGATCCCAAAGGAGTTTTATCGTGGAATACATGTTTGGATTCAACCAGACTGGACCACTGGCATCTAACCCCGGATGCCGTCAACACGTTGTTTCTGGTAAGCCCTCAATTTGGCTAGTAAATATATTTGTATCATTCAGTTCCCTAATCCAAAAACCTCTTTTTAAAACACTTAAAGGTGGTTAGCTTCTGTCGTGTTCCTATAGACTGCATATATGCTCCTAACACGCTGGAAACAGACTGTATGTGAATAAGAGAGAAACATGTCTGAGAGAAAAAGACGAGGAGTGAAAACACCTTGCTCGATTTTTCAGTATTAAGCGGTGAAATGTTTTGAAGTACATTTACTCAATTAGTGTGAGTTAACTTCCATGTTAAGGTTTAACATTTTTACTTCTACTGCCCTACATTTTAGAAGCCTATTTTGAGCTGTTTACTCCATGACATGTATTTGACAGTTCTAGTCACTACTAACTGTCCATTAGCAAATCATACATCAACAGTAAATACACATTAACATACTGAACATTAAGTAAGTACAATTAGTTCCACCTTTTTGGATGTCTTGTTTTTTTAAGTATTTGATTCTGAATTGGGAGATAGCTCATAACAAGTTATATTACTTTTGATAGTGTATTATGATGTTATGTTTGTAATGTGTACTGTTAAATGCAGGACTTTGAAACCGAGTTTTTCTACAATTTACTATTGCTATACACAATTTAAGATCTGAGTACTTTTTCCACAACTGTCAATACAATGATAAGAAGCATAATGCACACATTCATATTCTGACATGTTTGCCTCCCTGTCTGTTTAGGAGGAAAAGAGGCAGAAAAGCCCCTAGAAGGCCAACGTCAGGTTGAGCAATTGTGACCCCCCCGCGGTGAAGACACTGACCTTAAGACTTCCAGCACCAGCGATACAACCGAGCATGAAAATGGAAGAACATACAGAATTTGTAAAGGATGATAAAAATGAATCCAATATATAGCATGCATTTCATATCTCATCTTAAAAATAGATACGTCACAATATTCATTATTAAAGTAATATACTTTTTTTGGTTCCTCTGTTTTTTTTGTTTGTTTGCATCTGCAGATAATGGGACACTTAGCTAAATATTGTTTACTATTTAGTCTAGATGTTGGGTTTTGAAGTATTCATCAGTCCCACATCCACTTCCTGGTACCCTTACCCACTTGTGTAGTAGAAGTCCAGGAGTTCCATTTTCTCCAGCCTTGGTCAGCCATGTCTTGTTCCAGCAGCCATTCCTCATCAGGTCTCCCTGGTTCCCCAACACCTGACGAGGACCTCGTTGACGTCCGAGCCAGTCTGACTCTCGCATTAAGGGTCTTCCCCAAGGGCCCTCACTGGACTTGCCACACCTGCCGACTGGGAATCGAACCCCAGTCTCCTGTAACAAAGAAACAGACGGCTGACTTGAGAGCATTTTCACTAATATCTTACGATAATCTGTACGAGCGAGTGTCTGACATGTGAAGCTTATTTCTTATTTAGTGACACATTTTTCATCCTGCACCACCATCCATGAACATATTGCTTTTGGAAATGACATATCTGGTAACTATGAATATGTCGGACGTACACATTAATATTAGGTATTTAGATTTAAATAAAAAAGAGTATGTACTCAATGTTTTGGCACTGTCCACCTTCACCATTATACATTGTTACACACAATGCCTGACCTCTGTGATATAACTCTGCTGTGCATACTGAATGTTGTACTACTAAATTATAATTGTACCTTTTTATCTATGTGGTCTTACAGCAACAAATACGTGCTACTAATGAGATGGAAATCTGTTGCAAAAAGACAATCCACAAAAATGCCTGAAGAAGCAGCACTCTTACTAAAACTCTCTTCTCCCCTTTAGTTTTCCCTCCTTTTAAGTGTGAATGTTCTCCTGTGCATTGCAGGTGTCAGTGTAATGGCCATGCAGACACGTGTAATGAACACGATGGTACAGGATGCCCCTGCCAAAACAACACCGAGACCCCCTCCTGCCTCAACAACGCTCAGAGTGACCGCAAAGACTGCTACAAGCAACAGGTATGCACTTAAGGCACTTACTTATTTTTTGACAACATATGATTCACACAGAAGTTGACCATGGTCACTGGTCGCAATATAATCTTTGACTTTCTTTCTCTGCATTGTTAAAGGCAAAACATTTGTTGTGCTCTTTTATTCAGTGTGCCAAGTGCAAAGACTCCTTCAACGGCACCCCAGTGAACGGGCGTCAGTGCTACCGTCAGTTCAACGTGGACACAGAGTGCTGCTTCGACCCCACGTCCCAGACCAACTGCTTCCATGACCCCACCATCCGCAACCTGCCCAGAGGCCGGACCGTCTTTTTCTCCGCGCAGCCAAAGTTCACCAATGTGGACATCCGGGTTACCATCGATGTTACCTTTGGGGAGGTGGAGGTGTACGTGTCCAACTCTCCTGACATCTTCATCGTGGACGTAGACAGATCCACGGGGATTCACACCATCAAGATCGAGGATGATCCAGCGACTCGAGGCACAGCGACTGGCGTGGATAAGGATTCACCTCCGTCCCCTATAAAGGTGTTTGCCAATGCCTCGTCCAGTCTCTTGGGTCCCTTGCTCTCCCACAACCCACTTCAGTTGCAAGCAAAACCCCCAGGGGCGGAGAAAGAGATGACAGAGGAGCGCGCTGAAGGACTCATCAGCTACATCACGGTGTGGAAACCTCAGACGGTGCTGATAGTCCGTGGTGTTCGAGATCGCGTGGTCATCACCTTCCCTCACGAGGTGCACTCCCTGAAGTCCAGCCGCTTCTACATCGCTCTGAGAGGGCTGGGAACTGAGCAGAGGCAGGGGGAGTCGCAGGGTCTGCTGTTTCTGCGACAGGACCAAGCCCACATCGACCTGTTCGTCTTCTTCTCTGTTTTCTTCTCCTGCTTCTTCCTCTTCCTGTCCGTCTGCGTCCTCCTGTGGAAGGTGAAGCAGTTCCTGGACTTCCGGCGGGAGCAGCGCCGACACATCCAGGAGATGACCAAGATGGCGTCGAGGCCCTTCGCTAAACTCACCATTTACCTGGAGCCGGAGGAGCCTCAGCTCATCTACCTGCCGTCAGCGGGCGGGGGGGGCAGCACTGTGTCGCTCGCTCACGCCCGCACAAGCAAGCTAGGAGGTGTGGTGGTGGGTCAGAGGGGCCGGGCGGGGGGTGTCTCCTACAAACACGACCCGGGCTCCGGACCCACGGCCCACCACCACCATCATCTCACCCTGGGTGGAGGGGGCAACGGTGGGCAGCACCTTCCGCTTCACTACCTGAACACCCACCACTATGCCAGCACCACGTCTGGCACCCCCGCCTCACAACATCACCACCCATCCACGTACAGCGGCTACCAGAACTTTTGCCGCTCCGACCCCTTCCTCTCTCAGCTCATGGGCTTTTCTTACTCCACCTTTAAGGTCGGGCCCATCACCCTGGAGCCCACGGACGACGGCATGGCCGGGGTGGCCACCGTCCTCTTCCAGCTGCCCGGGGGGGTCCTGGCTCCCAATCGGGCCTGCCTGGGCTCTGCACTGGTTACTCTGCGTCAGAACCTGCAAGAATACTGTGGCCATGGCAACGGAGGGGGTCACCCGGGGGGAGGGGGGCGCAAGGGTCTGCTCGGACATCAGCACCTCACCACTATGGCTATGTAGGGAAGCAACAATATAAGATAAGGTGTAAAAGAGAGGGGATGAATTGAATTAGTTTGAAAGCTGCAAGGTAAAAGTCCGAGAGTTATGTCGCTTCACGTGAGCATTTTGAACAGAGTTGTACATACACTGTAAAATGAATTATTAAGTGTCTTTTATTTGTATCATGTATTGCAGTGCTTCACATGACCATGCCAGCTGTCTCTACAATGCACTACAACTGCTTCATGCTTCAACAACACATCCTGTCTATGAGGTGTGAGCACACTCGGTCTCATACACAGACTGAAGCCGGACTGAGGACTAAAACTCTTGTCACTGACAAAGAGAGGTGTTCAAAATACTCTCTTTGGAACCAACATGTGCTTTATACCCCAGAAAGTGACAATCAAAATTGCCGTTGAGAACAAAAAGACTTTGGTTAGACGTAATGTGCAAGATTGTGATTGTCGCTTGTGAGATGTTTTTTATATCACAGTCGATATGAGTGATTTTATAACTGTAGCTCAGTATATGGCAGGCTTCGAGGCTACGTGTTTATGTTACACAGAATCATGAGTATGTGCATATTCACTCACCTGTTACACTTTAATTTGTGTTTCTTCTCATCTGCCTTCACTTATTGCCTTGTCTGCGAGTCGAACGGCTTACACTTAATAACACATTTGGTTTTATGACTCGAACAAATAATGAAGGATGATGTTTCCCTATTAGTATAATAGTAAAATAATTGAGAAACCCAACATAATTCGTCCATGAAAAGAAGAAAGTATGTGTCCTTTGGAAACATGTGGTTACATTTTGTTGACATGAAATGTATGTTGGTGTTTGGCTCGTTTTGCTGGACTGCTTTTTTCAGGCACCTTGTCTGCTTAAATGATTGTAATAACCAATCAATTTGATTCAAAAAAAGAAAAGAAATTTGATGTATACAAAAGAAAAAGTATGGAAAATATTACTTTATCGAAATGAACGCAACGGAATGAATTCTCCTGGTGAGAGATTTTGAGAAGACGTGAAAGCTTTTTTATTTGTGATGAGACTGAATTACTTCTTCACTGGTTGGTGTCAAGGTTAGTTTTTTTTTTTTTTGTTTCCTCTCTGGTTTCCTTTTTGCACTGCATGGAGGCAATGAGCCCCATTATTCACGAGAAACACTAAGAGATGTCGTCCAGCCTCAGATGGCACACGAGTCATGAATGAACTAAGAATGATGCTACTGGCTTATTATCGAATGAACAAAATCATGAACTGTATACTCACAGCAAAAGCTTCAAATACATACTGTCCCTATTTATAACAGCCCTCCACCATTATGCATTAATACTGTTTTTTTTTTGTCTTGTGTCTTTGTCTGTTCTTTTTTTTAACATATTTTGTACATACATTTTGTTGTGTTTGTTTTTTGGTTTTCAAAAAAGGGAACAGTGCTGTACAGAATATATTGCGTCAAGATTCTCTGTCCTGAGTCGGCTTGAATAAAGTCTGTGAAACATGACTCGGTGTTTTTTTTTTACAGGAGGGAAAACTAATTACAAATGCCTATTAACCCTTAACAACTCCTTACAAAATAATTAGAAACAATACTTATTTGTGATTTTCTAATGTATCTAGTCTAAAAATGTTTAGAATTATGTTCCTTTGTTTTCCATTTTACAAACAGAAATACTATCTCCATGTAGGGTACACATTTTATACATTATTAAACCCATATCACACCAATATTACACTGTTAACCCTCCTGTTGTCTTCGGGTCAAATCTGACCGATTTACTACTTTCATCGATCATAACTTTTTTGTTTTACATTCGATTGCATTAAGGCTTTATGATATCCTTCACATTAGACATTTGAACATATGCAATTGCTGATCAACACTTTCATTGAATTTTGGATGATTTAGTCAACTTTGTAATTCTTTATTCCCTGTCAAAAATTACCGCCATAAAGAAAAGGAATTAGTAACCATCCGGATCAGATAAAACACACACACACACACACACACACACACACACACACACACACACACACACACACACACACACACACTCACACTCTAAATGTGTTCCCCCCCTTATGTGCCCATCCCCCCACATGGATCACACCTGGCACACGCAATACAGGTTCAGTGTCTATTCTTTGTGTATTTACTGAAGTTGTTCATGTATACCAGTAGTCTGATACAATAGTTACGGTTTGAAAGAGTGTGAAATGAAATTTGGTGATGATTAATGGTTTTTGTGTTAATGTAATAGCAGTTAAAACATGACCGTTCAAATTTGACGCGAACACCAAAATAAGGGGGGGGGGGGACTAAGACAATAGAAGGGTTAAACAACACTATTGCAGCCATACAACACTGTTAATACACCATTATCACACCCACACTACACACATCTACTAACACCAATATTACACCAATGTTAAACCGTTATTACACCATTAATACAGCACTAAGATTACACCCAAATCACAATATTATTACACCTTTATAACATCCATATTACAATTATACTAAACCCCGCAATGCCACCTGTCAAATGACTTTAACCCACCAGAGTGCAGAAACAATGTAAAGGTTACATTTCAAAAAGTCATTAAAAAAAAGCCAAGAGAATGCAAATAAGAAGGATAAAGTAGAATTAAACAGATTTAAATAAAAGGAAAAGAGTATCTGTGCATTATAAGACATGTTTAGTTATTTATTTAATAAAATGCAGTGGCAGTAAGTGGTTGTATTTGTGATTGTGTTGCTGTTGCTTTAATCCTGTAATGTAACACTTGGACATCAGTGACCTGCGCTGATTGGCCGGAGCAGGAGGAAGTGTGCTGCTCTTCCTGTGTTATATTCTAGTCATTTATTAAACGTTAACCTGCTTAGGTATTGAAAAGCAGCTTTGACTGAATGACGAAACTACCAACAGTCAGTATTTTCTTTACAGCTGATTATCCGTAATAACATTGACAGTTGCCTAGCTGCCAGAAAACGGTTTTAACGGTAAATGACCCACAGTGCTAGCCCCGCTGCTAGGCTAATGCAGGCGTTAGTGATGCTTAGCTATGATGCTAACCCGCAGATAACAGAAATATGGAGAAGATGAAGACTGTTGTCGTGTATTTATGCAAATGTATTGTATGTTACTGCCTTTTCTGTACTATAAATTAACCTCAGCAATGTGTCCCTTTTGTTCGCAGCACATTAAGTGACGAAACCCTAATGGTGACCAGATGAAGATGAAATCCACCAAGAAGAAGTCTTTGCAAAACAAAACAAAGAGAGGAGAGAAACAACATGATGTTCTGGTAGTTAAGACTGAATGTGAACCAGAGGAGGAAGTGCACCTTACTAATGGGGCGGGTCTGACCATCCAAATCAAGGAGGAACCACTCTCACTGGAGATCAGTGAGGAGCACAATGGACCCTCATCATGCTGCTCAGACACTAAGGATGGGACTGAGACATGCAGGCCAGATGTTCAGCAACACATAAAGGAAGAGTGTGACTCTGAGCCTCATCCAGATCTCACTGAGGCTGCTGTCAAAGAGGAACCAGAGTCAGGGATAAAAGAGGAGACACACATTGAGCAGCAGAGAGGGGGGGAGGCAACAATACACATCAAGGGAGATTATGGAGAAGGAGAGAAGGACTGCAAAGGTAGGATATCTGTAGTTTATAAAGAAAACAGGCAATCCCTGGATATTATTGACGCTTTGGTGTTTCTTTCATATTAAAAAGTGTGTTTCTTCATTGCACTAATACAACAGCAGGTTATCAAATATTTTAAAATCTATAAGTATTAATGTAATATAAGATAAGGCCAGTACTTTGCCATTTGTGGCACTGTAGCTTATGTAACTGATGTCATGTTGTAAATTGGTAATTTGCAATATTTAAATATATTTAGATAAGATAAGA
Source organism: Notothenia rossii (assembly GCF_949606895.1). Classification (NCBI taxonomy): domain Eukaryota; kingdom Metazoa; phylum Chordata; class Actinopteri; order Perciformes; family Nototheniidae; genus Notothenia; species Notothenia rossii. The sequence goes on from NC_136905.1 coordinate 9,181,942, forward strand.
CTGGATTTTCATTTTTCGCCTCAGCGGACTCGGCATGTTAAAACAATGAAAAAAGAGTAATAAATAAACCAACATAAAATAGAAACATCTCAAAATAGAAAATATATACATATGAGGGGCCAAATTACAGAAAAAAAAATGGAAAGAAGAATATTATTTACATCCTGTTTATTATTAATGTAATAGTGTTATTTTGTTGCTCATAACTTTTAAGTATTTTTCACGTTGTCTGTATAATAGGGAAGTTTGAAAATCATAATTACCACCTTCATTTCATGCACTTTGCCTCCTGTGTGTCTTCCTCTCCTCCCCAGAGTCATCGTCGGACTTCTATCCATGTACTCATTGCGATGTCTCCTTCACTGACCTGGACTTCCTGGAGAAGCATGTCAAGTGGGTCCATCAGAAGGAGTATCTTGCCAAACTAAAGAAATGCCTTTCAAGCCGCACACTGAACCTCATCCCCAAACACCCGTGCACCGTCTGCAGCAGCACCTTTAAATCTAAAGTACACCTTAGGCTCCATATACGTGAAGCCCATCCTTCTGCCCCTCCTCGCAGACTCTTCCCCTGTCCCACATGTGCGCGCAGCTTCCAGTACCTGAAGAATCTGAAGAATCACTGTCAGCGCTGGCACAGCATGTCCGTGGCGACCAAAGGAGGACATCTCAGCTGCGCCAAGTGTGGGAAGAGTTTCAAAGCTACCTGGGGTCAAGGGCCGCATTTGTGTCATGAGCAGCAAAACACAGAAGCCGAAGATAAGCCAATCTGTCTGGATGTTGGTGTGAAGTGTCCAGAATGTGGCAAGATGATAGGCACACCTCAAAGCCTGGAGGATCACATGCGCACACACACGGGTGACCGGCCGTATGTCTGCAAGGATTGTGGCCGGAGGTTTGTGGAGCGCAGCGGGTGGCGGCAACACATGAAAATACACTTAGGGGAGAAGCCTTACAAATGCCAGGTGTGCGGGAAGGCCTTTTTAAGATCACATCACCTCAAGTGCCACTTAACCACACACTCGGGGAAGAAGGAATACTCTTGTTCTGAATGTGGAAAAGAGTTTGGATTCAAGTCGAGTCTGACTCTCCACATTAGGACGCACTCTGATGAGAAACCCTTTCACTGCAATGTGTGCGGGAAGGACTTCATCACCCAGAGAAACCTCAGGGTTCACTCCAAAATCCACAACATTGAGAAAGCTCACCAGTGCGGTGACTGTGGGCTGAAGATTGGAGACATCGGGGCTTTGAAAATACACCTGCGCACACACACCGGAGAAAGGCCTTACCACTGCACAGTCTGCGGCAATAGGTTCATCCGCCTATCACATCTGCGGAACCACCAACGCATACACACTGGAGAGAAACCCTACAAATGCAATGAATGCGACAAGAGTTTCACTCAGTCAGGTGATCTGGCCAAGCATAAGAGGATACACTCTGGGGAAAAGCCCTTTGAATGCCCAGAGTGCCACAATCGTTTCACCTCGTCCGGCGATCTGGGTAAGCACAGGAGGAGTCACACCAACCTGCGTCCCTACACGTGTGAAGAATGTGGAAAAAGCTTTCGTTTGTCAGGACATCTTAAAACTCACATGTTAACCCACACAGGCGAGAAGCCATATTCCTGCCCGAACTGCCTGCGCAGGTTTGCTCGCTCTCACCATCTCTCTGGGCACGTGGCTAAATGTCGCTGACTTTAACAAAATGATTATAAAGGAGCTATACTGATTTTGAAGTGGTTATTAATAGAGATGTATGTAAGTTTTTTTAATTCAAAACTCATATCCGTATATGATTATTTATATAATTGTTCAGTACATTCCGTCACTCAGATAGCATTAACTTGTAAAGAAAAGTGGAAAAACCCACATGGACATTTTTGTTACTGCATGTAACTTTATTAAAGCATTATCCCAGGCCTTGTAGATAGATAGATAGAATCGGAGGGATGAAACCCTCTAATGGTCACACATGCAGAGCACACGGCACGCACAGTGACATTTAAATTTAGATTTAAATTTAGATTTATGATAAACCGGTTTTGAAAAACACTATTATAATGAAGGCTTGTTGTCATCGTGTAAGGCAAAGTTCATGGAGACATGTTGTTAATGTACGCTTGTGTGTTTCACAGAAAAATGCTATATTATTTGTAAAAATGTAATAAATTATTTGATGAATGCATGAACACTGTGTGTAATGCTACTGTGTCTTAAGATACTGGGAGAGGGCAAATTATTTTAAGCCTTTTGTGCAAAAGTGTTAAATGCCCACAATAAGGATGCCCATATTTCACGCAAGACTGAAAACTAGAGATTTTATTTGACTTTATCATGATAAAAAGATAATGGATTTATTAAGATGACTGAATTTGGATAAACATTTTTTTTCTTTTCTTTTTTAAATCTGGTTGTGTTTTCTGGTACCCATTTTTCAGATCAATTACATGCACATACAACAAAATATAAAGAAATAATTGTTAAAAGCTTAATAAAAACAAAATCACACAAAAGGGGATTTGGTATTATAAAAATAAGACTAGCACTGCAAATTATTGCTGATAACTTGTAATAGACCATAGATCTAAATGTAAAAAATATCGCAAAAAAAACATTACTGGGTCATACAAACGTTGGGACGTAAAGGTAAAGTTGTAATTTGTTTGCAGTTGTACCAACCAGTCGATCGCGATCGACCGGTCGATCGCGAGTGTGGTGCGTGTAGATCGCGGACCGTTAACAAAAAAAGTAACAAAAGAAATAAAAATAAAAATGTTTGAAAAATATGTTTTTAGATGTAAACATATCATCCACCACCCCGTTAGCAGGTGCCACTTGATTGACGTATATTTGAGACACCTCAATAATATAATACATTAACCGTGCTTTATGTGAACCTCATCATGACACAAGAGAGGACGGCAGGACTGCAATTTCCCGTGTTCAGTGAATGCAACAGAGGCAAGTCACCAGGCCAATCAGAGAGTTGCATGGAAATACACGTGTGCTTGTGTCATTCAAACCGGTGCTAGCGGGGACCGTGATGTTAGCATCTGGTTAGCTAGCTGCACTAATGGACATAAGGAGCTGTTTCCACAACAAGCTGGAGGAGTGTCTTCCCGTGTCAGACTGAGGGGCTCAGGTGAGCTAAAGGACTCTGAGTGTTTAGATTAGAACGGTTTTGTCACAAATTATTCAAAAGATTATTTCCGCGGTACACCTTCATATGATCATTATAGTTATACAAACAATAAGAGAATAAATGAAAAACAGGTATGAAATACTATATGGCAGTAAAACAAGAATACAGTTTAAAAGGGGAGTGATTTGTAAAATATCCATAAAGAAAAAGAAAATCTGTTTACAGTTCTGTCTCATATGGGTGCTGAGAGATGAATCCATAGATCTCTTCATGTTGCTCTCAAAGTGCACCAGATTGATTCTTTCATCTTCAATTTTTTTTTTTAAATCTTCCCGGGGGAGCATCCCCCCTGACCCCCCTAGAGGAGGCGAGGACCTAGACGAGGGGAGGACCCCCCTAGAGGAGGTGAGGTCCGCCTCCCACTCGCACATAGCACTTTACCCCTGCCTATATACTGTGAGCTGATTATGGATTATGGCTTAAAAAGGTTGGTGACCACTGGTTTACAGTGTAGTTCATTGACCGTTGGTCCAAGGCACGGCGTAACCCGGCGGGGCGGGTCAATCCTCTTTAGCATTGTTCATCACGTATAAGCTCCGCCCTGGATGGCAAGGCGGATATAAAGAAGCCCATCTACAGCTCTCAGGTGAAAATATACGCACAATAATTCAGCAGTTTGTTTGTGTTGCCAATAAGTCAGTAAACTCAACAGTCAATAATTCACAAAAATGTGAGCTTTATTCATCGTATAACTAGTTTCGTGACCATTAACATGTGTAAACTAGCAGACAAAAAAAGACTGAACTAAATTAAATGTTTTAACTGAAATTAAACTCTTTAAGTGGGGCTAATGCAGTCCTAAAACAAACTAGCTAACGTAGCTAACAACGCTGATATTTGCATTTAAATTGACAAGCTTTCTGTAGGCAAGGGTTTAAGCCTTTAAAGTAAAGGCTCATTCTGAATAACCCGATTGGAGGACCTCCTAATCCACTGCATGATCCGTAAGTAAATTTAGTTTTCTCATATCTTTGTCAAAGTGTTCAACAAACTACATGTTAATAGTTCATGGCAGTGGCGTAACAAGGTTGTGATTGGCCCCGGTGCAAATATTATTTTGCCCCCCCCCCCCCCACACAGTACAGGTTGATTAAACGGTTCGCTCGTCACGCAAAGGTATCACATGACATGAAAGCAAGGTCATTGGACAGACGAATTACAAATGAATTTAAGTTGCTTGGTTACTTTTGAAGACTGCGCGAACCGGTCAGTACCATTGGCCCCTGACCGGCTCTGGGCTGCGCCATCGATAGTTATGCCACTGGTTCAAGGTAAGGCAAGGCAGCATGTAGCCAACAGTTCTTTCCCTGCCAATCAAACAGTCAACTCAAAGTACTTTTTAATTCGTTATTCTCTTTTAATTGAGTTTTACCAAGCTACATACAAACAATCTTTTCATGTTCAGTGTTTAAAAGCCTTGTCTATCCAAGCCTTCTGTAAAACACATGAGCTCAATGTAATGCAAATATAAAATGGATAATAAAGGAGCAAAGAGTACAGTTCATACAGTACATCAAAATGCAAGTATACAAAATAATGAAATGTTAAATATAATTTTGTTATGCCTTTCGTATCAAATGTGCTAAGAATCTGAAATAAATATCCAACATTTGCAAGTAACATTTTCCAATAGCAAGTAGCCCAAATGAAGGTTCTCTAGTATGCAATATCCATATGAACTAATTTGTGCAAAACTTCACCAACCAAAGGAAATGAAAAATGCACAAGACCAGAATATAACATAATGACAGTGTCTCCAGCATTTGATATAAAGACACATTTTAACTGGAATAACAGAAACACCTAATGTGTTCAACAAAAGTGTCCATAAAGCTGAACTTCATTATTTTTAGGCTTACATATATTGGTCTTTAAAATCGGGCCACATGAAAGTGCTGTTAGAATGAACAGCAAATATCTTTACAAACTGGATAGTCCCATATAATTGACATGCTTTATTGACTAACATGTCTAAAGCTCTTTTTATATTTCCTGGTCGTCGTGCATCACATGTTTACTGTGAATTGGCCTGAATTTGCAGTTTGTCATATAATCAATCATTTGCTCTCTGTATTTAAAATGAAATGAGGGGATTTGACACATTTTTATTGCATAAACAATATATTAAATGCACACTTATGGGAGAATGGCTTTCATAGCTGCAAACATAGTGTAACATATTCTTTTGTAGAATGATCTCAGCAATACCAAGTCTATCTTTTCTTTACAGAAAGGATATAACCTCAGATACAGAGACCTCTAGTGGCTCATAGATGCACATTAAAGCTGCAGTTGGTACTTTACTCCGTCTACTTCTTACATTACTGACGTTTGACGGATGTAGTGACAGTTTCCGCCGATTTTACATAATGATATTTTTTTACAAGATTGGCCTACTGTTGCTTTTGAAAGATTGTGTTTTGCACGAAAGTTAAACAGCCAAGTTAATACATATTTACACTGACAAATAATATGCAGTTTAAGCTATTGCTTAATTCACATTGTAAATACACATGTTCATAATATAGTGTGCTTTCAGCTTGTAAATGGATCAAATGAAAAATAACAAATTTCCTTTTTGCTTAATAGTAAGTGCTTTGGCTTTTTGTTCTTGACTTATGCTTTCTCTTATCTACAGGTCTATAGATTTCCTCTCCGCTGAAGAGTAAGGCAGCAGCAAAGATGAGTCAGTCTGCTAAAACTGGAATTCAACATCCTCAAAAGACCGCACACACCGAAGACAAAGGTATGTAAGAGTAAGATCCACTCTTTCATATGGGAACCCGTTTGCCCTAAAAAGACTGAACCATAACGGGATGAGGACACAATCCAAGATGTACAAACTATAATTGACTTTCCCCAGAAAGAGAAGAGGAACCTCTAAAACTAAAGCTTCACTGTGAAGGAATGGGCCCTAAAAAACAAAATGAATTGAAAACAAGGACGCCCTATTTTCTGCACTGGACAATGTGGAGAGTTGAAACATGAACAGGGGAGTATGAGCTGCACTGATTTTTACTGTAAACAAGTGGAAGAGGAGCCAGCGGACCCTGAGACACGTGAAATCTGCCGTGTAACCAAGTTTGGGAATTGGGAATTTGAAGGCCTGGAGGCATTTGTGGAGAGAGAGCCTGAGCCACGCTTAACTGGACACTACGAGGACACACCAGCAGCCGAGGCAGAGGAAAGCAACACAGATAAGCCACCTCACATCTGATCTTTGGGGGAAGTGTCCATTAATCAGTAGACACAAATATTTAAAGCCTTTCTCATTGGGATATGTATTTATTGATCGGACTAGTACAGATTTCTTTTGAGGATATGATTACATTCTAATTGGCAATTGAACCGTACATTGATGTCTCCTTTGTTAAAAACACCACAACCAACTAAATAATGTGATTACGGTTACTAATTGTGTTGTTTTAATAACTGCACTGCATTGTTCCTTCACCGAATAACATCTAAGTTAATAAAAGAATACCCTGTGGCAGGCAAATAAACAAATGATGCTCATTGTTTTGCTTGACTTGCAGCCGAAGCAGTCAATTATCCCCTGCATGCTTAAAACTATGTTGGTCATGTCTACAAGGCACATTAGGTTATCCAGCTGCTAACATAAATGAAACCAGATAGACTTTATACCAACTGTTGTTCACCGTCAATACCTTTCCTGACTTGTTTAATCAACATCCATGAACAATTTGACCAAATCTAAATTAAGTATGTTTTGTAGACAGAGAAGTTGAGTTGTAGTGTCCTTGAAAGAGGTCAGGGCAAAGTTCTTACAGTGGAGATTTAGCATGTGGACGGTTGGGTGATGTAATTTATTTTCTGGTGATATGCTTAACTTTTGAAGAAGTCGTTTGACTGAGCAGACTACATTTTGGGGTCGCAGGGGTTATCAATTGCAGAAAAAATCTTCCCTAGGTAGATGTTACAGTGTATAAGGATAACAAAATAGAGAACACGGTGGTGGCGAAGTCGATAGGGACTTGGCTTGGCAACTGGAAGGTCACCAGTTCAAGTCCCGGCAAGACCAAGTGCTACCGAGGTGTCCCTGAGCAAGGCACCGTTCCCTACACTGCTCCCCGGGCGCCGTTCAAAATGGCAGCACACTGCTCGTAACACTAGGATGGGTCAAATGCAGAGAAACAATTTCCCCACGAGGATTAATAAAGTATATCAAAATAAAAAATAAAAAAAAACACAGAAGTAGTACTATGGAAAGCGCTATTTAAAGTCCTTTTATTATTGATATAATTATTATTATTATTATATAGTAGCAAAATGCAAGTTCCACATACAGGACCATCAGGATTAAATTCATCGTTAACTTGTACACCCTTAGATCGATCTGATAGGACTCACATCAGCTTAGTGATGTTCTTTTAATAGAAATTAAATGTTCTACGCTCTTTGATAGGATGTCAAAAGTTGTCAAATTCAGTACTAGGAATATAAAATATGACACCAACATGCTTTCATGTGCACATACAAGTCATTGGCATTCGTAATAGGAAATGGTAAGAAGAAATATGCAGTATACTGTGCCAAGATTCAAATTGTATTTTCCTAGTCCACTTATGTGTGTCTACTTATAAATAATCATAGGTCAAATTAAAGCGACCAGCCAAACATGGATAAATGTTGTGTGTACTTTTTGGAAAGGCTAGATATCTTCTCTAATTGGAATGTAATAATACATTATTACCTGCATTTAAATTCTGTCACGGTCACTTTACACCAAATTGTTTGCTAATGCATCTTTCTTCTCTCCCCAGATTTGTCTCTGCAGGAGTTGAATATTTGTCCGTGCTGCACACATCCTTCAGACTCTGGCTTCCTGCAGCAGCATGTCAACCATCATCACCGGGATTCTAACTATGGTATACTTGGTCCTGGATACCAGTCCTCAAAGTACTCTCTAGGGACTTTTGAAAATGTTGTCCCCAAGGCACACATGCATGAATCTGCAAACACCTGTATTCATATCCATGCAAATGTGCTTCTATAATTGTTATCACTTGTTTTATTCTGTAAACTGTATACATCCAATGCCAAATAAAAATGTTATAGATTAATCTTAATATTAATTAACAAAATAAATCAATAATTAATGAGACATTTTGTAAAATGACATCTTTGTGGGAAACAGGCTAACCACGGCTCTGCGGGGGAATACAATGTCATTCGTATTGTTTTGTATAGTTATTGCATCAATGATGTATGGTTGTCCCAAAATGCAGTCGCACACAGTTAAATAACCACTGTTCGAGTACTTAAACAACCAGAGTGTATTTTTCCAGACTTTGATGCAGCTAATAGTCCATAATGTCCAAGATCTTTGGAAAGCTTTAATTGTACAGAATTAAGTAAGAGTTCATCAGAAAATGTAAAATTATGAGTTGATCCATAATCCATTCAAAGATAAACTAATATAGGTGAAGTCCTGATTCAACAGGAAGAAGCATGGCAGGACACAAATAAATAATATATAGCTACCAACAAAATATCTTGTGTTTTTCACATGACAGCCCGGGGAGAAAAGAAACAAGAAAATCTATACATGACAAACCTCTGAGGCAGGGAAACCATTTTTTTGTGATACTGCATGAAAAACAATAATGGAAAGAAGATGATTGCCTTTATAGTGTTTCTGATTACCGTTAAAAGATATTGTAATGGTTTCTTTTTTTAAATTCGCATTGCATTTTATCCCCCGTTTGAATCGGAATATATATCTGTCTCGAGCAGGGCTTTCATCAGAGGAAGATCTTCCCCGCACATTCGTTTACACCCAGGATATGCATCACTAGGACGAGGGCCACAACCAGACCTGTCTCGGTCAATTCGGTGGGAATTGGTCTATTATTTTTATGTCCGCAATTACGAGGACAGAGCAGTAACTACGACTCCAGCGCAGATAACAAAGATATATTTAGGAGTAAATAATATTGACTGTACCTTTGTTTAAAGCTGGAATCAATACTTCTTAAAGCGTGTCCATTTTTCATTTAGCCGCGTCATGTCTGTGCGGAGGAGGGGCAGAGAGATGAATGGGTGGATTCTCTAATTCCCCCTGTTGCAGTTATCATAATTGTTGAACAACCACGGTTTTTAAAGATCGGGCTCGGGGAGAGGCAGGCCACACAAAGAAAGTTAATAGATTTGGAAAATTGAGATAGATTGCACAGCAGCCGTTTTTGGACCGTTCCATCGGCGTGGCAGGCAGATGGACAAATATGATCCGGGGTGGAGGATGGGGAGGGGGATACTGCAGCACACAAACACAGAGAATGCATCCTGATAAATAAAGGTGTTACTGTTTACCCTTTCCGTGCTGCGTGCGCGTGTCTCATCGTGTGGCGGGTGATAGTCGGATGCATCACAGTTTGAGGCCTCCATCAGCCTCAGAGCGGGTGAATTCTCCCTGAGAGGCCTCGGCGAAGCAGCGGCAGTTCCTCTCTTGAGGCACCAGGGGGAAATGGATAGCTGTGGAAAGGATGCTTCGGGGAATAGGCGAGCTCAGGAAATGCCTCCCGCTCCGAAGTTTTTGCCAATTTGTTAGAACTGTGATATGGAATGAGCCTGTGGTCAGCATTGCATATAGAAAAGGTCTCTTTTGTCCCTTTTGTAATGCCTCCATCATACCTCCTCCATCATAGACAGTGTTGTTCCAGCTGATAGTGCTCCCTGCGTACGACCTCTGACCCCGTCATTTGTCTGCGGACGATGGCTTTCAGAACCTCCTAAAGGATATTTTACAGCAGTGATTTATCCAGAGGAGGCTACATTTGGTCCCATCCGTTTTGATACCGGCCATTGTTTTCACATTTGATGCTTTTCTCTCTGCTCCTCTGAAATCTTTCCCATATCCAATTTTCGCCTTTTCCCCGTGTCCAATTTTCCCTAATATTCAGATGATTATAGCATGATGCTTTCCTTCCCTTCTTTCAGCGTTCTACTCTTTTTCCTCTCCTGCTGCTATTTTCCCCTGATTCTCTTTCACTCTCCTCCTTATATTCGGACATACAGCTACATGATATGAATATTTACAGTGACATAATGTTTAATCATCTCCGATATAGATGCACTACGATGCCTGAGTCTGCTGCAAATCATCCGCAAATCGAAAACATAAAATCTTACATTTACTTAGCCCTTCCCTGTCCTAGAGCCAAACGGCAAAAAACATTTTCAATCTGTCCCCTTTGACAGACAGTCTGCAGTGTTTTAGCTTGCCGCCTGAGAATTGAATCACCCCATATTGAATCTTATAAAGTCCAGTTGAGGGGATTTTCTTTTTGTGATGTAATTTGAGCTATCCAATTTTCCTTGTATTTACGGTCTATATTTTGTCAATTTGGCAGAGGAACACATTGTGTGCGTTGGCGCTGGGTGTCACCGGTGTCGTCACGCTGCGGTGGTTTTGGTGTTGGCTGGCCTCGGAGGTCAGTGTGTGGGAAGAGATGGTGGCTCTGCAGGGCTTTGCAGCGGCTCTTGGCCTGTCCCTTTGGGCTCCGGCAGGCCCACATCCACTCCTCTTATTCATGAAGGGGTCAGAACACGGGTCAAAACACACCGTTTGACTCCCCGCAACACACTGGTGTGTGTGGGCGTAGATGAAACTGGGTATTTTCTGGGCCTTTGGTAAGCTGCAGCTGGTAGCGGCTCTTACTTCTCTCCCTCTCAAGTCCAAATGTGCCTAAAAGCATGGCTCACACAAAGGAAGGAGAGAGAAAACGCCATTAAAATGTTGAGTGCTGAGAGTGGGCTGCCGAGTTACACATAAAGGATAGAAAGATGCTGTTTATTCCCCATTAGTATCACCACATTGACAGGTTGGTCAAGAGGTGAGGAAGATTTCTCTCTCCCTCAACCACCTTGTAATGCTTGCACTGAGAAGCTACGCTGGTAAAAACTAACGTGTTTTCCACCGAGTCGGTCGCTACCGTGGCGACTCCCCGAGAGGATCTCTTGACCACGGCATCCCTCCTCCTTTCATCCCACTCTAACCTCTTGCTCCTTCTGTCTCTTTAGTGCAGAGATAGAGATGTGGAGGGCGAGGGAGACTGACAGTGTGCGCTCCCCTGCTCAGTAAATATGAACTGCACCCAGCAGACAGACTCATTCATCACAGGGGGAAAGAGGGGATGGTGGAGGTGGAGGGATACAGAAAGGACTAAGAGAAATGTCCAAAAGACAGAGAGGGAGGGAGGGAGGAAGAAGAGAGGTGGGAGGAATAGGAAGCAGATGGAAAAAAGGATGAGAGAAAGGAAAGTGTTCTGGGTGAAACGAGTGGGAGAAAGAGATAACGGAGTGAAAAGGAGAAGAGAGTCCCGGATGATTGAAGGATAAATAAAGGATAGAGGAAGTGCATGGGGAGGAGAAACCTCAAGCATGGGAAAGCTGATGAAATATCGGAGGACATTTTATATCTCATCACCAAGAGATCTTGTGTTGTGATGGCTGCCCTTAAGCATTTGATTAAGGGAGCAGCATTAGTTTTGCTGCCCTCCAGTCAGAAGCTCATCCCTCACCGACTTGTTGCTTCTCACATTTTAACCTTGAATATGCACTGTTTGAATCTGGAGGTCATGTCACTGTTTTCATGACTGTGGTAGTTTTACAATGTCATCTCTAAACTTTTGGGCTGAGAGATGCACTCACTGGCAAAGAGCCCATTCACTCCTACTGAAGATAACTTTTGAAAATGATAAGCAAACGATGCCATAACACGAGTGAGACAAATGATTTATTGGGGACTATTTTCAGACACAAATACGGTTCAATAGTGAGTTTTTTTACAACAGCAAGTCAGTTCACTTGGGAATGGCTCAAAACTAACGGCACTGTCAATTGTAATAAATTACCTTTCACAGAGGTCAAAGGTGAAGTTCACTGTTTTAGTTTTTAATAGTTTTTACATCAATGACATACAGAGGTACGATGCCGTGCTTTGGCTACAGAGATACGTTAGTGGGATCAATTCCTTGGTGGTTTTTGATAATATAGAAAAGCCAGGCCTTTTTGTTTATGTTGAAAAGATCTCAGTCTAAATAAAACACTTTACATGATAATTATGGATGAGATGTAAAACTAATACATCAACTGCTATTATTTGCCAAATGCACCAGATGACCTCACATTAATCGAACGGCAATAACATGAATCAATAATGTTGTATCGGTCGTTGCCGTGTTGTACAGATTTCCATAACTAAAGGAGTAGTATCATAACTGAAGCTGCAGCCGAAGGGAAATACACAAGAGGTATTTGATTACTCGGGTACATCCAGTAGTTACCGTGTATTGATTATTGACTCAAGTTTTAGACGAAGAGATTGGTCAAGAGGGACATTAAAACTGCATCTTATATATTTTGAGCATTATTGTTAAACACGTATCGTTAGTCCAGTTCTCTAACTGTTAAGGAAGATTATCTTTACGTGTGTTTGTCTTTCAAGTACTTATGTTAAAAATATGTTTTAATAGAAGTGCCCATGACAAGCCATGGCGTACAACTGTCCTTGAATTGTGCTTTTATTTCACTAAAGGCTTGAGTGTCCAAAGGCATGCCGTACCAAATGCTAGGACACAATCAAAACATACAAAGTATTTCTCGTAAATCCCTAAATCCTTTGTCCTTTCCGGTCCGTGTCCTCAATTTCCAACAACTTCCCCCTCTTCACTCCCACCAAAACCACGTCCCCTCCATCTTTTTCCACTCCGCAGAAAGACAGCAGAGAGGGAAGATGATGTGTGACAGATGCCACATTTCGACTTTCTGTCAGGGAGATTAATATTGACACAGTGTGTTTCTTACCAGGGGCTTGTTGACTGTGTGTGTTGGCCTTTGATTTCATTATCTTCTGCTCAGCCACTTTTTTCTTAAGAATCAGACAATAACAGATGTGGCGACTGAAATAGAGACACTGATGTTGGAGGGGCTGAGTGAACAAGTCATATTGCCGGGTGGGTCGGCCATCAGTCCTGTTTGCCGTGGAAGTGTAAACCCCCCGAGGATATCCAGAGGCCCTTCAGTTTGATCAGCCCCTTCAGTAGCGTGGCCCACGAGCTGCTGCGGTACAAAGTGTCCTAGCTGTTTCCAAACACATGAGTGAGTTAACTCAACGCTACTTTACTTTCATGTCATTCGTTTGTCTCAATTCGAGACTCTACCGTACCACATTTTAGAGCAAATATTGTACTTTTGACTACACTTGCTGTATTTCACGGATACAGTTGGTGATTGCTTGGCATATTAATACTTTAAAAACCTGTTTGGGATAATTATGTATTATTATTCAACGCATTTAAAGCCTATTTTTTATTTGAAAGATTTGGTTGTTTGAGATGCTTTTATTTGAAAGTGACAAAGAGACTGATTTTAGGTTAATCTTCGAGAGTTAAAAAGACATCAATATATATTCAATTGCATACAAGCATTGGTGATAAGGACTCCTTACTTAGCTTTTAGCAAACCGTTGTTTGCCTGATATGCACTGAGCGTGAGATTTACATTTAGAAATAAGTTTCTCGGTGCTCTCTGGTCGAAGAACTTTGGAACAGTATCGCTGTTTCTAAAATGACCTCAAGATATTCTTTAGGAAATCTGTGCTGCCATTCTACTCTGCTACAGATCTACAATAGGATTAGATCAGCGGCAATATCTGTCTAATATGATACTCAAAGTATTTGTTACGTTAGCCATGGTACAACATTCAAAAGCTGCGCGTCCATTCATCACAAATAAAGGACGCAATATGTCAGTGGCTATAATAATATAAACTATTATACGAGAAGATGTTATTATAGTTGGTTTGCAATAATAGGATTTGAGCTCATGGGCTGGGGATGTTTTAACGTTTTTGGAAAGTTCCAATTTTAATGTTTGTCTAGGAAAGATGTGATGTCAATAAGCTCATATATTTTTATACATAAGTCTTTTTTTTTATGTAAGCGGGGTACAGGCTCTCTAAATGTTTACTACGCACTTGTTTTGATTTTCCAAAGTATGTCTCCCTCCAAAGCATGAGAGTATTTGAACTGGTATTTTGGCCATTGTAATATTGGAGGTATTGGACCTTACACATGTTGACTATTTTGGTTTTATTTAAGTAAAATACAATTTTCAGAACTTTCTGAGCAAGCATAATGATGAAAATATCAAAATATAGAAGGCATGTTTTTCAAAATACAGGTCAGCATCTCGGTACAACCCTATATGTTGAAGGATGTACAGTGTGTGGTTTAGAATTGGAGAAGAAAACTGGTTTAGTATTTGTTCCTCAGTCAGACCCTCCTAAGTGCTCATGTGTTCTCTGATCTACTTGCCTGTTATGGCTGTAGATAGACTTATAGATTTGGCAGAGCGTAATAAAATCCAATTGATTCAAATGTAATTCCTTTTGTTGATTTGAGCAATCTACAAGTGGCTTCATGTCTCCGAGCCAAAGCCGGCCGGCCTTCATCTCTAACTTGTAAGCCTCTGAGAACTTTCCGACGCTTATCGAAGCATTTCTGAGCTGAAATACAAGAGATGGATCCTACAGCTTCCTGATTTAGTAATTTCAAAGCGTGGGGCTTGCTGTTAGTGGGAGAATAAAATCAATAGGCCTCTCTGGAGAGGAGTAGGTATAGCTTGTAGTCCTATGATATGAGAAGAGGATCCAAACAGGAAACACAGGAGGAAATAGGGAGGAGCAAAGCAGCTTCAGCGCATAAACAAATAGAAAGCAAAGTAGGGGAGATAATGCAAGAAGGAGACAAGAGACCGGTGGGGGAAACAGTTGTCGCCAGAGACTTTTATTGACTTTTCCCCCCCTCCTCTGCACACGTGACTACCAGATAAATTCACACACAGTGAGAGGGAGACGGGTAGTGAGGGGAGAGAGAGAGAGAAATGGGAAAATAAATTACTCTGGAAAGATATGACGATAGGCTACACGCGGCTTTAAATCTAAAAGGGAATTCGCGACACACTCGACCAATTTGTCACTGTGCTTTTTGCCTCTTTTCATTTCTTTTTTGCTACTTCCCCCCTTCTATTATTTTTCACCCCCTCAATACCCCGATGCCCCTAATTTACCTCACTTTTCCCCTGCAGGCCTGTCCCATTTTTCTTCACCCTATGTTTTCCAAATGTAATCTTCAGGATCTAAACATTGAGGTGTTGTCATGTGACGATATAGGATCTTTCACTTTTCTTTATTCCTAACCTAGGAAACCTGTCATGTCCAAGTCTTAATATATCACTTTGCAATCTATGACAAATCCATAAATCTATCCACCTCAGCTCGTCTTTCAATAGGTTTCCCTTCATCTGTAACTACAATCACATTTGTGCCTCCTCCTCCTCCTGTTCTGCAAACATGGGTCTATCTAAATCTGGGGGGAAAAGGAGGAAATGAGATGCATCGTATAAAAAAAAAAAGAATGATCGCACCCACAGTAAAGGATGTCTGGAAAATAGGTGGAAGAATGGAATGGAAAAGAGAAAAGAAAGAAACGCAGACTTAAAGTATACCCCCCTCTCTTTTATTTAATTTAGACGCCAGGCGAAAATCGATCCTGCCATTCGATACGCAATCCGAATCAAGGCGAATTAAGCGGGCGGAAATTAACTCTGAAAATATTTTTGATGGAGTGGCTTGTAGTCTCTCGGCCAAATGGACTGCAAAGTGGAACAAATGACAGGGGCCTAGTGGTGGAGACAGCGCCGCTCCATCTTCCATTAGGCCGTAATGGGATAGGTCCAGCCCCCTAGCTCGACTCGGCTGCATTAATCAAAACAGCCGCTATATGAAGATTTATGGTTCTCCACTCCACCGGAGCCGGAGCCAGTTCTCGGTGCGTATGTTTGAAGGAGGGGGTCGGGAGTCTCCCCCCTCTTTGCCTTTCTCTCTCTCTCTCTCTCTCTTCCTCTCTCCCCCTTTTTCTCCATCCATCCTACAGACTTTGCCCCTACCTGTGGGCCTGCGTGTCGCGCCTCTACGCACACCCACCTTTAATCCAGACACTGTGTAATCGCATTTTGTCATTTTTGTCAACAGGCGTGTCAAACCCCTGATTCTTATGTTGACTCGGTAATAAACCTGTAATAGCAGGTCTATATGCATATGAGCATGGCATGTAATCAAACATTATGTTAAGTGCAGTGGTGGGAAATAAATAAAAGGACTCTAGATGACCTTCAGACAACATAAGACCAAATGCAAACAAAAACTCAGACATTTTTTTTTTTTTCATCCTCTGTGTGGTTAATAATTATAGTGATATGGTCATTGTGGCCGTGAGGTAGTGTGGTTGTATACAAATCAAATGGTTGGTGGTTTGATTCCCACCCCCTGCAGCGAACATGTCAATTTGTCCTTGTGCAAGATACTTAACCCCAAATTGCCTTCGAAAAAAAGCGCTTTGATGGATCGTAAAGACTGGAAAAGCACCATTTACCATTAACCATATACAGTTGTAGTTTGTTGCCTGATAAATCAAAAGGCCAATCAACTAGTCTACAGATAAAAATGCCAAGTAGGCAGGCCCGCCCTCATCATTAATAGTTTTTAGTCTTCAGTCTCCTGAGGAACTTCTCCAAGCCGCGCAGTTTGCCTGTAGTCACCTCTTACCCGTAGCAGCAGACAAACAAAATGGGCATCCTCTGGCGAGCAGTATTGAGACTTTAGATTACAGCCTGTATTGCTGTAGCCCCTCTCTCCCAAGAAAGCCCATTAGAAGTGTGTAGAGCGCAGAGCTGCTGTGACGAGCCGAAGGGACAGACAGGGGGAGACAGTGTGACGGAGAAGAGTGTGTGGCGGCTCAAGTAGATTGGAGCTGGGATCCATCCAAAAAACTTCAGCCAAGTTTTGATGAGATGAGACTGATCGGGACCCACTGCTGAGAGACCCTGTTTGACTTTCTGTGTGTGTGTGTGTGTGTGTGTGTGTGTGTGTGTGTGTGTGTGTGTGTGTGTGTGTGTGTGTGTGTGTGTGTGTGTGTGTGTGTGTGTGTGTGTGTGTGTGTGTGTGTGTGTGTGTGTGTGTGTGTGTGGATGGATGATCCCCACTCCCAATCTTTTCACACACACTCACTTTTGTATTACCAAACTTTCAAAGCTCTTTCCCTCCCTTAACCCCTGTATCTTGTCACTGTTTTCCCCATTATTTGTGTCCCCTCTCTTTCTCCTCCATCCAGCTCTCTATTTTATTCCACTTCACTCTCTATACTCCCTCATTCCCCATCCTCTGGCCTCTAACTCTCCCATGCGGATAAGCAAACCAGCATGGAGACATCTCTATATCCATCTATCTATCTCTCCTTTCCTTTTGCCCTCCCTATTTTTCCCCTTTTCCTTTCTTCTCCCTCTTTTCCTCGCGAGCAAAGGGGAAGCTCGCTGCCAGTTTCAGTCTGCAGAAGGGTTTATTTGAATTAGAATCGCTTCAATCTCCTCACTTCCCCCCCCCCCCCCCCGTTCCGTTCTCCCCACCTTATTCGCTTTCTTACCTCTTTCCTTCGGATGAGGGTGACTCCCACCTTTTTCCTCGCTGACGGCCTCTCCAGGGTCCCGTCAATGCCAGGCAACTTTGTTTTGTAGATGGAAGTGGTGGAAAGCGGGGTTGGAAGGAGAGAGGAAACGAGGGAGAGGAAAAGTAGAGGTGGGAGAGTGGGAGTTGGAGAGGGGTCAGGGGAGAGCTGTTAGTCGGTGTACTTTAGTTCCTTCTTCCTCTCACGCCTCATTCCACCCAGATTAGGACCTGTAAATGGCTTTAGGCTACCTCACCTGGCTTTGGATCTCCCCATCTCACAGGAATACAGGCAAACTATTACCTTTTACTCTCTCATTATCACACACTCAGACTTATCTTGCCTTAAAATGTCTCCCCCCTCCTGCTTTTATTTACTTTGTGTCATTTCCTCCCACACCTGCGTAGTATTTGTATCCTCATTATGGCCTCCTCAAGTGTCTCCAGGAAGGGTCAGTCATCACACCTAATCATCTCCTCTGTTAACAGTGACCTACAGTATCTCCCTGATAATTCTTCTCTCCCTCTCCTCAGGCTCTAATCCCCCTCCGTTTCCCACCCCTCCTCCTCACCCATTAACACACAATTATTTTTGGGGGCCGACACGGGCAAGGGGGAGGAAACGAGGTGTGGAGAACACAGAGAGCCTGTGTCTCTAATGGCTGAGTGACACCAGACGAGCTCATAGATCATGGAGATTATTAATACCACTGTTAAACACCCCATTCAAAGACCCGCCACCATCCGCAGACGCACACACCACCAGAACGCAAACACACTCACACACTCCCAGACCCGGAACATCTCTCATTCCCAGCACACATCTTCATATGAGCTGTCATTCATGCTTGGTAAATCGGCACCAATTTCATTTGAGTCATTTAAACAATGGCGGGTTCTCATTACAGCATGTGGTTGAGGGGTAGAATCAGATTTACAATTACAACTCTCATTGGCGGTGCGGGCTATTATTCACGAGGTCGTTTCCTTATGACTCGCCTCCTCCGATATTTCTAATGACTATAATTCCAGGTTTGATCTGATTATCGTGTATACAGTGAGGTGAGAGATTCCCTCTGACTTTCCGGTAATGACCAGGGAAATGTGGCCCATCTAGGGAGAGCAGATTGAAAGGCAGGCTGTGTGTGTGTGTGTGTGTGTGTGTGTGTGTGTGTGTGTGTGTGTGTGTGTGTGTGTGTGTGTGTGTGTGTGTGTGTGTGTGTGTGTGTGTGTGTGTGTGTGTGTGTGTGTGTGTGTGTGTGTGTGTGTGTGTGTGTGTGTGTGTGTGTGTGTGTGTGTGTGTGTGTGTGTGTGTGTGTGTGCATCAATGACCTGTCCGTTTAACCGTTAGGGTTCTGGGGAGATGGCAGGGGGAGCCAGGCGTCCCCGGAGAGCTGGGTCTGGGGAAATCACACTCTCACTTTCACCAAACAACCTGGAGGCTGCATGGCAGCTGGCAGCAGCCAATACACACACTCCCACTCCCCATATCCTAGTTTATATGCAAAGAGACCCTTAAACACACTGGATCTGTGATGTATGGCCTGCGTTAAAACAATTCTGTGGGAATCCCATATTGAGCTCCTTTAGACAGCCTCGTGATCTGTTATTTCTAACATTACATAATTTCAGCCATTCTTTATAATATTTATTGACAGTTTCGAACACCAATCCCTTCCAACATCCCTAACTTCCAGCGTTTGGGCATTACACTTGCAGGAGTCAATAACAAAAGGAGTTTTATAGTCGAAGCAGGTGTGTAAAAGCTTACTTCAGTGTTCCACTGCTCCATTAGCTGATCTCAGGTCTCCCTGTGAGTTCTGCTAGTGCCAGCTCATTGATTCCTTAACTAATCACTCTAATTAAAATGCCTTTTATTCATTCAATGGTTTACACGGCAGCCTAATACTTCCACGGTTCCATTGCCGCACAACATTTCTGTCAACAATTGCCTGAAAAAAATATCTACACTTGTACAAAAGTGCCTTTTTTATTTTCAAAAAGTTCCAACAACTCACAGTTTAATTAGGCTGGGTTAGCAAGTGCAACACTAACATGTATGAAGCTACCATGCTGTCTGCTCCTTCAAATACTTTTGTCACCTAAGGAAATTAGTTTCCTGTTTATGCTGCATGTTATAAATCGTTCTCTTTGTGTGTGAATGATTCAGGCAGAAAGAATTTACACCCTCATTATATGGAGAAATTAGAATAGTATAGTCATTAAATAATTAAAAAATACTGCCAAAGAATTATACGTTGTCTCAAGCTGTCTCACTTTGATGGATGTCTGTTTATGACTCGTTCCGCTTAGAAATTCCTACAACATTTCTTTCCTGATAATATATCAATTTATCAGTGGAGATTTTTATGTTAATATCCTCTCCCGCCCCCCCCCCCCTTCCCTTTTTAAAATAAAGTATCTCACTCACAAATGATCTCGAACTAATTAAGCAGGCGTTAATTAAAAATGCAAGAGAGGATGAACGTGGTAGAATTGTTATGGAAACGTTGAAGTTAATCAAGCTCTCAAATTATTGATAACATCCTTAGAACAGTGATCGATCGGGAAGACATTAAGTGGCAAAATAAAACAACCACATTCACATCTGATGGGTGTGTGTGTAGAGCAATGTGCAAAAACAATTAGGTGCATAATACATAATATTAGTCCACATGACAAATAGGATATCTTTTGTGTCTTTTCCAAACTTGCCTTGCGAGTCCGTTGCTCGTGCGTGTGGGCGTGTGCACGCTAGTTTGTGGGGGTGGAGGGAGAGGGGGGGGGTTCTCTTTATCACACAAACGCCATTAATCAAATTTGCGCGTTTCAAATTGCATTGTGAACTCCAAGAGACCGAGATATTGACGTCTGTTGATATGAATATTTCCCCTCTTTGCACGGCTTTGCGCCTGTTTTAAAGGCAGCGTGGCTCCCGGTGTGTTCCCATGTTTCTCCCCCTGCCTGCACGTCTGTTTACGCCGCTGTCAGAGCCTGTGTGGCATGTACTTACAAGGCGCTTCATCATCGCACCAGCGATAGGAGCAATTCACCCATAAAGTGGGTCTTTCGCCCATAAATAATATTCAAGTCGCTCTATTGTTAAGTGAAAAGTTGACTGGTGTTTGATTTTTTTCTTCTTTTTTTCTCTTCTTCTTCTTTTCCGCGGCGACCTCGGGTTAGGACTCATACATCACGGGATGACAGCTATAGAAAGGCCCTAAATTAGCAACTAAATCGAATATTGATCAGCTATGTGCGGCCCTGCGAGTCGCGCCTCCTTGCCGTTTTTTCCAGAGAGAAAGAGAGAGAGAAGGGGAGGGGGGAGGTTGGGATGTGGGAAGGGGGGTGAAAACGAGAGATAGAGGGGGGGACGGAGGGGGCGGTGAAAGGTGCTTCTCTCTCTCCTCTCTTTCTCTCTGTTTGACTTTAAGTGTTTGTGTGTGTTTTATTGCCCATCGGTTTGGATTCAAAGCATCTGTCTTGGAGTTAAATGTTTAGATTCAAGATTCAAAGGCTTTATTGTCATATGCGCACTAGCTACAGTTTTGATATGGCAATGAAAATCCCAGGATTATCCAACAAAATGCAGCATAAGTAAGACAATGAATAACAAAAATGTAAAAAAATAGTCCAATATTATCTTGCAAGATATATGCGCAAGTAATGCAGATAAAGTCATCTATACATCTCCCAAAAAATAAATACAATAGGCTTAATGTTGCAAAGAATGTTGTAAATGAACATTTATTTTTTTGCAAATGAGGAAATAACATGATTTCAGGGTGTGAGCAGCCTGCAGAACTATCCATTTCACGCTTTAGCTGCCCCCCCCCCCCCCCCCCCCCCCCCATCTCTATGTGCTCCCTTATTTGTTTACATAAAGTTCAAATGAAGTCCCTCATTACCCACTCGCCTATTGGCTCCTGTTTATGGATCATCGGCTGTGTCGGCGCTGTTGCATCGACTTCCCCCTTATCCCCGCTGCTTGCACGAGTGGGAGGTCGGCGGCGCGCAGCGGGGACGCGTTTGATGAACCGATCAAGGGGGCTCTCGCGCTCTCCCGGGACGCGTTGTGTGTCCGGGGCGCCGATGAACCAAGCCCAAGGCCGGGCGGGGGGGGGGGGGGGGGAATGGGTGGTCAAGGTTGCCCCGGGTCAGTGAGATTAGCCCCGGCATGCTCTGCAACAAAGGGCCGGATCGTCAGGTGCCGCCAAGTCTGGATCAAATTATCGGGTGTAGGACAAGCGGGGCGTAAAACAGGGATGAGCTGCGGATTACAGCGGGCTAATCGGAAAGGATGCTTTCACTCCATTAATGGATTGGCCAGGGTTTCTTAGTTGGTGTTGTTGTTGTTGTTGTTGTTGTTGTTGTTGTTGTTGTTGTTTCTTCGCTTTTGGCCAAGATTTTGACTTCAATCACAGCCTATTTACAGTATACCCATATTTCATGAAATTGTAGTGGAAGCAAGCAGCACTGAGATCCTTTGCTTATAATTAAACGTGACAAACCAACCTCTAAAAACACTCTTTACAATTCTCAGTCTGTTGAAGTTATAAGTATTCCTCATGTTGAGTGTTTTATCATATTTAGTGCCACCCTATCACTGATGCAATGCCATAAAAGCACCGTTTACATTGTTAGCTGTTCATGCCGGAGGTAGTTTTAATTGATATACTAAATTATTCTGCACTGTGTGTAGATATACTATATTTCAAGATGATAATGCTATGCACCTATAGTTCCTTCTCATACAGATAACAATAAAGAACAGAGCTCTTCGTACCTGACAAATATTTTAATTTCACACATATATTTATTGCATAATTTATATTATTTAGATATGTGTCATCTCCTGGTCTCTTACTTATATATCTACAATGAACTTTCATCACACACAAAACATCATCATTTAGAGGTTTTCTTCAGTATGTCGCCCGGTGAAGTCCCATAGTGTGTCCATGTTGCTGTCCATGGTCCTGCATCAGCAGCCTCTGTCCCGGGACATGTGTTCAGTGTCCGATGTGCTGAAATTATTTATTTTATTTATTATTATTATTCATTTGTAGAAGGGCCATCCAAACTTACCCTTTTTAATAATCTTTTAATCCTCTCCCTCCCCCTAGCCCTTATTTATCAATACATTTGCCAGTATATGTTCAATTATTACATTTCTACACATCAGCCATGTTGTTCAGTTTGGGGTTTCCGAGGCTTTGTCACATCAGTGGTCCTATCCAAACAGCACATTTCACAGTTGGCATGTTTGTCCTCCAGTCTCAGGGGATTTACTGACAATACGGGCTTTAACACAGATTATATAACAACACGTACTTTATTAATCCCTCAAGGGCAAATACAGTTTGCACTTGTAGTATAAATAAACAGAGTACAAACACACATATCCACATGAACTATAGACTAGACAAATACACACATGCACATGAACTATAGACATGTGGTCTCAAATAGACACATGCTTGCATTTTATGTTAATAAAGATGTGTTAGAATAAAGAAGCTGCCATGTGTATGCGCCCTGGAGCAGGTGGGGGTTCAGTGCCTTGCTCAATGTCCCTTTGACAGGGCCCAGGAGGTGAACTGGCACCTGTCCAGCTACCAGTCCAATACTTTGTACTTATAATATATCTATCATATCATAAAAAAAAATAAAAAAATCAACACAATCAGGCTTTACATTTGTAACATAGTAGTGAGGATTGTTGACATCCACCTGGATCCATCTTTGTTTTCTTCTTAAATATAGACACATTCTTTTTCTAGCATTTGGATTGTTGTACCGTTATAACCTTTCAATGTTCACACGGCATCTATTGCACGTCTGTCCGTCCTGGGAGAGGGATCCCTCCTCTGTTGCTCTCCCTGAGGCTTCTCCCATTTCCCCCACATTAACTGGGGGGTTTATTTGGGATATTTTCCTTGTCCGATGTGAGGGTCTGAGGACAGAGGGTGTCATATTCTGTACAAACTGTAGAGCCCCCTGAGACAAATGTAAAATGAGTGTTATTGGGCTACAAATACCTTTCATTGATTGAAATTGAGCTACTTTAGTGGTTGCTGAAGAGCTCTCCTGCTTGACTGTATCATGATATTGAATCCAAGTATCCAGATCGAGCAGGAAGACAGAGATGCACACAGAGAGTCAGTTAAAGTTAAGTTTGTCAGAGAGACATGGCGCGCCCCTCCCTCCTTCACGCGCCTCTCGGGCTCCTAGCAGCTCCTCAGATCAGCTCGAGGACATTCCGGGAACCATCTGTTTCCGGCAGGGCGCGGGGCACGCAGGAAGCGAGGCTTACAAATTTGCGAGGAAAGGTGGTTGTCTGCCAATGTGCTTGTTGTGAGATCTCGCCCCCCCCCCCCCCTTAACTCCCCCTCCTCTCCACTTGAATTTATATCTGTTGTTTCGTACCTAACAGGAGAAATTGAAGCGTTGAAGAACAGAACGGAACCTAATAACTCTGCACGAGGAGAGGGTGTCATATTAGTGTTCATTGTACAGATAAATCACTGATGAAGAGGCTGGGAAACTGGTTGTGGTACACTTCACTTTACCTGTTCAGACTGTTAGAAATTAAAATCAATGTTTTGATGGTATAATGTAGCTTAAACATACCGTCAGTTTAAACGCTCTTTTATACTGAAAAAACAGAAATTCTTGTGCACAAGCAGTTAAGCTTTTATTCTGAAAATCCTTCATCTACGGTTAGCATTTAGCATGTGGCTAATATACGATTTCCTAAAGAGGTGAATTGAGCATCAGAAGCAGTCAAGGCTGGTCCACACATCACAGGTGTTCAGGAAGCTGTGTATGTGAGAGGAAGAGTGAGGAGACGTAGTGTCAAGTGAACTGGCCTAGAGACATACTAACCTCCACCTCTCTGATGAGAAGCGCCCGGGGCATCTGCAGAAAAGACAGTCACGCTGCACTGTGGAGAGGATGTGATCTTGGTACCTTTCTACTTTATCAGTCAGTTTGAAACTAATTTAAATCTGATCAATTCTTCCATCGTCTTTCATTTTACTTGAAACTATAAAAAAAAAACGAAATGTATACTATTCTTTTTTTTTTTTTTTTAAACCTTTATTTAACCTTTGAGATCATCGTTCTCTTTTTCAAGGGAGACCTTTCCAACATGGCAGCAAGTAGGTTACAACATGAACATAAGACAACAGATAACACAAAAGGACATGGTCTTTACAGGGCTACATGTACACACCTAGAGACATTGACAAGTACCAACAGTATCAATTATCATTGCACCTATCCGAGCTTTGAAAACAGGCAGTGGAACCAATTTGTTCACTTTCAAATACTACTATATTTGTTGCCCTAATATCTCGATCTTAAGCCAGAGAATATCAACATTGCTCTGATTGATTGAAAGGATTGACCTTTGGTGTTTTCACATATTTAGACGATGGTTTAAACAAAAAAAAAGAAGATGAACAGTAATGTTTGTCTAATGTGGGTTAAGCCAGCTAAATCACTTTACTATATTGCAGCTTTTAAACCCAGGGAAAGACAACACTTGTATAACAATATCCAAAAGTTATAGTCTTATTGATATCAAAGCAATCTCCAAATAATTCTCTGTCCTCATTTTAAGATTCTTTCAGTGAGACCGCTGTGCTCTAATAAAGAGTATTGTCTTCAGCAGGGTGACACTGCTTTGGGTCCGATCCAGAAACATGATGAGATCTCCACTTGCTCCCACTTCAGGGGGCCAGTTCCCCCCCCTGTGAAGCTGAGAGGACGTGTCCTGCAGATGCATCACCTGAGACCACAGGGAGAGGAAAGTGTTAACAGCTTCATGGCCCGAGGCCGAGGAAAGGGGTCTGTATCTGTATTAGTGTGCGAACAGGACTTGATCTTTCTGCATTGTTTATAGGATTTTCACAGTTACTGCTTTTTCATGGTTTCAATGTCCACTTGTTAAGGAAGGCTGGGAGACACACTTCCCATACTTTGTTTTGAGAGCTGCATTGATAAGTAGATCAAATTGTTCATACAACAGTAAAATAATTGCAGACATACTGTAAGCCTTTTAAATATATTAATTTCCTTTTTGTCTATTATATTAAAATGAATATCTGTATATTTTGACAAGACATTTAAACATATCCTTGAACTTTGAGGGACTGGCAGGGATATGTTTCTCCTACTTTTGGATTTTTTTTTTTTATAAATAAGCAAATCATTTAGAAAATGTAGATTAATCAATAATGAAAAGAATTGTTAGTTACAGTCTTAATGTTTTTGTTAAATGCACAAAGGCAGAATTCTTGTTTGACATTTAAAATATTTTTCTTCTGCGTCTTTTCGGAACCCTACAACTCAAGAAATCAACAAATCAGTTGCTCATTCTCAGCATGTTATACTTTTCTCTGAGCTTACAAACAACACGTTTAAGAGAAATTAGAACAAATGTATCAATGATAAACACGGCTGCAAAGGTGTATCCGGTTACATACAATGCCAATTAGCAGTAACCGCCAGCTTTCAAACAGCTCTGGCAATTAGCGCTTTGATCTGTGAGAGTAGCATGAGACAACAGATCTTATTATTATAGTTTTCTGTGTGAGAGGATTTGTATATCAGTCAACATTCTGCAAAGTTATACAAAGAGCACTTCAAGACACACTTCCTTCTGAACAATTACAACGGCTTTATTGTAATGACAGTCATGAGAGACCTTTAAAAAAAACCTCTGACGTGTTTCAGCATGAGGTCTAACCTGCGTACCTCCCTAACCTGACTGCCATTCAAATAAAAATAATTCACCTGCTCAAAAATAGTGTTTTATGTTCTGTATCTGTGTGTGTCCGTATCCAGAGACTATCCCTTTTCGGTCCTACCAAAAAGAAATGATTTGATTTCTGCAAGATTATTTAATGGCTCTAAAGGAAACGTCTTGAAACAAATACAAAGCAAACTTAATTAACAGAAATAATAGGTATGAGGTCAAATGCAAAGAGTATAATGGACATGTATCATTTCTTTAGCTTTGAAGAAAGGCTGCTAATGACCAGGTAACCTAACCTTTTTGCTGCAAAGCCTTTGATGATGAAGTGTTTACTTTCTCCCACCCTTGTGTTTTCTCACAACGACTACGTATGTTTCTCTTTGCCATATTGCAGAGGCTCGGAGAAGAATGTTATCACATTTGGAGAGTGATATTGATTAATGAGAACCTTTTTGTCACACACCGAGGCTACGGGAGACTGATCACTGAAGATCAAAACAAAGGAGAGAGCCAGGTAAGAGCAAACAAGGAGGAACAATAAGTGCAACTGACAATGGTAGACGCAGTGTCGTTAGCCAGAAGACGACTGGAGAGATAACGGGGGGGGGGGGGGGGAATGGAAAAAGAAACTTGCAAAGTAAAACAGAAAGTACCACAGAGAAGGATGGAAGTGGTAGAAACGGAGGAAAGGAGAGAGAACGAGGAAGGAAAAGGGGGAAGGAGGGATAATTGCATTAGAAAGAAGAGAGGGCCAAAAGGAAGGAAATGATTAGAGGAGAAGGGACTGATATCCGATAGAGTGAAGGAGGGATGGAGGAGGGGATGGGCGGGAGAGGAAGGCTCACTTACCGCCCGCC
The DNA here is from genome assembly GCF_949606895.1 of Notothenia rossii. Lineage (NCBI taxonomy): Eukaryota > Metazoa > Chordata > Actinopteri > Perciformes > Nototheniidae > Notothenia > Notothenia rossii. The sequence goes on from NC_136905.1 coordinate 9,209,293, forward strand.
GTTCAATATATACTGACACTCTCTCTCTGTGTCAATACACAAACACGCCGCGTGTGTGTGTGTGTGTGTGTGTGTGTGTGTGTGTGTGTGTGTGTGTGTGTGTGTGTGTGTGTGTGTGTGTGTTGGTATAGCTCTGTTAATCCTAGTCTAGCCACCTATCTCTCTTGTCCCATCGGGGGTCTCAGAGGAGCGTTCATGTCAGTCTCGCTCACTCCCTGCGTCGCATTTCGTCTCAAACTTCCACGTTGCTTTCTCCACTTTCAAGTCGCCTTTTATTCGAGATAAAGAGAGTCTTTTGTGCTTTTGGGGGTTTTCCCTTTCCTATAGTGTGTTATAGACTTTAGTGCATGTACATGGGTAGCAAAGGATAACATCTCTGTGTCCCCTCCAGAGTTTCTCTCCCACTCATGGACTGAGCTGAACAGGCCTACACATTTTATTTGACAGAATTAATGAAACAAATATGTTTGGTAAAAATGTAAAATATGTTGGGATTTTTTTAATCATAAGAATTAGGATTAAAAGAATGGCCTACAATTTCCTTAATCATATCACAATTGCAAAAACGGTCAAAATAACCCCAATTATATTTCTCAAATCCTACAGCCCTACTCGCATTAGTTTGATCCATGCCTATTAACATTAACATGGCTGAACGCCTTTGACAAAACATGACCATATTTAATTATGGTTGGTTGATGTTAGTCTCTCATCCTCTCTTTGTTCTTCCCCCTGTTTCTCGTGCTTCTTCTTCTTTATTTCACCTTGTATTTATCTTGCCTCAAAGTTATACTATCTGGCCACATATCTCCCGTGCCTCGCCATCTATCAACTCCCTCCCTCCCTCCCACCTCTTTCCAGGCGGCCTACCTTTTTGTCATTGACCCCTGCCCTGGGTGTCTGGGCATTGACTGGCTCTCTCCGTGTCACTGGAGCTCCCCGTCAATACTTACCAGGTTTGGCCACCCTCTGCGCTGTGGTCAGAGAGTGGGGGAGAGAGGGAGACACACGAGATGCTCCACAGCACCGGGAGATAACATAAAAATGAATGAGAGGGAGAGTAAAACAAAGAGGGATGGAGAAGAAAATGATGGAGGGAGGCAGTGTGTGAAGCAGCCGTATGAGGTTGTTATACTTTAGGAGAGCACTCTGGGTTTCTGGCATGCGAAGCTTTACAGTGTGTGAGCTCCAGAAACAGGGCAACACCATCTTAAACTGACCCTAACATCTGCAGCCATCACATCCAATACTCTGTTTGTCTACCAATTATTTAACCTGAAAACAATTTGTGACAAAAGACAGAAGATTAGCTCTAAAGCTAATGCTAACTGTGGATAGAACATCTCTGTTGTGCCAAAAAACGCCTAATTTTATCACAACTTGAGACGAAAATGATTGAATTACATCTCACTATTTGCACAAATTAAACTTTATTAAACTTTGAGATATCACTTAACTCTTCGTCTAAATGGTGCCTGTAAAGCATCGACCTGGTGGACTTTCATGTTCTTTTTTTGTACAGTATATATGCCCTTTTTTATTTTGTATTCTTTATTTATTTGGGGTCACATTATATTAAAAGTCGAGTTTTGTAAATCATATATTTTTAGAGACCCGAAAATGGCAAAAAGAAATACCAAACAAAATTAGGGTTAAAAAATTAGTCAAATAAAATAAAAAGTACAGGGGTTGTTTGAAATGACAAATATCCACGCATGTATGTACTCACGCATCTACTTAAACACACACACACACACACACACACACACACACACACACACATATATGTATGTATATATATACATGCACATCAACATACATACATATACACAAATATATATATATATATATATATATATGCATACACAAACATGTACGTACACAGACATTCACACATATACACATACACCTATATGCATACATATCATCAACACACATATATACATTCATGTACATACACACATACATGTGCACATACATACATACCCATACATATACATTCAATCGGTGTATAGAAAGTGTATATCTGCCCTTTTTTTTATTGCATTTAAATTATATGTTCACCAGGAAATGCACATTAATAAGGATTTCTGTTAATATAAAAATGTTAACAATGTTACCTGAACTCTTTTAATTATATTAAAAACAATAAAATATATAGTTGCAAAAGATACAGCATAGGACAGTAATACTGTATGCTACAATATCAGCAATAACACACATGTCTTGAACATTAAACTATAATGGTCTTCATGTACGAAAATATCAATATTTAATATTCAATATTATCAATGTTTCAATTTTTAAAGTGACACTTAGTGCAGAAAACAATTTGTCAATGTATTCGTAATGTTATATATATCGTAATATATGATAATTATTATATTATAATTATAATATATTGTATTTCTAAGGTTAACATCGATGTTGCTTTCGGTCAGACATGTATTATATAAAGCAAGGTACACTGACTGAAGGACTGAATCAAAAAGTGTGTTTTTAGATTTCAGAGCCCGTTATAATCTTTATATCTTAAACCTATTCCTCCATTATAGTCGATAAATCAAGCTTACTGTATGTACTAGCGTGAATGCAAACTCAGCACTATTGATACATCAGCTATACAGTATGTATCATGATGTCAGTCGAATACATGAACTTTATAAAGAGAAAATATGTTCTGCTTTACGACTTGGTTATAGCTTACAGAGCGGCCCAGTCAGAAAAAGTTAGAAAAGTACAGAGCATGTTGTCCGGCATCAGAGATTTGTGTATCAGCTGATATTGGCGGCTGTTTTTGAGCGGTGTGTGCGAGCTAAAGCCAAACAGCACGACAACAGATTTAGCATTAGTGCGCTGACGGCTTCATACGTGCTGTTCATTCTCCTTGATGAAGATAGATGTGTTGAATATTCACAGTGCACACTCAGGTCAACAATAATAAGTAGATGCGAGGCCCCCAGTCATAGATGTCATGCTGTACATCCTCATCCAGATTCACACAGTATCATTTATAAACTCAGTGTGAGCGTCACTCCCTATTTTACAGTCCACTCCATCTGCGGCACGCTCGGCCTCCCGTTCCCTCTTTCCTCTTCCCTCTTTCCTCTTTACTCTTTTCATTTCCTGTAATCTCTCACTCTCCCTTGCTCTGCCTCCGTGTCACTTTGATTTCCCTATCCACTGGCCTGTGGGATATGAGTGTGTGTGTGTGTGTGTGTGTGTGTGTGTGTGTGTGTGTGTGTGTGTGTGTGTGTGTGTGTGTGTGTGTGTGTGTGTGTGTGTGTGTGTGTGTGTGTGTGTGTTAAGAGAGCATGACTTAATTGTGTGAAGCAGTTGCGTCCTTTAGTTCATCAGTATGTGTGACATTAGTGTCACATGTCTCGTGTTATCCACGTACCAGTTTCTATTTTGGTTGCAGGTGTCCCGATTCATTCCCCGCTTTGTTTAAACTATATTTATATGGGTATCAGCATGAGCCTTTCATTCATATGGTTGTCTAAGTATATGATCGTGCACATGACTGTGTGTCCGTGCATGCGTGTGCGCCTGCCAGGCTGCGTTTCATGAATATGTCTGTTTTTGTGGATGTGAATGTGTGTGTGCACGGACGCCTCTGCGCCTGGGCTCCAGCCTGGATGGGCCCGTCTATATGAGAGTAGACAGTGTGCGCGTGGAGAGCAGGGGAGTGAGAAGGACGTAGCGGCAGTAGAGGGGGGGAGGCAGCGCCAGGCCGAGGGGCCCCCCTCTCGTAGACAGTTTGACTGATGACATGCATTAAACAGTTAATCTGTCTGATTGAATGTTTGCTTCCTCCAAATTGAAACATTAAACAACAAGGCGAGAGAGAGAGGGAGGGGAGAGCCCGAAGAGGAGAGAGGGATATGGCTTCATCTATTGCCCAAATCATGCAAAGCATGAGACTGGAATATATAATACTGTCCTGTGAGCTGGAGAGGGGGAGCGAGAGCAGGAGAGAGATTGGAAGGGACAGAGAGAGGAGTGTGAATGAGGGAAAGAGAAAACGAGTGAGGGAGAGAGATGAGAATGGAAAGGCTCTGGGTAGGTGGAGGGGAGAGAAGGGTTAGCGGGGGAGAGAGGAAAGAGAGAAAGGGATCAGTGAGATGGAGAGGATACAGCAGAATAGGCCCGTAGAGAGAAGCTCTGCAGAGCCAAAGTTCTCTTTAGCTGACGGTCCGGCGCAGACTAAAGCAAAGATTAAACAGCATCACTTTGAAAGGATTATGTCTGCATTCTAAAGAGAGGAGCGCTTTAACAATTAGCACAAGTCTTCCCCTGTTGTACCTCACACAGACGCAGCCTTCAACAGACTACATCATGTATCTGTCCTTGTTGTCTGGCTTTGTGTTCCAGACAGGAAGAGAGGAGGCAGTTGTCACTATTTCCTAACCTGGTTTTACTTCCTGGGGTCGTGACCCCTCTCACGGAGCCCGGACCTCCTTATGTTGTCAGCTCTCTCGCTGCTGACACAGAAAGCAAGGTGCCGCCTCCAGACGACATCATGCTCACAGATGACGTACATGTATTAATATTATCCGTCTATCTTTGTGGAAGTATGTCCTCAGCTAGGAGAATACATTTCTGATGTCATGAAAAAACACCCAAATAATGATTGATTCTCCAAAGCTAAGAGTTTCTTTTCGTTGATTGTTGTGTATTGCTTAAAACAATCAAAGTCCTGCATCAGCGCGCTCAGTCTTCCGAGATGTATAATGAACTGGAATGAGTTTCATTCTCTTTTGAACTAGAAAGAAAATACTGATTAAATTGATACTGCAGCTTTTCTGCATATTTGTTAAAAGCAGGCAACATTGCTTTAGTACGTATCAGTGTGAAGCTTCTAGGTTGGGGGTTACTATAAGATCCAATCCAATCCAACTTTATTTATATAGCACTTTAAAACCTTCAGACCAAAGGGCTGTACAGAGAGATAAGCTCACAAAATATACAATAAATACATTTAAACTAAAAGATACAAACACAAAACAAACCAGAATAAACGAAATAATTAAAAAAATTAAAAACAGCCATATAATAAAAACAATAGACAACTGAAAGCAAATAAAAGCAACATAAGAAGTGCTGTTAACTTCCATGTAGCACTTTCGACAGAACCTCATTTTGACAATATATAAATATCTGCACCACAACACGATGTGTGAGGACCCAGCGTGATGAAGAGTTAGTTTTCCTCTCAGAGATTGGGAGTTAGCTTAGCTTCCTTATGTTAGCATAGATTCTTCCGAGGGATAGTAAAAACCTGCTGAGTTATAAAACAGGATGTGTTCACTCGTATTACTACTCTCTATTACAATGGTCCAGTTGTGCTTATGGCAAATGAACAAACTGTCAGAACTCAAAGCAAAGTAGTCCTTTCTTCTAGAGCTCAGTGCAGTTCCGAATGGATTTTAAACTCCTTTTATTTGTTTTTTTAAAGCCCTAAATGGGCTGGCTCCGGCTCATTTAGCAGAACTCATCCACCGCTACACCCCAGCAAGAGCTTTAAGGTCTGCTGACCAGCTGCTGCTGATAGTGCCCAAGACCAGGCTCAAAACCCGAGGGCACCGAGCCTTCGCAGCAGCTGGCCACAGGCTCTGGAACACTCCATGTGAGGGCCACACCCTAGGGTTTTTTAAATCTACTCTTAAAACTCACTTCCGGCCCGTCCACACACACAGCGGCTTTAAAAAAATCTTGAAAATCTTGGAGCTGGGCGTGTCTGAGAGCTTGGGGATTTTTTGCGAGCAACGCGACCAACAACCAATCACATGAAGCTCCCGCCCCCGACATACAAAGCAAAAAACCCCGGTTCTTCTCCACTCAGAATATGTGCAGAAAGGAGTATGACATTGTGTGCATTCATGTGATGCATAGTCTTTGATGTGGCAGAGGTAAAGTGTCAGCGGGAAGGGCTATGATGAACATTTATGAGATGAATGTCTATGGTGCTATTTTATGCTGGCTAAAGATACTGTCTATGCTTGCTAGCAATGTTAAAACGAAGTAAACTGGATATAAAATCCCCAAACAGGCGAAAACCTACCAGTTTCACCAACTGTCTCTGCCACCTCCCTCCATGCCTGGTTCCTCCGGTTTGTATCCCGGTAAGTTATTAGCGACTGGTCATAACGAACCAGGTGATTTGCTACCGCAATAACTAATTTCTCCTCCATTTTCAGGAATATTGAAAATGAACTGGCTCTCCCAGCTTGCACGCGGTTTGATTGGCTAGCGCTTGTACTGTCAGATTTGCATAAACGGGATTTGATTGGCTGACGCTTCCACCTCAGCTTCAAAAGTTGAACAAATCTTCGCTTTGCTTCCCCACAATGCAGTTCGGCGAAAAGCAAGGCAAAGTGACGTCACCCCATTCAAAGTCAATAGGCAGAGAAGCATCGGAAGATTTTTTTAACGCTGCTGTGTAGACAGGCCGTTCTTCTCCCTGGCCTTCTAGTCAGAGTGGAGCACGACTCCTGACATTTCCCTGTGTGTGATTTTTTATTTTTGCTGTTGTATTCGTTGTAAATTGTTTTTATTGTAAAGTGTTTTATTGTAAAGTGTTTTTATTGTATATACAGCACTTTGGCTCGACCAAAAATCGTTTTAAAAATGTGCTATATAAATAAAACTTGATTTGATTTAAACACAGAGTAACATGCAGATTGTTCAAATCCTAAATCGGGCTAAACAACACTTTTGGGCTCTTCCAGCTGGTTTACTATCTGTTAGTCTTTGGGAGTTTAAATCATAACAGTTTTTAGGGCCCTTTCACACAGATATTACACCAATCAAATGACCAGCACATCCCGATAAACACATATAGGTATCGACCAAATAAGAACACAAGTCACTCGTATACACACTTATATAGTTGTTATCAGCATATATATGGTATTCTATATGTTTTTACAGGGCAGCAGATGAACACTTGAGCAGAAGGAGACTGCCAGACAAACGATAGGTTGTCTTTTAACAGAGCTGTTGCCACAGAAATGTTGGTAGTAGATTGGGAGAAATTGGGTGACCCCTAGCTGGTAATGTGATATGTCATTTAGCCTTAGCTCGACCCTGTCCCCTCCCAGGGTTCACAGCCGTCACCAGGCTCAAAATGGGCTTCCCTTCCCTTTGTCTCAAGTGCATATTCTCCTCCTCAAAATGACCATCATTTTCTCCCCGGCTGATTTTGGTCCAGCTGAGGTATAATTGCACAAACAGGTCTTGAAGAGCACATAAGCTTAAAGCCACTTTACCCAGCCAACAGTCAGAGCAAGTGAGAGAGGAGGAGAAGAAGAAAAAAACCACAGGGGAAGATGAAAACATTAATGGATAGGTTGCAGGATGGACGGATAAATTGATAGATCTTTTAGAGAAGGTCAAACTTCTGTGCCCACACGCGGGACCATCATGAAGAGAAGAGAAATTGATTGCCGTTCACAAAGGCGCTGAAATGACTAGAGAAATTATTTTCTCGGCAATGAACATTCTAGGAGGTATTGGGGGAGAGAAAGGGAGACTGAGAGAAAGTGCAAACCTTTCTCACACGGTTTAAAATGGCTCGAGCAGACTGCTGTCAAGTGGAGTCGTTGGCCAGAAAGATCATTTAGTTGATCTTCAGATAGATCCTCACCGAGCCGACTGAATGCATGTCTGTGTGTACACATGTGCCTACGTGTATACATACTGTACATGAAGAGGTAAATGATATGAGAATGTCCTTTTAAAAGAAACATTATCCAAATTAAACCATAAAATCAGTTTTTTCAATAACACACCCTCATTTTCTGATCCGACAGACAGGGCAACATCATGTGTCACCGTCCAAAATTGTCCCATAATCCCTGCGTGAACACATGTTTTAGTCATTTGATACCACTATTGTCAAAGATTACTTTTGTTTGGATACCGAAACAAATGGTAAGCGTTGTCAAATCATGGTGAAGTTTGGAAGAAAGAGTCATTACTCTCCTTCAGCAAAAACAAATATTGATTCTGGGAAATTTGCTCCGACAACTTATGCTGTCATTTCAAGGATGGAGGATGTCCTAGGTTAGACATTGTAATTCCTTTTGAGGCAAATGGGTTATTTGCTGGCTACATAAATACAATTCACTTGCCCCTAAAATACTTGCATCCAGGGCAAATAATTTGGCCCCCGGGCCTTGAGTTTGACATCCCTGTTTTAGGGCGACTCTAATATCCAAGTTAATGGACAAAATCAAGTTGTTCTAGTCCTTTGTGAAGCTCAGCCAGAAAGGAGATCAGAACAAAGACTGTCTGACCCACATTAGCTTTGAACACTTTTTGCTCAACAGGGCAACTTTATCTTCAATGCCTATTCGTCATCAGAATTGGGGATGTTGCGTTCACTGTTTTCTGTAACAATTTGACCATCGCACCTCATTCACGCTGCGATTTCAACTTCTCATTCAAGCTTTCTTTTCTAAACTCTCCATTTTAATATTTCAATCTTGTTTTGTGTGAATGAATGAGTGCAACACGAATCCCTTTGAAACAATGCCTTTATCACAGGAGGTGGAAAGTGTGGGAACAGCTGTAGACCTTCAGATGTGGCAGCTTTCTTCACAGCAGTAGCAACAGAAAGGGAAATCGAAGATGAAGACGAGGAAGGGTGACAGTGAACATATGACTCGTGAGTATTGTTTTAGAATCGTACTGCAGATATCCGAACCTACCCTTTAAGTAGCTTGATTTGTTCGGACTGTTGTTGCAGAATGATTACCAGTATTTTTAATTGTACAGTTTCTTTTCTTCAACGTTCTCTCTCTTTGTGTCATCAATGGTTTCTGTCAAGGCCTCCGGGCTCATCACAAGCGTTTTTCCTCGGGTTACTCTGCATTTACTACCACCCTCATGGGGGTGTAAGTGAACGCAAAACAATAAACAAACCAGCCCCTGGAGACTTGAACTAAATGAGTTTCTGCCACATTACAGGAGTCGCAGTACTTTAGCATTCCCCCCACCCCACCCCAAAAGATGACACCAATAATGAATGAACCTGCTCCACTCTCGGGGGTTTGAGCTCGTCTCAACGCACTTTATCTGATGAGTGATAACGAGTGATCCTTTGACACGTGAAGCCTTGTTTGCACCAACTTATCCTCGCACTTGACAAACCTATCAATTCAATTCCAGATTAACAAATCTTTCTGTACCCCATCACCAAAATGAGCGATCCTCCTTTCGCCTGACAGTCCCCCCCAATGAGGCCCCCTAAATCCTTCTCTTCCCTAATGATGCTCAGATTGATGGAGGCCTCCGCCAGCGTTAGCAGCAGAGCAATGGAGAACAGTGGCAGATATGTAGATTGTGGATCGAGACAGAGATGGATCAGGGGGCTTCGTGTGGATAAACAGAGTGAGGTTGATTGCTAGCACAGAGAGGGGCCATTACGGCGAATCCGCACGCTAATCATAATGCATCACTTACTTATTAACCGTTAATTATGGCACGCAAATACATCCCGTGCAGGCGAGCGAGCACCGCCGCCTGCCTCCCTTCTGGGGGGGTGCAGGAGGAGGCCACATTAATTTATTCTTATTTATTAATTTCCCTAATTAAAACAACAAGGCTGTGGAATAGAAGTGTTTTCTGTGGGTGAAACAAATGAAGGCCCTGGAAAAGCGGTCTGAAACCAGGCGTGTCGCGGTGTAAACGTTAAATCATGTGAAGTGATGGTGCTTGTTCAGCTGTTCATTATTAAAATAGCTTTATCCAATTGGGCTGCCCCCTCTTACCCCCTTCTCTTTGTTATTATATCACACAGCGGCCCCCTCTTCTGTCATAAGATACACACACACACACACACACACACACACACACACACACACACACACACACACACACACACACACACACATTTCTACTCTGGTGTTGTGGATGGCAGATCTCAGCGTCGTTATTCAGTAAATGGTTACTTGCCATACGCAGTTTCACAATAAGCCACAATTCCTCCTTGAATGTATCCTTCTGAAATGCCTTAAAATCGGACAGACACACCCCCTTTTCCCCATTAGATTTTTCCCATTAGATTTTCAGATGTTCAAACCCCCTCTCCTCCACTGTACAGGCCTTTTACTGGCGCTAAACTGCTTCTCCAATCTTCTTAAATTCATTCATCTCTCTCGTAGTCCTCCTCCTTTTCTTTTTCCAAAATGCCTTCTCTCAATTTCCTGATCTCTCTCCTCCTCTGTTAGTCCGGGAGTGGCCCACCTGAGCGTGCGGGGCGCGGTAATGGCGTTAATGCTCGGTAATACGGGCCAGATATTATAATCTCAACACTGTCACATAGCGTTAGGCGCGGGAGACTGACGTGTCAATGCCACGGCGAGCAGGTGACGCGCGGGGCTCAGGAAGCGTGGCCCGGTAATCGCCCAATACAGACACATTTATTTTGGGGTTGAATATTTTCACCATGCTGTTTTTTGCTGCAGCGCACCGAGAATTTGGGGGCAAACTTGTGTCAGTCTGCGGATCATTGGAGAAGAACTACACCTTATCTATACCTTGGTGGTGGAAACTCTAAAACAAGGCTTTAAAGAGTTAAGAAAATCATTTTTAAATGACCATGATACATCTAAATACCAGTTGAGGATTTGTACAAAATCATAAATCAGGACTCAATTCATTTGACAAGGAGGGCTTTTTCATATTTATTGTGTTAAGCTATTTAGATAAACTCAGATTCAGTTGTTCTCTTGAGTTATTTGATGAGCTTGTTAACCATTTTAAAATGAAGGTAGAATTCATAATCGACTTCATTTGCCAGGTATGCCAAAACTCACATTTTCAGTATGGCTCCCAATACTCAGAGACACTTCATGAGATATCTACAGTACCATATAGATGCCAACAGACAGCTACACATACATATACCACAACATAAGTGTATACACACACATGAGTTATTATGTAAACAATGGTTCTCCAAGAGCCTTAGTACATCCATTTTACTGTAATGCAATATATCACATTATATTCTGTGCTTCACTGCATGCTGGATATACAGACAAGACGATATGTACAGTATTGAGTCAGTATGAGTCTGTATGGACCGTTTGTATAATCTCTTTACACCTGATCCTTATGCATTTGAAATGTTAGAGGAAATTGCACCTCGAAAGGAAACCAATGCAAAACGGGGAGAACAAACCAACACTTTCTTGTTGTGAGCTAGCAGTGTTGAACATTGCATGTTGGGAGTTTTCCTGGGAGGTGATCTTCCAGCTCACTGAACTCTGTGTTAAGAAAATGTTGAATACATTTAACTGATTGGCTTTCTGTATGAGAGGCTGGGAAATATGTTCACATGATATCAATATCATGACATGACACTAGATATCGTATTTGATTTTGCGATATCATGACATCCTAAATAGTGTTTTTCCTGGTTTTAAATAATAATAATAGCTTGAATTGATATAGCTCCTTTCATAACCTCAAGGTCGCTTTACAAAGAAACATACAAGGACAAGACATAAAACATAAAAAGAAAACATAAAACAGGGGGCAGAAATGGAAGTGTAAGTGAGGGGAGATTGAGTTATTGTTGGAAGGCGATGTTGAACAGATGAGTTAAAAGGCTTCATTGTAAAGTGATGTCATTTTCTGAATTTACCACTAATCTTTACCCAGTTGGTGAATAAATCGACATTATTGAGGATTATTCATCCACTATTGATATTCATTCATATCAAAGTTCACATTGTGTACACATGTTGTGAAAGCATGCCCCAGGTCAACCCAAAAATATCATCACAATCGATATCTTTGGTGCAAAACATCATATTTAATTTTCTTTATATCGCCCTATTGGAGACACACACTTGCTAGTTTAGATGTCATTGGTCCTGGAGTGGCATCTGTCTAAATCCATATACATATTTAAGTTGCTGTAGACTAACTCGGGCAAGGTGTCTGTTCACAGTCAGCGTTCTGCAAGCTGCTCTGTCTGCAGGCCTTTGGCTCTAAATATTTGTAGGCCTTTTTGTGAGTTCAATGGCAGACGGAAAACGATCACTCGGCCGTCCCCAGTTACGCTCTCGTGGGTGCAGCGGCTCGTCAGTGATTTATGCGTGTGTGTAATTGAGTGTTAATAAAAAGTGTGTCCGCAACGCATGTAATTGTGTGTTTTCAGGACCCACCATGTGTGAGCGTGTGTGTAATTGGGTGTTATCGATGTTGTGAGTGTATGTCGGGGTTGAAAGAGCGAACGGACAGGTTACAGAGTGATTGCCGTCTGGAGATGCCTTTAGAAGTACACACCATTTTTATTTGTGTGTCTTTACTTTTATTGTAGGGGCAGGAATTCTTATTGACAATGTTTCAATCTGTTGAATTTGAATTAGGACTTCAAGGGTTCAGGATTGGTGAGAGCTCTCATTGGCACCAACAACCTTTTTATTTTGGGTTTTATTTCATACGAGACCAAAGCAATGCTGTTCAGAAACCTGGAGAAGTGGCTCATTGGAATCAGAAAATCAGTAAATGTTTGACTTATGGAATATATGAGCAGAGTGGGGTTTATGTAACCAAGATTAGCACATGTATTTATGTGTGTGTGTGTGTGTGTGTGTGTGTGTGTGTGTGTGTGTGTGTGTGTGTGTGTGTGTGTGTGTGTGTGTGTGTGTGTGTGTGTGTGTGTGTGTGTGTGTGTGTGTGTGTGTGTGTGTGTGTGTGTGTGTGTGTGTGTGTGTGTGTGTGTGTGTGTGTGTGTGTGTGTCTGTGTTTAGTGTTGCAGTAACATTATTGGTGAGTGTGTGAACAGTGTGTGTGTGTTGGCGATGGCAGTGTATAGAATAGGTGTGTGTGTGTGTGTGTGTGTGTGTGTGTGTGTGTGTGTGTGTGTGTGTGTGTGTGTGTGTGTGTGTGTGTGTGTGTGTGTGTATATATAGTGTGGTGGTGGTGCTGTTTAATTGATGCGGGCTGGCCATCGATCCCTCCCGCCCGGCCTAATGAAGGCCTGATTGGTTTGTGAGGGCTGGCTGGTTCTGCTTAGCTGCCTCTGCCTGCTGCCCTGGCTATCACACACACACACACACACACACACACACACACACACACACACACACACACACACACACACACACACACACACACACACACACACACACACACACACACACACACTCAATTCAACATCATTCTTCTCTTTCTCCTTCTCTCTTAGTCTCACGCTTTGTCTCTGTCTCCCACTTTACATTTCTGCTCCCACTTTCTTTTTGTCTTACTGTCTGTTACTCCTTCTCTCCTTCACTCTTTACAGTGCCGTGTCCATTCTCTGGCTTAAATTCCTAAAAATGACATCTCGATTCCCCATAATTCGCTGCAGAGTGCTACACTCACTGATAATGAAAATCTTCATTCTCTTCAGTTTTATTTCGGTCAAATCTCACCAAACAACGCTCACAATGAACTGTTCTCTCTGTGGGCTCGAACGTGACCCTAGCTGTGTCAGATGTTTGCCTTTTTGATCATTTTGAAAAACTCTGTCGATCCAGTGAGAGAAATGGTACTGACATGTTCCTGTGTGTAGCTATCAGACACTCTCACGGCACACATGTATCCTCCAACACTCTCTGACATGATTCCTGTCTCTCGTCTCCATCACTGTCTCGGTGGTGTTAGTATCGCTGCGTGTCTTTATCTGTCAACCAGCTCACATGTCCGTCACATGTCACCGTGCTTCTCCTGTCATGGCAGTGCCCATAAATGTCTTTCTGTGTCACTACAGACACAGGTATTACACCGCCCTGTTAATGGCTTTGTCAGATGGCCTTTTCACAGAGCCAGTCACGAAGACAGACAGCGGACTGCTATCAGTCTGTGTGTGTGTGTGTGTGTGTGTGTGTGTGTGTGTGTGTGTGTGTGTGTGTGTGTGTGTGTGTGTGTGTGTGTGTGTGTGTGTGTGTGTGTGTGTGTGTGTGTGTGTGTGTGTGTGTGTGTGCGCGTGCATGTGTGTGTGTGTCTCTGCATGTGTGTGTGTCTCTGTGTGTGTGTCTCTGTGTGTGTGTCTCTGTGTGTGTGTGTGTGTGTGTCTCTCCGTGTGTGCACATGTGTATGTTTCAGTCACAGGCATCAGGCTCCAGTTCAGGAAATAAAAGGCCACCCAGGTATCCGCCACAGTCATGTATCAGCAAAATTCCTCCGAGTGGATTTCCAGTCAGCAGCAGCAGTGCAGTCGTTCCACTCTGTCACTGTCCGTCATCCAGCCGGCTTTCACACTCAATAATCTGTCTGATATGTTACTTTAGAGAAAGATGATTGCTGGCAAAATCCTGAAGAAATCACTTAACAATCCAACATCTCATAAATCAAAATTTACATCTCTTCAGACAGTGCCACGATGCCATTAACAAACGCGTATGCATCATTCGGTGTGTGTGTGTGTGTGTGTGTGTGTGTGTGTGTGTGTGTGTGTGTGTGTGTGTGTGTGTGTGTGTGTGTGTGTGTGTGTGTGTGTGTGTGTGTGTGTGTGTGTGTGTGTGTGTGTGTGTGTGTGTGTGTGTGTGTGTGTGTGTGTGTGTGTTTGTCAGGGTCACTACAGTGTCAAACCTAGATGTATATCAGCATTTCCTTTGATAGGAGATTTACAAAAGGTTAAGATAATGAATTTATCAAATAAACTAGCAACTTGGCTATACTACGAGAAATGGGTACAACTTCAGCACCACGCCTGCAGACAGCTCCATGATCAAAGTATTCAACACTACTTTATGGACACCAATCAGGTGGTTTTACTGATTTGAAGACATGAAAATGTAATACTTGTTGTCCGCTTTTGCATTTCCTAGTGTCTTGAACAAATAGTTAGCCATTTTATATATAAATATATAGTTTTAAATATATATATTTAGACATATAAGACATAACAGATCAAACTATAATTCACAGAAAAGTGTGCCTGTTTTCGCCTTTTCCCGTGTCTTAGACAATACAGTTAGATATTTAAACAAATATCCTCTATTTCTCACTTTTAAATCAGGCTGGAACTTTCTGTAATGCAAAGAACAGAATAATCCATATCAGAATAGTGTCTTAGATTTCTCTCATCTTAAAATGTATTTGAGTAAATACTGAACTGAAAGGATTGCAAATCATACTGGCCACCATGTTTCTCTTTTCTTTGAGTGAGGTTTGAAACATGAGGCTGGCACAATTATCTATTTTTCTAATCGTCAACAAACACCCTGAAACCCACGATGATTTACACATTTTTTATTTGGATGTTTTCAACAAACTTCGACAATCTGTTTGCATACGTAGCCCAATCTGCAATAAAAATACAAGTTAGTTTTCTAAAACAACTGGAAACTGTAGATTTAGCAAACTTTCCTCAAACATTCATAAATATTGCTTTTGTACTTAGGAGTTTATTTCCGATGCAGCTGAATACACACTTTCTTAATGGCAGGGTGGGATGAGATTAAGCTAAAATAAGCTGTTTATCATAAAAAGCATGTCCCTAGTGACAGTGTGTCTCACTAAATGGCATGGGAATAATAAGTTATATCCGTCTTTGGCCTCACAGACGCATCGTGTTAGTCGAATCAACTCATGTTTTCTTATTTTATTTGGGCATTGTTGTCGATAAGAGTCATAGGGGACATTGACAGCAGTGTCCTTCAGGGACCGCAGGGCCTCACATCAAGCAAACAAACAGCACAGAACTTATTCAACACGTATTCACCGGGCTCTGTAACTGTGCACATTTCAGCAGTTGCAGTTTGGGAGCAGAAGGGTGTAGTGAGCGCCCAGCAGTGCATTGATCAAACTGCCTCTCAACCTGTGGTGCATCTTTGTTTCACGTCTCTCCGGCTGCTACTGTAGCCCACACCTCTGCCCTCATATACCACAGCCTCCACCTCGCCAGCCTTTCGCCAACAAATACACAACAGCATACACTACGATAAGTGGTGTGTGTTTACAGCTTGTTCATTTCCACTCTCCAACTCTCAGCAGAGGAACAAGAACGGGTGAGAGTGGGAGAAGAGAGAGAGAGAGAAGGGGGCTATCGGGAAGGAGAGGGAGGGCTTGTGGGGAGTGTTTTTGTCCTGGAGAGAAATAGCCCTCTAGGTTGTAATTGGAGGTAGAGAGAGAAAGAGGGGGAGAGAAAGAGAGGAGGGGAGGAAGAGACAGGAGAAATTGCTTGGCTGGGGCTGTGTGGGATGATAGTGTTTTTGACAGGTAAATAAGGCTGTGATTGTCGACAGTTACACTGCACCTCGCTGACCCTCACACACACCGGCCTCCTCCATCTATATTTCACTCTGACACACATGCTGACTCTCTTCCTTCGCTCTGCCGACACACACACACACACACACATTCACGCGTGTGCACGTACATGCGCGGAAACTCACAAACGCTGATGTTATCATAACTTCAGGTTCGTTAATACGTCGTAAAATGCACACGTTTAGTGTTGAGTTTTCTGCAGCTATGACTAGTTTACCAACTTCCTTCCTTGTTCAATGACACTGAAATTCAACTTTTGTTTTATAGAGGCATCTCACTTGTCATTTGTACAGGCCAATGGTCCGTAAGTCCATTCCAAAACACCTCTTGCATGACACAAACCTATAGTTTCCCATATAATGGTTTGAAATGTGCAACAAAACAGCATTTACTATTATACAATACATACAAATCAATAATTCGACAATGTAACTTCAGCCTCAAAAAGCTTCACAAGTGGAGGATACACTGCAAGGTCATATTATATTGCATTGTGCAGATGTGTATGTTATCATAGTAGTCTAACATATAGAATCACCTTCATCTTTATATTGTTAAATGTTTATTCTGAGGCAGATAGACACCCTGCGTGTGTCTCTGCAGTAGTATCTCTTCTTCCTATCCCTTTTCCCTTTCCTTCCATCTACCCATTCTCTTTTATCAAGTCAACAGCCGTCTCCCCCCCCTCCCCTCGTGCATGCCTGCCCTTGCCTCCCTCCTTCCCCCCCCCCCTCCCTCCCTCCCACTCTCTCTCCCTCTCTCTCACTTCAATCTCAAGTGTTTTCAATTTTATTCTAGAGTGGAATTAACTACCCCCGATGTCAAATTGCCGACGAAATCGATAATAATATCTTTACAAAAGAGGATATTCCAGTCTCTCGCGTCGGCTTTTGAAAAATGGAAAATTTAGCCGAGATTGATTCATTAGTTGACACGTTATAGGACGGTATAAGTATTGATCGCGGCCTGTCATGTCCCATCTCGGCTAATCGAAGCTGAGGCGCTCTGTCGATGGGCGCATTTTTCATAATTCCGTCGCCGGGGAGAGAGAGCAGCCGGCAGAGGCGACTGCAAGGCAAAGGGAGAGAAAGAGGAGAGGATAGGGGGGAAAGATAGACGGGGGGAGAGAGATGGCTTTGGGGGGGAAATAGGTAGGGGGCAAAGAGTGGAAGAGCAAGAAATAGAGTGAAAAAGAGGCATGGGGTAGTAGAAGGGAATAAAAGGAGGGGAAAAGGAGATTTTACGCGCCTCTATAGTGTCCGTCTCCAGCCAGAAGGCCAGGGGTGAGCCAGAGAGCCAGAGAGGCAGCCACGGGAGGAGAGGCTATGTTAATGCTGCAGGTATTGGGGCGTAGATAATTAATGCATTAACTAATTAAAGTCAAACGGGGGAGATAACGAGGTGGAGGGAAGTGTAAGGAAAAGGGGAAAAGACGACGGGATGAAGGGAGGAGAATTAGGGCGACAACAGGGGAAGAATGAGTTTTAATAGCGAGAGAGGTGTGAAAAGGGAGAGATGAGAGGGGAGGGGTGAGGAGGACGAGGAGGGGGGGGTGAAATAAATAGAAATTGAATGGCTCGGGTGCGAGCAGAGAGAAGTTCTGAGGCGGAAAAAAATATAAAGAGGTGTGAGAGAAGACACAACGACAATGATGGAGAAACTTTTGATAGTTGTGCAATTCGTTTGGAAAGTTGGCATTGGCGTGCTCAGGACTTATAAGTCCAACATAATGCCACTCCTCTGACAGTCTTGTCACGAGTTGCACAAATCCAGGGGGGCCCGTCAATCAACAAAAGGAGGTTGTTTGAAAAAAAAAAAAAGGAATGGAGTCTACCTGTTTGTCTTTTAGTGCAAAGTCTGAAACCCCCAGACTCTATTGTCCTCTGTTGGATATAGAGCACTAGATTATATGTCATCATATAGCACAAGGAGACACAGGTTTGGAAACAAATACAAGAAGGTGCACTTGTAATGGCGCCCTGCACAGAAAAATCCTGCAAAACACAATATAGTCTGCTAATGCATTGCCTTTCAGACCATCTAGTCCAGGGGGGTCAAACTCAATTTCATCACGGGCCACATTCGCATAAAGGATGCACTCAAAGGGCCGGTTATAAATATATAATATATATATAATATATATATAAAATAATGTATTACATGACATTATTGCCTCTGAATTGGATTATTATCGGATAGGATAATAGTTAGTAATTAACTTCGTCTGAAAGCAGAAGTCCAAGGCAAATAATTGCAAGTCTCTTCAGTGCGCATGTCACAAAACGAGATGCATTGTGGGACATGTAGTTTATGGGCAACCTGCTTATGTAAAGTGTCATGTAATCGTATAATAAACGTATTATATTATTTGCAAGCTCTTGCGGGGCCACATCAAATGAAGTCGCGGGCCGGATTTGGCCCCCCGGGCCTTGAGTTTGAGACCCCTGATCTAGTCCCAGTATATTATAGCTGACCACATTTTACAAGGATCCTCAAATGTTTCTCAAATAAATTTCCAGGAATCAATTCATCCACCATAAACATAAAATAAACTGCAGTCCAGTAAGATGCAAGAGGTTTTCAAAGAGCCAGTGGATCCCAAAGGAGCTAATCTTTTTGTCATTATATAATAAGTCTTGGCAAAAAGAGGCCATTTGTCTTGATAATTTCTTCAGTTTGATTGGTTTTGACCGATGTATGCAACATTTATTTGTGCACTTTTGTCTTTTGGTCTTTACTTTTGTCCTCTATGACATAAAATCAATCTATATCTTGCTATGTTTCTAGAACCAGCCCTGCAGGGACATAAATGATAAGAGAAAACCGTAAAGGAAAACCCAATACAACCGTTCCCAGAATCACTACATCTAATTGCAGGTCATTTGACTACTGTCTTTTATCTGTGTTTCTTCTGGGTTTGACCTCTCTTGCTAATGTTCAACACATTAGAGTCTGTATTTCTGCTCCTTTTAAACACAGCATATTTTAATAACACAATGCTGGGTCAATACGTGTCTTTGTGAGCATGTTTTGATGAGAAGCAAACCCACAGATGTGCTGAAAATGACACATCAATTGTCAGAGTGAAGCTGGAGCTCCAATGAGTCTGCTCTCACATCACAGGCAAAGCAAGTGAATATCAATCCTATAATTGATTTTGATAAACTAACATGCATGGTGTGAGGAAGTCCTCTTGCATTGGGAGAAAATGGGGAGTGTGTCCGAGAGGCCACCCCCCAAATCGGCAATGATAAAAGTGGAGCTGAAATGGATTGTGGGATGGAATCAAGAGAAATGAGATCCACCAAATTAGAAGAGATTGGCTTGATGGACTTGGATTAGAAGGAAAAGAGGTGTGTAGGGAGGGGATGACGAGAAAAGGAGGAGAGTAAGGGAGTGAGTGCATATGTGGAAGATGGGGAGAAATGGAGGGGTGGGGGGGGGGGGGGGGGGTCTCGGTACTTGGCAGTCTCTGGGTATCTCAGGTTCTCTCCGGCCGGGAAAGCGGTCGATATTTAATTGTTATTGCTAGCATGGAACGCACGGAAGCGGGGCCTGTACGAAAATTTCTCATTTATTTGGTATTCTTGTTTTCTCTCCTTTTCCTCCTTCCACCCGCCGCCCCTCTTTGCGGGGTGAGGTGGAGGAAAGTGAGGGGAGGTAGGTGTGGAATTGGGGGTGGGGGGGTCTTGTGCGCGCACTGGGGGCAAATGGAGAAAGGGGATGAGATCCTTGGATGAAATCTGAAGGGGGCGGGGGGGGTGTCCCCTTCTCCCAAGTTTAGTTTCTGTCCCTAGACACATCGTATCTAACCCCTCTTTCACCCCCCCCCCCCCCACACACACACACACTCCATCTACCCCCACCTGTCCAAAATGAAAAAGCCGTCATTTTCATCAAACGTCCAAAACCAAATATTATCTACACTCCATTCCAGGAGATCGAATGTTATTTAAGGGCGACGGGATTCGCCATCTGTTTTCAAATTTCATTCCTCCATGAACTTTATTTTCCCCTCGACTTTGGACAAAATTATAACCCGATCGATCCGCTTTCTGGCCTCCTCCCGTCTACATATATTTGTGTGGGTCAATTGTGTGTCTCACGTCCACGGGAACAAATGCACCACACAGTCTGCAGCTGATATAAACTTAAATGCAGCGAGGTGGAGATTCAGGCTCAGCACCTTCTCTCTTTTTACCTCCCCCCTCTCTCTCACTCTGCGCTCTCCTCGCGGATCTCTCCTCTCACACCTGCCTCTTCCTCCCTGCTTTCCTTTTTTGTTTATATTAACTCCATCCTACCGATTTTAGACAGAAGCCGGAAGCAGGAGGAGTCCCTTTTTTTTCCTGTCAACTTTGTGTTGCTCCGAGCCGAGGACAACTTTTCTCTCGCTACAGTCCTGCGCGCTGCTTCCCCTTTCTCCCCTCTCTCTCCCCCTCTCCGGGCGGTATACTCACTCACATTGCCACTCATACATCATGCCAGAGTAACTCTTCACCTGTAGTTTAATGCAGGAGGAAGGATGCGCGGTCCAATCTGTTAAACTGCCCAGATTACCATCAATCCTCCGCGCACATCAACAGGATTCCCCGGGAGCTGCTGGTCAAGTCAATGAAGGAGCATCAGTAAAGGTAAGCATCCTACTTCCTTATTCTGTTACGGACAAGTGGCTTTAATAATTGGTCAGAAATTAGATTCTCATGAGGGATTTAATGCACTTTGGTGAGAGGGAAACATGCGCACCTCCTGCAGAATTGTGTTTATGTTTACGCTCGCCAAACAGCGCGCAGTATACGTCTCTTTCCAAATGCATTGAGCAACAATTCCAAAAAGCTTTAAAGTGAATATTGTGTGTTTTATTTCCGATGTTTACAATACTGTGGCTTTAGGGACCGAGGCTTTCATGATAGAGGTTGATGCGAGGTAGATGTCAGATACAAAGTGAAAAAGTGGTCAGGGCAGTGGGGTATGAACTTCGGGGGATATGATATTCACTTCAAAAAAGTTGTCGGAGTCAAATGGCGTAAAGGTGGACATGCATGCATGCGCCTGCGCAGTGTCGTTATAAATATGTGTAGATTTAGTTATGGTATGGATTAATACTGCATGCGTAAAGGTAACCATGCTGCTGCAGACTCACGTAAATACACTCTCACAGACAGTAAATCAAATTGCTATATCTCTATTTTTTTCAACCACATGATATAATGCATATGTTACAACTGTATATCCCATACTGTATACCGCTTTTACATCCCTAAGCCCAACACATAGGGTTCAAATTGTACTTGTGGATGCAGTGATAAAAGGGAATTTCACTCGGTTTAAGATCCCAACATAATATTGTTGTGGCCCGGGGTGGTCTGCTCAGTTTTTGTGATTATGAAGAGCTCAAAAGAGAGAGCAGTGAGACTGTAATCTTTGATGTCCAACTCGTGTACACACTCTGGAGCTGTTGCTTTGATACCGAATGGGAGACTGACTCTGTGAACTCCTACAATGTTTGGTTGAGTTTATATATCTTTGTGAGCTTTATGGTATCTTTCTGATTTCAGTTTCAAAACAAGAACATGTGGCTCAAGAGGTCAAGGTCACATGGGCTCTTTCAACACACAGGCCCACATATAGGATACACAAGATCCTAAAGCAGATTGCTGTCTACATATTTTCCCACAAAGATGTACCTCAACATTTAACATTGCCGATATTCACAGTCTTTTGTGAATGTTTTCTTATATTTAACCAAATTATCACATTTCATTGAAAGCACTAATTATTTACTACACCGCTAATCATTGTGAATATTATGAAGAGTGTAAACATGCTTCCCTCATGCGTCTGGATCATTTTCCTGACATATAAGGCGTCCAAAAACCCCCCTCTGGATGTTGTCAGCATGACCTTTTCATTGATTTCAAATTCATGTCACACAAGGTCAAAAACATCACTTGTAAAAACTGAGATGGCTCTGGCTGATTTTCTCATTTATAGATCAAAATTCATTGTGCAGCGGGAAATTATAGTACTCTAAATGTGCTGGGAAACAATGAATGTCATGTGTCCGTGTACGCCATGCAGTTACCGATGACAAATGGGACTCGGTGACAATGCCACATTACTGCCGCTGTTTTCAGCTAAATAGGTGCAACACTGTCATTGTGTATAGGCTGAACACACACATGAGCTTCCATCAAAATCTATAATCCAGTATACACTTGATTTGTAACATTCCTACTCAATCATTAAGGCAGTTTTCCCTTTTTTTCTCCAGTATTTTGCAGCTTCAACCATAGCATTTCCTTTTCAAACGCCACCGTGATTTATTAAATGCCATCCATATTTCAGTGACAGGAGAGGCAGCTTTTCAATTTTTTTTATATCATCCATGAAATTATCTACAATGCAGCCTGTTGAGATATGTCCCCATCTTTAGATGAATGTAGGGAAACCTCCTATTATCAGTGTACCCTATGTCGTAGATGCTTTTGTACACTATGCCAAAAATGACATCACATGCCAAAAGTCGGAGACCTGACCTCGTGTACACCTGAATTGGCTTTTATCTCACAATGACATAGACCATGTTGGGCGTTATAGGTTTACATTTTCAAATATTCAGCCATGCATTTCAGAGTTTTTCTTCTTTAAGCAATTGAAATGTAGCAAGTTAGCTTTGCTTAAGACCTTGTAAATCCAAATATCTCCCTTTGTCATGGGGAGAATCTTCCTTTTTTTTCGACTGGGGAATGTTTGGATTATTTGGGATCGGAAAACCTGGACATGTAGTCTTTAACTCCGGCACCCAACATGCGGCGAGGGACCCCGCCTGAGACTTATAAATCCAAAGGAATTTAGACTCCAGAAGTCTCCAGTGGGTCACTGACAGGAAGATGATTATTCTCCACTGCAGTCTTCTTCTATCTCTCCATGTCCATGCCAATACCCCAGCAGTTTCCCCCTCTTCCTGAATGAACTTTTCCTATTGACACTGATAATGTGTTAATCAATACGGCAGTTTTGTGCTTATTCTAAACCACATTATATCCGCACCCCGCCTATGAATCGAGGCTCCGTGAGGGCCCACTGCAAGTGAGCGTCCCTCCATTGATTAGGTATTAGCGTCACCACCTCCAACGCCCAGCCACTTGTTTGCAATCGGCGCTCTATTTCGGAGGTATTCAAACGATCACTAAGCACGGCAGCCAATATTTATAGAGGCTTTAACAGGTTCATTATAGTCAGTGGGGATGGCTCCTCCGAGGGATGAAGCACTCATAAAGGGCCCGGCGGAGTACGTCCGCGTCCACTGAGCGTTTGACAGTACAGTCAATGACTCCAATCATTCCTCATCTGCTTTATGGCCACAGCGACGTTTATAGCTGTTATGGGGTTAAAATAAAAGCATTAATGGATGCGAAGGCCAGGCACTCTGTTCAGCGTGGTGCTGCGTTTACTCAAGGGTCACTGTGTGTAAAGTCCATAATCCACTCTGTGACAGTTGGTGCCACCCCGGGGTTTTGCTGTTGCTTCAAGAAATGCACTTATTTTACTTACTGTAATGGAGGACTCTCGATTTCTGAATGTATTTCTCTCGCCAATAGGTTGGGTTTTCTGTTTGGTTAGGTGTTTTCTCTTAGCAGGGTTACGGCAAAATTGTTAACGTGACCTTTTCTAGCATTTCTAGCACTAGCATTTCCCACGAAAGAACACATTACACTTTGGGGCAAATTTGAATCACGGCGCAGATACACTCAGTATTTAACATTGTTGTTCACATGCAAGATAGAAAATGTCTGACGTTGAAATCATATTTGACAATGATTTGGTCCAAATACTGTACTTATCCTGCATACATTCACATTGACAAAAAACGACATTTCTTATTGAATCATCTATCAATAAAACGTTCTGATGTTCAAGGTGTTTGCAGTAGTATTTGCTGGGAAGTAGATCTGTAAGAAAGTCTTTTTTAGATTATCTCTATTGTACCACGTCTATCGCCAAACTTCCTGCATTAGTGGGCAGCATCGTGCCATTGACTTACACTCTTGTTATTGCACTCAATGATGCACACAATTCTCTGATTACAGTATGAGGAACTTCAAATAGTGCTCAAATGTAGCTTATCGTTTGTGTATTTCGTCTTTTAGTTTACTGGCACAAATGTACGTTTGTGTCCACTCATTTCACTCCTTCCTTTTCGAAATCATCGTTATTCTCTTCAGCGCTCTTGAGCTTCTGTTTGAATTACAGCTCTTTCTTAAAGTACCTTTTTGTGTTCCCCAATCCCATCTTCCCTTACACACCCAAAGCGTCTTCTTTTTTAGACAGCATGCCCCCTGTTTTGGAGTCGCTGACCCCCCTCGGCTCTCTCCTCTCCCTGCCCCGACTCCCACTTAACCCCATATTTCACAGCTGAACTACGGCTAATTTCCCCCCAGTCCTCCGAACAGCGCTCTCTCTACTGCCGGAGCACGCTTAATTACCCACAATTAAAGCCAAACGCTAACGAGAAAATTGCTCTGTTATGAAATGACTTCAAAAGAACTAGAGTAAGTAGAATGGATTGGAGGAAAAGTTGGGTGTAGCCTCGGGTAGCAGGGAAGCTTCTGTGCTTATTTCCCCCTGTAGCTGTCTCAGTGGAAAGCAGTAAGCAAAGAGTCCGCCGGCTACACCCAAAGCTGGAGAGACTATTCAACAGCTAAACTCAAGTGTTGGTATACTAAGAAGTATCCATTTTAGTAATGGGATGAATCATTTGAAGCTTTGTTGTGAGAGTGGAAAATACTTTGGTCTCTATAATCACTTCAAAACGTGTTCAATATATCTTAACTTGCATTTCATGTCACCTAAAGAAATATTTTCCATTATGTCTTGTGACTATAGAGAAATAATGGCAGTGACTGTAGCTGGTGTGACCAATGGATTTGGAATAGATCGCCTGCACTCTGTATGATTGAAATTATGGTTGGTCTCCAAGCTGATGCTTATTACATTCCATGTATTGAAAGTGGCAACCTGCAATCACTGTACATGCCACGGTCTTTGGAAGTCAAAGACATATCGCACCTGCTGTCTATGTATTTATAACGTAATTGCACCCAAGATTAGATGCGGTCTCAACTGACCATATGGAAAACCTGTTTTAGCAACACAACACATTTTATACAAACTTAAAGTTTAAGATAGGCTGTTCAATCCAATTTTAAAGGCTTCTTTCACCTAAACAATCAACGTCCAGAAAACGATGAGTCTCTCACTTAAATCTCCTATCTAGCAATGCAAATAGGTGTTTTCATTTACCTAAGTTTTAGAGATATGTCAAATATTTGCCACGTTTTTTTTTTTACAGTGAAGACCAATTCCATTATGGTGCTCTCAGCAATATAAAATAACACTTAACTAAGGGACTGAAAGTATTTAGCCACACCAGTGTCATACTAACAATGACAAAGCTAACAAAATGCAAAATGCTAACCCGAAGTACAGCTATTAAGCTTTAATTGATAACACATTTAAACGGTTGGATTAATTGTTGAAGGTAACCCAAGTTATTACAATTCAACCGTAGGGGTACATAGGTTGTTGTTGAGACACTTCACTCAAAAGAATAAATGTCAACAGTAGCATCACTGCGAACCACCCGAAGACTTTCAAGACACCAATTCAAACATTGCCGCTGATAGAGAAACGTCATTAGTATCGCTAAGGATATCAGCAGGAACACCTCTTTTCAGACATGTTTTTGGAAAGACAAATTGCTGTTTGGATTTTTACAAGTCCCATTTTTCATTGTCACCAAAATTGAAACTCCCTTCACTTCCGTTGAATTGGGGCAGAGCTGAAATAAACCAAAACTACCTGCATGTCTAGGTTGAATAAAAACACAAAAATGTATTTATTCATGCAGCCTTTTCAAGTCATATTTCTAGGTTGCTTCACATAAAAACTCATGATTTTAAAAGACTGACAGAAATAAAATGGCTGATTGGTGCCACCAGAACAAACCGTCCTCCATTTAACAAGGTTACGCTGCAATCGTGAACACATTCTCGTAACATAACAGCATCATCTCGTGAACCCTCGCTGAAACAGCCTCCTGAGCTGAATTGAGACACCCAGATGTTAGAGAGTATCCGGCACAATATACCTGACCACAGACCCTGTCACAGAGGAACAACTCAACCCCCCAACCCCCCCATCAACCTCTCAACCCAATCCAATCTACAGCCGGCAAAATGAAACAAATAAACACTAATTTGGATTATTTACGTCCAGTTCACAGCACATGACGCAACATATGAGCGTGAAGGGGGAAAAATAGCTATATGTTGGGTGGATAATTGTACCAGTGGTAGTAATAAGTGCAGCGGCTACAGTGATAACAATTAGATTTGATTTCATTTGAGAATGCCTCCACAGCTGCTCCCCACTCACCCCCTTAACCCCCTTCTTCCCCCTTTCCCCTCCCTCCCCCCTCGCTCCTCTCCCCCTAGATTAAAGTGGGTGTGTTAATTCCGTGGTGTAGCGATCGAACAGCTCTGGCAACAATGGGAAATGGGCTATTGATCAGAACAGCTCAGATTAAGACTAGGCAGTGGAGCTCTTTCTTGCTCTCTTTCGCTTCCTTTTCTCTCCATTTCCCATCTTCTTCTGCCTGTCTGCCTGTCTGTCCTGCTTGTGTCATCCCCCCCTCATGCTCCCTTTCACACCCACAAAGAAGAAGAAAGACTGTTTGCATGTAAGAGTCTATGAGGATGTCCTTGTCCTTCCTCTGTTTCCCCTCCTTTGCTCTTCCTGCTCCCCCCTCCTAATGCATGTGGCTATGCTCTTAAAACCTTGTATTTTAGCTTTTATTTTAGCTGAAAGATGCATAGAGCAGACACATTTATGTAGTAGCCTCAAGCGGAAACACAATGCACAGACTGTGAGCCTTTTACCAGTTCACTCTGCAGCAATTTGACATCCGTTCACATGAGATTGTATATCAATCAGTCACAGCGAGGCCCCTGTGTTGTGCCACAATTAAAATCCGCCCCATCAGAGCGGCTCACATACCAAAATTAGCTGTCATGATCGGGCTGCGGGACAGAACACATTGGATTTGCATTGAATAGACATAAAACATACCAAATGTGAGGAGACAGTAAATCCATACAGTGAAAAGTGAGCTAAGAATCCCTTGCTCTACTTATATTAATTAACTCAGTCAATGGGGATGTGATAGGTCAGTTATTCATCCTCTTCCAGCGCCTCCCCACTCTGTCACATATACCTCCCAGGTGTCAGAGGCTCCAGCTGCTGAGCATGGATCAGTGGGGAAGAAAAAACTCCCCGCCGAGGACATCACAACACGCTGGTCTGAGATCAGTGGTTAGGAGTTACTGGCACGTTTCAGTGTGTCTGCCGCTGCTTTTGTCCTCTTGCATTTTAGAGGTGACAAATGCAACAGACACTGCATACATGTGGAGATACTGTCATGCACCGGCAGCACACACACACACACACACACACACACACACACACACACACACACACACACACACACACACACACACACACACACACACACACACACACACACACACACACACACACACACACACACACACACACACACACACAGACACACACACACACACACACACACACACGCACACACACACACACACACACACACACACACACACACACACACACACACACACACACGCACACACCAGTGGTCACATCAATATTGCCATGACCCTCAGGGGACTTGCAGTATTGGCAAAGCTTTCATCTGCTGAGTGTGTGAGCGTCTGATACTCCCTGCTCACACCACACACTCAAGCTCCACATACAGTAAGAACTAAACAATGCACACAAATAAATACAACACCCAGTGCAGCTTTGTGCAAGTGTGAATCAAAAAGTCTGGTAAGGGAGTCAGGAGAAAGTGTTAGCTGCAGGGGTTAACTAGCAGTGAAGGCTGAGATCAGCTGTCAACACTAGAGGGCGATAAAGAGGTGCATGTGTGTGTGGTGGTGGTGTGTGTGTTTGGCTGTGACCATGGCCATGTCGTACCAAAATCGTTCTATATTTTCAACGATTCCAACATTTTCATATACCAATTTTGTTAAATAACTGATAAACACATGGGGCGAGGAAGCGACTGAAGAATAAATTAGCCTTTTTTTAAATTATTATATTTAGGTTGCAACTGAGGATACTTTCTTTAATTCATTGATCAACCTGCTGATTATTTTCTACATCAAACATTTGGCACATAACATGTTGGCAAGTTTAGTGAAAACTGCCCAAGGTATTCTAGACGCTATTTGTCCAACAAACGGCCCTAAACTGAAACAAAATCCTTTTACAATGAAATAAAAACTGATTTCCCCATTTGAGATGCTGGAACCAGTCAATGTTTGGCATTAAAAAGGTTAAATAAATCCATATTTAAAGTAGTTGCTGATTGACTTTCTGATTCATCAATTAGGGGACTAATCTCTAAATTCCAGTCAACCCATTACCTCCAGTAACAATAATTGTACTTCAACAATACCAAAGAAACTCCCAAAGCTGCTTTTTACCTCCAACACTGCTGACATTACCCTTACCCTCTTTAGCAGTGGGTGCAAGTGCTGTTGTCGGTACAATAACTTGACCTTATTCCACTGCCAGTCGTTATAAATCAGAGGAACTTCAACTAGACGCCGAGCGACAACACAGCATCCCGTTTTCCTTCCTTCTTCGCTCCTTTCTCGCCATCCTCACCTCCCTTCTCCTCTTTTGATTCCCTTGTCATAGACCCCGGCTCTCTGCACTTGAGTGAGCTCCATAGGTTTACCTAATTGATTATTAAGTTGCTGATTGGGGATCAATTAAATAATTAAAGTTGGTTAAGGGCAGAGTCGATTTACTGGCACGGGAGCCGGGGCATGCTCTCTCATGTGTGTGTGTTGCATAGGTGTGTGTGAGCTCATTTATATAGTCGGTTGATAGAAGTGATGCTATTGAGTGGAGATAATGTGTTTCATTGTAATGTGGATTTTGCTGCAGGGATTGAAGGGAAAATGTTGACAACAATACAGAATGTCTTCGTCTTCTTAAGTCAGACTGACAGGTGGAGCTCGACCTTTTCTGAGTGGCATTTAAGTTTCCTTTATAGTCATTGAAGAAATAGACAATATTGTGGAGGCCAGGTTGGGTTTTTACTCCACATATAAAGAGGAATATTCACATAGGTGAATGATTCCTTTTCTTTTGACTTGAATCCAAGTCTATCAGGCACAGTGTGTTGCTCTGGCACCAGCAACTCCTTCCACTTTCTTTCCATCTTTGGGGAATTGCATCCTGATACAAGTTGAGCAACTTTTTAGGGTCATCTTGGTGGCGACTCCTTGGTGTCCAGGAGGTGAAACAGAGGGGGGAGATGGAGAGGTTCCCTTTGTGGACACACACACACACACACACACACACACACACACACACACACACACACACACACACACACACACACACACACACACACACAGCAGTATACTGCACACACACTCTCTCACACACAGCACAAACCTCGTATATGAGACACAGGAGCGGAAACGGGTCGAATCCTACTTCAAATTCTCTTTCCTCTCGGCTTGTCGACCGGGGAAAACAAACCGACCCGAGGCACAGCGAATGGGGATTTACTAATTAACTACTTACACACACACAGGGAAGAGAGAGAGAGAGAAAGGAAGAGAGAGAGAGATATGCACACCTCCTCCCTCCGCCTCCTCCTCCTCCCCCCTCCCTCCCTCCCTCCCATGCTCTCCTCCCCGGGTTCAGGTTGGTATAGTGCTGCTTCTCCGGTCGCTGGCTCGCTGTGTGTGGATAGACTGGTCGCACTTCACCAGTGAGAGCTTTATCATCTCTGCCTGAGAATAAAAAACCGGAGGTATGTTATCAGCTTTGTACACTTATTGCATATCATATTTATAATTGTTATATTTGGCTTTATTTATTTTTTGTCGAGGAAAAAAGTTGTGGTTCTTGCGCACTTGTGTGTGTGTGTTTATGTCATGCTAGATTTGTGCTGGAGATATTACTGTTTCTTATTTGTAATGCTTTTGCTATTCAATTGTTTTACCTGCGTAATTGTCAGTTTGAGGATTGCAGTGTAACTTTGCAAAAAAAGTTGAGCCGTGCGTATTTTACGCAGCCTCTTTTTGGATTTTAAATGTCATCTCCCTTCTTCTTTTTGTAAACTTTACGCAAGTTTTACTCGTTTGCAACATACACACACACAGGTAGTAGACAGGGGAATACATATGCAGGTTCTGTCGTGCATGTGCAAGGTGTAAAAGTCTCTACACGGGAGCACTTTGATGCGTTCAGCTGTCGGCATTGGCCCGGATTAGCCTCTAGTGTCTCTATTTGTTAAAGCGTCCAGCCCTCACCTCCACAGCACCGGATCCATCAGTCAATTAAACAGCCTCCCTCTCTCTCTCACACTCTCTCTCTCTCTTTCCCTCTGCTTGATCTACGTGTGTGTGTGTGTGACCCCGTTTAATTTCCCTTTATTTATTAGAAAGTGTGTGTGTGATGTTTGGGCTTTTGTATTTATTTTTTGTACGTAATCCTGCTTCTGATATATCCTCAGATTTGTGATGCAATTTCACCTATGCTTTTATTTTGGAATGCCTTTTTTTTGGTGAATATTAATTAATAAGCCTTAAATGTGAAGTTCAAGTCCAATGTGCTGCCTTAAAGATCCTGAGTTTGCAAAGTAATCTAAACTCTAAATGCATTTTACAAGTAAATATCCTGACTTCTACAACAACATTTATTATTGCCAAAAAATAATAATCGAGCTCTTAAAGATAGCTATTAGACCATCTGTCAATGTGTTCACCAAAGGAAAACGCCGATGCTGGCTTTACCAGGGGTGAAGCCGATGATTTGTGTGTGCACTCATACTTGCATGGGAGTTTGTTTCTGAAGTGTGCGCATCGATACAGTGCGGAGCCAAACTTGAAAAAAAAATATTTGGAATAATCTTAATGTTGGATTCTGCACTCTCCTCCAGACTTTTATTTTGTATTTGTAGGTGTTTACCCCCCTTACAACTTTGATGCATATTTATGTGCGCCGTGGGTGTACTCCATCAATTATTTGTGCCAGTATATTTCCAGATAAACAGTGTTTGTAAATCAATACATGCATGTAACTATTGCAGATTAAGATATCGATCAATGGATCCTCCCTAACCCCAACCAATGTTGTTTTTCTGCCGTCAATTATTCACATCTGACTTTACACAACATCCAGACCACCTCAAAAAAAGTTTGGCTTCGTGAGTCTGACAGAAAAATAAGATTTACAACTGAGGAAAGTTTATTTATTTAACAGCAAAGACAATTCACAAAACATTTACTGAAGACACTGCTAATTAGGATATGTATTTTTTATCGATTGGATATATATATTTAAATAATCTAAAGGTAAATGCTGTCTAATTTTTCAGATGTATGGCTAATTTCCAGCATTATTGAATCATTTAGGCTTTTTTTGGAGTAACTTTTCTACAATTAAACTTCGTGCTTCTTCTGCCTGACACGTTTCGCCCTGCTTGTTTCCTGTGTGTAAAGTTTCATTCCAACATGTTGATCCTCTCCTCTCCTCTCCAGCCGTGTCTCGGAGCTCAGGCCGATGTAATGGATTATTTCCCGGGTTTGTGCCCCTCCTCACCCGGCCGTCTCATCCGTCTCTGTGCTGTCAATACTTGGTGGAAATATTTCCGTCATTAAATGGCATTTGGGGAAATTTCTCCCCACGTCACTCACCCTCCTCCCTCCTTCATCCTCACCTCTGCACGACTAGCTTTGAACTCGTTAACCCGTCTAATTATTTATTATAATATCAGCGATTTAACCCTATTTACCTCCCTGTGCAGACACTTATTATAAATACATCTCTCCATATCTATTTACAGGGATAACAAGTAATCATAATTATGATTATAATAATAAGAAAGGCAATAATTGTTGTGTTAATGGTCATGACAATATAGTAATAATAATAATACATCAGCATTTATATTTTTTTAACCTGCATTCATGTTACAAGCAGGAGACACCATGTTTTCGTTTTAAAGTCATGGAAATACATATTCTAAAAATAATAATTATAATAATAGTAATTATTATTACTATTAGCAATATTATGTTTGCTGTTAATGTTATTATCAAACGAATAATCTGCACTCAGTTTGTTACACAGATTATCCTAGTTTTTACTTACAATTCCACCTTTCCCACTTAATTTACAATTATGAAACTAAGCTATGACAATATTCGTTTTATAATTACATTTGCTGAGATACATTTATTTGATTTATTCTTTAAAATTAAAGAAATACCTTTTATTGTTGCTGCTGTTCTTACCGTAATTCCCTTGTCATCCACTCGCCGTCCCTTCCTCAAAAAGCAAATATAAATATGGCTTTTTCGTTTTTTAACTGTGTGTCTGATATTTTGCTTTATTTTTAGGGAGATGTTAGAAACATTCTGTTTGAATATTTTCTTATTTTTGCGGATGTTTCCTGAGTTTTCTTTGGTCCAATTCATTCCTTAAAACTTTTCGAGTTATCTTCGTGGTTCTTTGGTGAGGAATTAAGATTGTTGACGTACCATGTCAATACATTTCTCCTTTCTTTGTTTTCCCTCTTATATTACCTTGCTCTTTTTTGGAAATAGACTATTGGCTTTCTTTTATTCATCAAGGCTCTCTCCTCATCTCAACCGGAAAAAAGAAACTTCTGACTGTTGCGAGAGGCGGGTTTTGATTTTTTTTAAATGCTCTCATCCTTAATGTGTTGTCATCTGGAAAGCAATTTCGTATGATCAAAGTGCGGCTAGTTAGTGCGGTCAATATCTTTTCCAGCAAGCTTCTCATATATCGATAACCAGACAGCAGAGCCTCTCGCTGAGCTGCACGCAGGGCCTCTGAATCTGCACCCGGAGACAAAAAAAGCGATAACCTCATATATACACTTCAGAAGACTTCCTTATTAATGCAGCAGAATTATAAATTCACTGTGAGAAATGCCTGAATATTGCAGAGAAATCAACTGCAGGAACCATCAGATGCGATGAAGCCAATTGCAAATAAGTGCGCAAAACACGCGCAATTTAAGTTATTATAGCGGTGATTTAGTTATTTTTTTTCTCATCCTGCTGGCATCTCTTCCTTCCTACTGTATGACACTAAAGAGTAAATAAGGTAATTGATCGGTGGTCGATGTGGTAGCAGTGGTCCTGCGGGAAAACAAAACACCGGACTTGGACATGGTCCCGGAGTTTGTTTACTGTTATTTATGTAATTTCTGATTGCGATGCTTCTTATGTGTCTAAATTGATGATTAAAAGTCGTATATATATTTTTTTGTTTTAGTGACCCTTCGTGCAGTGCGACAACAGCACTTTCCCGCGTCTTCCCTCCCTCCCTTCCGGGTCGGAACAACCAGCGCAGCGGCAACAGACTTCACTTCAGTCCGAGAAAAGTGATCGTGCTTCGGCCTCAGGAGCATCTCTGAGGCGGGGCGACGCGGAAGTCCAGGTGGGTGAACTTCCTCCTCAACCTGCCAATATCTCATCTGCCTTTGCTTTCCCTGCTGATTTTCTTCTACATTTCCTTTATTTGTCTTTTTAAATAATTCCATTAATTGTTGCACATATTTTCATATTATGGCAAAGTTAAGTCACTTAAGGTTAAGATATTTTTGTGAGGGAGTTGTGTGTTGGAGATTTTAGATTGAAGACAGGAGCTGATTGAGATATACATTTTGACACCCTTAGATTTCAAATCTAAAAAATATCTTTTAATAACATGTTGCTGCACACAATGAAATCTTCGACACTCTTCCTGGCAGATTATGAATAAAGACTGTGATTGATTGTGATATCATGGCCAATTGTTAACATTGCCAGGCGTTCTTGTTCAGACAGTTTGATCAGATTTGGATTCAGGGTTTTTATTTTTAAAAACAGCTTTGTTTTTTCTGCGAGGCAGCAGGGACCTGTTTGTGAATAATCAAAGGTGTCAAATTCAGTAGCCCTTGGCCATTAGCCAATCACATGCAAGATTTTCCTCAAACCACTCAATGTCTGAACTCTACCTCCGGCTCTTAATCTGTCTGATTTTAGCTCCTTTGCGCACCTTCAAATGTGAGTTTCATTATTCAGCAAGCATTACAGTTTGGCTTTAGACACTTCTACCTGTTACACCCGGAGCCTATAGGCCAATTGAAGGACTCCTCTGTATCTTCACCATCTCTAAGCCTCTGTCCTGCTCCCCCCCCTCTCATACCCCTGTCGTCTCTCGCTGCCACACCTGGTAACTACAAACTTGTACACAATAATAACAGCCAGATGTATCCATCTATCTCTCCATCTAGCCTGTCGGCAGTTAGTGGAGTGGCTGAGAGACTTGCAGGCGTGAAAGGTCAGTTAATCAATGGCGCACAATTTGACAAATCCCAGCGACTCTTATCATCCTCACGGGCGTTTAGGGCCGAAAGGAGGACCACCGAGATAAATGCTTAATCCTGACTGCACTGTGAAAGAGAGAGAGAGAGGACATACAGGAGCGCTGTGAAGCAGATGGGCATGCAGACATGTCGGGAGGCTTTGAGGGAGATGGCGAGTGGAGAGAAAAATGCAAGAAAGAATCAGACGTGGCTCAAAGCAAAACTGGAACGTGAACAAATGTGCTCGCATTTGGAAATGACAGATTCTCCTTTCCTCTGTCACACAAAAAAAAAGACTTTGTGGCCTTTATATCATCAAATTCCCCTCAGGCTCGACAAGCCATGCACATGCCTTCTGGGTTGACATCGAAATCCTGGTTTGGCTCTCAGTTATGGCTCTGCTGCTGTGTGTAAAGTTGAGAAAAACCTGAGGAAAACAAAGGTGTATGAGTGGTTGAATTCTCCTGTGGCATGTTAGCCCGCCTGCAGCAGTGTGCAACCAAGAGGAAAATGAGCTTTTGTCCACAAGGCTGGCCTCTTTTTTCTCTCAGTTTTTTGAACTGCAGGGGTTTGGAAGGTGGCACCATTTATTTGCCCTTATACTTTAACCAAGGATCAGCCGAGGATGACATGACGGCAGATATTTTGTATTGAACTGAATGGCTTTTTGGCGGTTTTATTGGCATTAGGTATAATAATCTAAATTGATTGTCAACAAAGCGGATCTCTTGAATGTTGTGAGCTCTCTACGTCCGTGTCTTTTTTTTTCTTCTTCAAATGGGTGTGAGAGAGCTGCTTGAGCAGTCACAAAGACAGAAGCTCATGTCCTTTATCTCCATCTCAATAAAGTTCAGTGTAATTCGATTGAGATTAGTTGCACTGGCATGACAGCAGATCCCTAGTATTGCCAAAGCACTTAGGAGGCAATGACAGCACCACATCGACGTGCGCTAACACATAGCCAACCCCACGAGACTGGCCAACCTTGTAGAGAAGCAGAGCGAGGGAGAAAGTGAAGGATGGAGGGACAGAGTGACGGTCAAGTCAAAGAGGTTTTGGCAAAATCTCAGGATGATGAAGTTAAAGGATGATAGAAAGTTGTCCAAAAAGTGCGGGAAAAGAAGAGGGGGGGGGGGGGGGGGGGAATGACGAAGGGACCCGGATCAGAGCTGAAGCATGACAAAAAAAGATGAAAGAATGATTGAGTCGCAGGGAAAGTGATGGAGGGAAATGAAATGGAAGGAAGCAGGGAGAAAGGGCTGAGGACAGGAAAACAGTAAGATGAGGATAAAGGGAACAAGAGAGGATACAATGTTTAAGAGTGATGTACGAGAAGAGGGGAGAGGAAGAGATTTACTAGAAGAGAGATTAAGTCAAGTTGTCCCCGGTCAGTCATTAATCCGATTTAAGAGCAATTAAGGTGAGACTGATTCCTTCCTAGAGAGAAAGAAATAGATGGAGAGGCTGAAGAGAGGGGGGAGAAAGAGAGGAGACAGCGAGGGAGAGAAGAAAGGAGTGATTGAAAGAGAAAAGGGGGAAAAGAACACAGGTGTCTGAACTCTGAATGCTGGTTAGTGGACGCATTAGAAGCAATGCGATACACAAAACATGGCGACATATTTAAAACTGTTTGATGATGTTATTTTTCACTGTTGTAATATTTGACTACATGAGAATTTTAAAACAGATCCTGTAAAACTGCTGAAGGTCAAAGCGAGTTTAGGGCTAAGAGTACAAGATGTATTTAAGAAATCAGGTTTTGATGGTGGTGTCTGTCGCACACTGGTATCTTTGTTTCAATATAAGACTTTTCCCGGGAGATCAGGATCACACAGAAGAGACTCCTGACACTGTTGACAGAAGCGTAATGTGAAAGCTACCATGCAGGACCTCCAGTCTGCATGCTGGAGCTCCGATACCTGTGAGGTGTATTCCTTTGGGAGCGGAGAGTTGTGAACAAAGTTGAGTTTAAGGTGAAAGCACAGAGGCTGCTTCCAGAGGAGAAACTGATGTAGAGTGAGGGACATAGTAAAGAGATTTCTCCTTTGAGTTAAAAAAAAAAGAACAGAAGCAATGAAGGCAGCTCCCCTCCTCCTCCTCCTCCTCCTCCTCCTCCTCCTCCTCCTCTTCCCCTTCCTCCTCCTACTCCAACAAACCCCTCCAATCCCCGCTCGGTGTGCCTCGTTGTTCCAGATGTGTATCGGAGGTCTCGAGGTTGACACAGGGGTCCCTCCACTGCTGTAGCGTTTCTATGTCTATTGGGAGATTGGTGGTCCCGATAGCTCGGCCGTCTGACATGTACACAACAGTACATAAATCAAACGCACACATACGCGCACGGACTCCGTTTATCTCCCACTCAAGCAGTGCCGTGATAGCAGCCAACTCTGCATAGACTCAGAGAGAGGGAGAGGTTGTGGTCCGTCTTGTTAAGTGGGAAAGTAATGGGTAGCTGTGAGAGGTTTACTTCTGTTGCTGCCGTCTCTATTGTTCAGGCCTTCCCCAGTGTTTGTGCTTCTTTTGTTTGATGTGCTTCAACAGTATATAGCACACTCCACTGCGTCCGTAATTGCTGTTCCACCAAACGGCAGGACAGGAGTGTGTTATTATGACGCCTGTTAGGGCAAAGAATGGAGCAAATTGAAAGCTGAGGTCATGGATTTTGTGGTGCGACATTTTGGACTTCTGATTGGAAATGATTTGACAAGACTTCATTCACTGCTGAATACATCTGCTCTTCAAAAGGCATCTTACCATTACAGGGACAAATGATCTCCTTATTTTTAAATCATTTTCCAGCTTTCCTCCAATTAAGATTCTGTCTTGTTTTCCTCGGTGGCGCATCCATTGCAGTTTCTGTGTACCAATCTGCAGCCCATCAGAAGCCGCAGATTGAGAGGCCATTTGGCTGCTGTTGACAGGAGGGAGAAGCTATCGACAGGGCCCTGCCGGGGAGGCGTGTCTCGGGCCCCACGTCCAAAGCGTTTGTGGCGTTTAATACACTGTAGCAGTGGTCTTCACAGCCCTCACCCTGCATGCTACTGCCATAAGGATCAATATGCACTGGGTTAGAGAGAAATGGACCATCTGATGCACACTCAGAGAGGGGGATGAGGGAGTGAGAGAGACAGAAACAGCAGGGAGGGCTGGGACAGCGAGGGTTTTTTAAAAAAGCAAAAAGAGACGAACAGGCTGGAGAAATGGGGAAATGGCACGAGCAAAAGGAGGAGAGAAAGAAGAGAGGAAATGATTCGAGGCACGTTTTTAAAAGACATGGAGGCAGAGCGCTCAGCACGGAGATAGATAGCTCGGGAGACAAAGTGGTCAGTGGTTGAAAGAGACATTCAGCGGATAGAGAAAACAGATTGGAGTGAACGGCGATAGACAGTGAAAAAGCGGAAGACTCTAGACACAAGGGAGGATACACACAGGAAAGGAAAAAAGACATAAGGGAAGAGAAGAGTGGGAGATAGGAAGGGAGAGGGGGCGGTAGACGAAGGGAGGGGGGAGAAAAACAGAGAGAGAGAGAGTGGTGCGGGGGAAGAATGAGGAGGAAGGGAGGGGAGGGGGGTAAAATTTCCATCAGGTTTTCAATTGGGGCGGATCAATAGTGTATTAGAGCTCACCTTGACCCCGTCTCTCCCCCTTCTCCCCGGCCCAGCACACAGGCCAAGCTTCTCTCCCTCACAGCAGGGGACAGAGAGGGGGAGAGATTGCATTACGGCCTCCCTTTCTTGGACCAAAGTGGCATAAAATGGCACAATAAAAGCAAGAGCGGACAGAAAGAAAGAGGAAAACTAAGTCGCGCCAGGCAGAAACACAGAGAAAGTGGGAGACAGGGAGAGAGGGAGAGAGGGGTGAGCCGGAGGAGACACCAGCGGGTGATGTCGTGCCTGTTTGGACAGATCTCTCTGAGAGAGGAAAGCGGTCGGGGGGCCGGGGAGCGTGTGCTCGAAGACATGACTTGTTTGTATCACCACTCAAAAAAAGACAGGTTGCAAACAAAATGTATCACACACACACACACACACACACACACACACACACACACACACACACACACACACACACACACACACACACACACACACGCACGCACGCACGCACGCACGCACGCACGCACACACACACACACACACACACACACACACACACACACACACACACACACACACACACACACACACACACACACACACACACACACCACACACGCACGCACGCACACACACACACACACACACACACACGCACGCACGCACGCACGCACACACACACACACACACACACACACACACACACACACAGCACACTCTTAATACACTCAGACACCGCATAGCTTTGATAGATAGTGCTCTTTGTTGCAACATTTTCATATTGGTTGTATTTATCGTATGGTTGGTCTTCATGTCTCCATGTAGTATCCACACACACTCATGAATAATCATCTTAACACGAGAATATAAAAGTTAAAGGTGTATTAAGATATTCCTGATCACTAGGGGGGCGTTTGATTCATGCTATACTTTAAAATGAGAGCAATGTTCCAAGTCTATTTTTGTTCTGTTTAAAAACGCACGTGACATATTCTGTTTTAGCACGAAAGCTGCGGCTTCTTTGCATACGGGCCGTTTTCAGTTTGCAAGCTTCTTAGACATTGAGTTAGGTGTGAAAGTTGTAGATTGGTGACTAGAACATGTGTAGTTATAATCGGTCCAACAAGAGAAAAGCATTTGGAATTATTCTGGGTCTGGCAACACGACGAATGTTAGTCACAGACCTTTTTGCTAAATGTTGGTCTCCACCACCAGTACCTGAGTCGTTACCCTTCTTTGGAAAGCTAGAATTCCTTCTCTTGCAGCTAAATATCCAACACAGTCTCACAAAAAACGTGTACTAGCTACGTTGGTCGACAGGGCAAAACGTAGTATATTCAGAAATAACCCTCTCAAGACGTGACATGGATAAAATATTTTGTAAAAAAAAACATGGAGCTCTCATCATCTTTCGTAATATCTATCAAACTATAGATCCTACACATGCACTGGACGTGGATTTTAAAAGTACAATATAAACTTCTCGCTAGAAATGTAATCAAAAAAGCATTTTAACGGCCAAACTATCCTACAATTTAGGATTTTCCACTAAAAATAAATCGGGTGTCCGCCATGTTTTTTTTCTCACTGGGAAAGTGTGCGATCACGTGACATGGACACCGGTCATTAGAAATGAATAGGACGAAAATATTCACGTCTTGAGAGGGTTATTTGTGAGATATACGTTTTGCCCTGTCGACCAACGTAGCTATTTCACGTTTTGTTGTGCGACTGGGCTCAAATGTGTTAGATTTTTTTCCTACGTTTCTTGTGAGCCAACTAGTGCACATTTACTTTGCGCAGGCGAACTTGATGGTTGCTTTTGGTTTTGGGCTCATGAGAGCTTAGGGACTCAATCATGTTGACTGTGGGTCGCAGAAAGAAACATTGAGCTATATTTGTCTATAAGATGTGCAGAGCTGCAGCTGACTGTTAAGCCTCATTGTGTTTGATACTATACATTCACTTTTTCACTGTTTATGTTAAATAACATGAGCTATCATAATCATTTTGTAGTTTTCAAAAGGACCTACAAATGTAGCCCTTCAAAAAGTAGGTGTACCATTTTCCAAGGATATGATTAGCAAACCTGAGATTGTTGTGTTGTGCGGTGAGAATGAGTTGCACATAAAGACTCAACATGCAGGCAACCACACACACACACACACACACACACACACACACACACACACACACACACACACACACACACACACACACACACACACACACACACACACACACACACACACACACACACACACACACACACACACACACACACACACACACTGAGAGAGACACATAGACTATAAGGCTGGTAGGACACTCTCCATCACTGGAGGACAGCGAGATGTGAAGCTGTTTGAGGACAGAGGCAGGGGGCAGAGGCAGCGCGTTGATGGGGGGGAGAGGTTGAATAAAAAAAATTGATCTGTGAATTTAGCATTTAGACACAGTTTACAAGAGGGGAGGCAGGAGCAGAGGGGACTGTGCGGGGGAGGACACTTAACTTTACAATAGGTCAGCTCTACCTATTTGACTAACTGTAACACTGACACCCTGCGTTTGCATGCTGCTGTGTCGCATATACGCCAGAAAATAAAAAACACAAAATACAATTCTCCTCTCAACGATCCATCTTTGGGCGAGCGTGTGATTTAGCTGTTCAGACAGGAGCTTGTTTGGAAAAAGCGCAGACCTACGAGCAGCACCATCCTCATCTCTTCCCCACATTTCCTAATGCTGTTCCTATTGTCACCCATCCACACTCTGGTGCACAGACGCCCGACAACAACAACACACACACGTGCACGCACACTCCTATGTCTGACGCACACAGTAACACACAAACTCTGTCCCACTCGCTGAGGGGGAGAAAAGGGAAGAAAAAAGGAGAGAAAAAATAAATCGATCGCCGGGGATAGCGGTGCGCGTCGGAGAATCGTATCTTGTCAAAATAATATATTACCCTCATCCCCGCCTGATCGATGCGGTGGATTAGGGACGGAGGGCTCCCTCTCTCTCCCCTCCTCTCTCTCTCTCTC
This sequence comes from Notothenia rossii, assembly GCF_949606895.1. Taxonomy (NCBI): domain Eukaryota; kingdom Metazoa; phylum Chordata; class Actinopteri; order Perciformes; family Nototheniidae; genus Notothenia; species Notothenia rossii. Next base: position 9,250,713 of record NC_136905.1, read on the forward strand.
CCTCTCTCTCCCTCCTCGGTGCTTGGTGCAGTTTAATATTTACCTCCGTGAAAGAGCGGCCGCGACGGCTCTCAGCCCTAATTGATTCCGACACATGCGGCTCTGTGCTCAGGCTGCGGATGAGAGAGGGAGGGCCGGCTGGAATGCAGAGGGAGAGGAGGATAAAGAAAACGGAAAGACAGGAAAAAGGAAGGAATGAACATGAAAAGACAGAAAGAAAAGACAAGAGGGAGGGAGACAGGGCTGGAGGGTTAGAAAACAGAGCAAAATGTGGTGCATGCATATGTGCTTATTTCAACTGAACAACAGGGTGAACAATTTGGCAAATGCATGTGCTTATATCAAAGAGGGAAGAGACAGAACACATGTATAAGGAAGCAGAACTAAGCTGCAGGAATAAAGGAAGTTAAAGTTACTGACTGTAGTATGATAGTTGAGTTAATATACTCGGTTGCATTCCACGACTGAATTTGAGTGGTTCTAGTTCGAGTCCAGGTGGGACCTCATCTTAAAATGTTTAGTAAGAGGAAAAAATATATTTTGCTTTTTAAAGTATAAAAGACAAGAGCACAAAAAGACAGAAGGACAAAACAAGAGGGTGAATGCATATTCTTATTTCAAAGAAGGAAGACACAAAAGGATAAGGAAGCAGAACTAAGCTGCAGGAATAAAGGAAAGGGAATAAGTGAAAAGGACACTAGTGAGTATAAAAAAGTGGATGGATAAAGTTTCCAGGGTGGATAGAGAGACACGGGACTAAAGGATGGAGGTCAGAGGAAATATAGTTGGAAAGGTGTAAGATACAGATGGGAGAGCTTAAGGGCGAGAGGGATGGCAATGTACCTTGCACAAATGGTCGGGAGAGGGATGAATGGAAAGGATCGCGGAGAGGAAATGAATCAGGAAAGAACGAGGGAAACGGAGAGGAGTAGGTGGAAATGGGACAGCGCTCGGAAACGTCTCTAGGATAGCAGGAAGAGAAACGGTAGGGATGAGGGCCGAGGAGAGCAAATGAGAGGGGATTAAGAGAGCGACATGAAGATGGATAGAAACTGAGGAGTGAAACATGACGGGCGCGATGTAGAGCACCAATAAAAACGCGAGGAACGGGCTGGGAAGAAATAGGAAGGGAGGGAGGGAGGGAGGGGGGTGATGGAAATAAGAGCGAGGCGCAGAGGTGACAGAATGATATCAGGTGGGATAGACAGAAAACAGGAGTGATAGTGGAGCGAGAGGCGGGAGGTAGAGAGGGACCATATTTCCCCTTGAAGGAACCGGCCTGTCATGCTGTTCCGCCAGCTCAGAGCAGCTCTATAAAATACAGCGAGCAGGCGGGTCGTGTCGGGTGACTTATGTGTATATCTAGGCTTTGTCAATATTTCTTTCTGTCTTCCTTCCTCTGTGCTCCCCTACTGCCTTCTCGCCCCTCTGCTCTCTCTTTTCCAATTGTTCCTCAGCTCCCTCTCTCTGTGTGTGTGTGTGTGTGTGTGTGTGTGTGTGTGTGTGTGTGTGTGTGTGTCAGCTAAGTGTCTTCACAGCAGCCTTGCTCATCTTTGATCCTCTTCCCTCTATCAAGTGGGTGCAGAAGGTGTGAGTTTTGGAAGCTCCTTTGAGCGTTGGCTTGCCACCACCGCGGCACGATGTCTGCAGGACTTGGCAGGCGTGGAACCCCCCTCTGATTCTCCATTATGAGACAATAGGGGCAGGATGATGAGCCTTGCAGTTCAATTGACATCATTGACGAAGCGCCAACACAAATATTCTCACTGATATCACAAAGTCAGTCTGTAAAGTCAAAAACAAGCATGCAAAGACTGGATTATCCCACCTACACAGTCCATGTTTTCCAGTTTCTCGCATGTATGAATGAATGCATGTGTTTGTGTACGTCTGTCTCAGCCCCGATACAGAAGCACCGGGTGGTAGTCTGATTTATTCATGTGGTCCCAGGGAGGATTGCACCTCCTCTTCCTCATTTGGCATGGTTCAGTATCCTGAGTGCAGGCCTGCGGAGACCCAGGTCCATGGGGGGGCAGACTTCCTGCAGATACTCTGCCCCAGTGCACAACTGGTGGACACTCGCAAATTACCCTGCTCTACATTTTCATGTATATTCATTAAGAAAACGTGTCAAAACTTCTCAGAAGATTTCTGTCTTGACAAACATGAGAGGGTGTAGCAGTGTTTGAAATATACTTAAGTAAAAGTAAGTCTCTGTTACAACGTGTAAATGTTACTTAACGTAAAGCAAAATGTCCTTCATTCATCAAAAGTAAAACAACTAATTATGCAGAATTACTCAGAAGTGTTGTATGACAGAATATGAGATTATTCAGATTTTATGACTAACCAATTTGTAGAATGATTTTTTTTATTTTGCAAATCGTCAATGTAGAGCAAATTTGGGATCCTACTGACTCAGCATTACACAAACTTTACAACTCTTACTATCTAGTCAATACTTGGATTGTCGGAACATATATCGTACAAACACATCATTGTGGGGGAAACTTCTGAAGCAATGGAGAGTCAGGACTCAACAAGACACGAGGAGAACTGGAGCTTTGATGCCAAGCAATGACGGTTTATTTGGAGTTACGGCCGGAGAGTTGACAAACCAATTCTGAAGAACTCTTTCTGCAGCTCGAGGTTTTAACTAGTTCGGAGTGTAATAATCAACATTCTTTATCAGTGAGACTAAACATTATGGACCCTGAATCTAACTAGAGCTCTCGTCTATAGGAAAGAAAGTGCGCCAGGGAACCTTTCTTCCCTGAACAGTAAACGACCTCATGGCGGCCTGTGCTCTGTCATAGACTGGCAACAACAATGCGCCCAAGCTGCTCCCCCTTAAGAGAGATAGCAGCTATACCCAAGGCCGTAGACCTGTGCCATGGGTAAGGAGACGGTGAAGAGAGAAAACGATGAACTGGGTCGAAGGTTGAATACCTAAGCAAAATATTCTCTGACAATCATGGTATTAATGTAAGAAGTGTTGAATACACGTGGTGCAGTAAAAAGTACAGAAATACTCAAGTAAAGTACATCAAATGTAAACTAATGTACGGTATGTGATTAAATGTACTCTGTAACATTCCACCACTGAATTTTAGTTTAGCCGATACCTTGACCGCACATACCTTTTGAGCCCAGTCCGAGTCCAGGTGGGACCTCATCTTGGATTGTAGAAAACGATAGCTTTGGCCTTATAAAGTATAAGAGAAAACTGCCACCAGTGATTGTTCTGTGGATCTATTTTTGAGCTGCTAGCTACTCCATGACATCTGAGTGTCACCGAGGGAAAAAAAGAAAAGACACAGGACATAGAAGTTGCACTCGGGTGAAACATAACTTATTTATTTCTACAGAACAAGCTGAAAATTCCCAATCTATCTCCATGACTTCCTTTGTCTCTGATCTATTGGCTGTTTTCTTCCCTCTCTCTCTCTCTCTCTCTCTCTCTCTCTCTCTCTCTCTCTCTGTGTGTCTGTTCTTTATTTACACCTCTCCCGTCTCTCTGCAGTGGCTCAGGGAGCGGTAACAGAAGTGTCACTTGTCATTATTGGCCTAATTCAGTAATCCGTCATCGTGCACTCACTGTATGCAGCGCATTATATGCCGGCACAGCAGGTGTACTACGCACTGAGGTGGAGATTCGATTTGACACGCACACACAGGCGAGAGGGCCAACGGGGGCCGGGGCAGACGGGCGCTGAGTGTGTGTGTGTGGGTGTGTGTGTGTGTGTGTGTGTGTGTGTGTGTGTGTGTGTGTGTGTGTGTGTGTGTGTGTGTGTGTGTGTGTGTGTGTGTGTGTGTGTGTGTGTGTGTGTGTGTGTGTGTGTGTGTGTGTGTGTGTGTGTGTGTGTGTGTGTGTGTGTGTGTGTGTGTGTGTGTGTGTGTGTTTGAGAGAATGGGAGATGGAAACACGGATTGAAAAGATGGAAAGATTGCATTTTTTTGGTGTGCCTCGTTGAAATTCGGGAGTTTGTTGTGTCTTGATTATGTGTGAAATATTTGTCTCTACTTCAAAGTGTGTGTTCATCCATGTGCTGAGTATGTTTCACGACCCTTAAGGTCCAAGCAACCCATTCAACATCCAGTAGGGTGTTTACGTTAGATACGAATATGATCTACGGTACAAAAACAAGGCTGTTTTTTTAATGTGCTTTCGAGTTGTTTTGATTCTCAACATTTGTGTTCTCTGGACTGCGGGACTTTCCGTACCAATAATACGTTTTTCATTGGAAACGTGTTAACTTTAGGCATGCTCCAAGACTTTATTCCTGTCAGTGAAGAGATAGAAGTGATGACATGCAACGAAAACGACATTGTGTTTATGTGGTCAGCATTTTAAACCCTTAAGCCACCTTGACGCCCCCACATTTTATTATTAGATCATAAACACTAATAATAATGGACTAAAAGGAAAGACACTGGAACAGTAATATTACACACCCTTAAGGGATGTAAGAGCAGGTTAACTGGCCAGGTGTTAGCCAAGGTTTCTCTCTGTACTCTCAATAGTCTACAACAACTTAAATCCATACCAGTGTTTATCGAATTCATCCCACAGTGGTTCGAACACGATTCAAACACTAACTCTCAGAGCCTTTGTTGATGGTCCTCTTGCAACATGTTGGCCCATCAAACCCAAAGTATGGGGAAAAGCAGGAAACCATTTAAGAGCATTACAAATAGCTTTGTATTGGTGTTGGTGAGGTTAGGTAACATGTTGCTTTGGCTTTGATGACAATGTGGAAGCTTTGGATACGAAACAATAGTATGTAGCAGATGCTTGTTAAATCTTCTTCTCTTGGTCTTATATTGTATGGGTTTGTATATGAACAAATAATGTGACAAGACAGGCAGTTCATGCGTAATATAAGATAATATTGCCCAATTGATTCGTATCGCTCTACCATATATATCTGGTTGACTGGATCACATTACTCAAACAAGATTCAGGCAATTGTTGGTATGATTCTACATCCAATCTACACACTCTCATGACACTTTAGTCCGATAACGGGACCTATAGCCAAGCAATCAATTCCTTTTCCTCTTAATTCAACTATTTTGAGGTGTATTTAGGTCTATCATTCATACCTAATGTTTAGTTTGTATTGAGTCATTCCTGTCCCCCACAATTTGCAGACATTTTGTTGTGCAAATGCTTTCTGCCTGGCTGCTGTACGACACCAATTAATCATAGTGCTTCCCTGGAAATTCAGACAAAGCGGCTTGCAGTTGTTGATGACACCTTTTCGCAGCAGAGTCACCGGCTGCACTGCACTCTCTAAGGTCAACACTTGGTGCGCTTGCTGTTCAACAAAGCTGCATTTTCCCCACATGTCACACTGTATTGATTGCATACATTGCGGTAGGGTGATCCCCAGTCAAAAACAAATGGTTCAATTGAAAACGATTAGAAAGGAGAAACATTTTTTAAGGAATAGTGTCAATATCGCCTCCCTCGGGGTATGGTGCCAGCTGCACTGCACTCTGGGTAGGAGAGTTTTTTTTAACTGATCCGGAGAGGGATGGGGTTTTAGGTTTGTGATGTTGGGGCTTCCCCTTCTCTCTTTATCAACGGCAATTTGTATGTGAGCGCTCACCTCTGGGTTCCCAGTGGGCACGGTGGATTTCATCAAGGTCTTAACCCCACAAGGCTACAAATCCTGTTACCACTGTTAGTGTTTTAAACTGTTTAAACTATCAAAAAGCTCCATGTTGAATCCCAGGCTGCGTCTGAGTCACGCCCAGACCACACCGAACCGTACGGGTCTAACTGCATTTACTTGACTTTTTTCCTCTTCTGTTATTTTTGCTTCATATAACACCTGCCATTTCCACCGGTTCATCAAACTGCAGCTCTAAGCCCAATCCGAGGGGATTCAGTGCTATTGGTTTGATTTCATCATTCCTTTTTTCATTAACAACAATTTAGCAAAATATAAGAGGCTTTTATGTGATTTGACTATCCCCCAACTTTTTATCTTTGGATTCTTGTAATAGAAACCCCTTTTGTATCAGCAGAAGCTCCTGAATGTAGTGGATTTGTGTTGACTAATATTCATGGTAATCAGCACCAACACTCCTATCGTTAGGCATTAAAGTCATTACATAGTTGCATGTAGCATAGTGAACCTTTTTAAGGTCTAAGTTTAAGATGATTATAGCCTGATTGTCCAAACATTGAAATATGCCTCATTGTTGAATACAAATTACATTGACGGTGGCGTGTGGCGCAGTGGGTTAGTCCGTTGGCGTTCGGATCAGGGTTCAAACCCCACTGCAGTCAGCATGTCTTTGTGTCCCTGAGACACTTCACCCCAAATTGCTCCTGTGGGGATTGTCCACAGTATTGAGTATGTAAGTTGCTTTGGATAAAAGTGTCTAACAGGTAACATGTAATGTAACATTGAAAAGTAGTCCAAGTGTTGTAAAGTTCAAGAGTGAGGGCCAATTATTGCAAGAAAAAATACCATAAAAGGTCAGTTTACTCAAAATATAAGTCTTTGCTAATTGCCTCGTCCATAGTTCAAGATAATAGTTATTAATGCAATGTTTTCACTTTTTCAAAAGCCCTCTCCCAAAAAGCACATTTTCTTAAATCTCGCGATAACTTGTCTTGTCTTCATTAACATGTCAATTCTCGTCAGGGAAGTAGAGACACACAGGGCTGATGGGTAAACTGAGTTTGTTGGTTTATATTAATGGTTTATATTTGCCTGAAATTCAAACAAAATCGACATCTAATAAGTTGGTTATTTTTGACTTTGGAAAATGTTGCGCAGAGAAACGTTATCTGTGAGGCGTTACAGAAGTATCACCGCTCATCAACTGATAGCAGAACATGCGTAAAAGTTAACGGAAGCTATAGAAAACAACGCTACTCATTTCAATATTTACTGACCATCAAAATAGTGGGAAATGCAGATGTTTCATCCTCTGACATTCGTGCAGTCTCATCTGGTTGTAGTCCACTTTCCCCGCTGCTGAATCTCCCCTCCTTACACTCAAGGACAAACAGAAAATGGGTGAGTCACACAATGACCTCATTTTGTTGGCATTCAGACATAACTGCATTACAAATAAAGAATAATATGAAGATGTTCTGCTTATAGAAACATTAGCTCTATAATTGATTCTCAAGCCGACTGCTAAGAGACCTGAAATTGATTTTATTTATCGCGGTTGGATGCCTGATGATGATCACCGACTGAGGTTTATTTTCCATTATATGATCAGAGGCAGTCAATACGCTCAATAACCCTCCACTCATCTTCTCCCTGCTTCAGTGCCATAAAGTGTTCTTCCTGAATAGATATTTAAATCCATTCATAATTATGATATTTGTGCAATATCATCCATAAATGATGATAAACCAGCCTGGAATGATGTGGTAAATAACAGACTGCAAAGGAGGGGAGAAAATGAGTTTAAGGAGGGAAAGAAGTAGCAAAGTTGTAAATATATAATCGAGGAAAAGGAGGAGGGAAGTAAGGAAGGAAAGTGTTTGAATTATTATCCTGTATATGCCTGAGTGGACATGAGACAGAGAGCAGGGGGCGATATGGCGAGTTGTTGAAGAAAAGATGAGAGTTGAGCCTGAAGGAGTGGAGGAAAGAGAGGGGGAGATAAAGATGGAGAGGGGAGGGCTGATGATGAATGGATGGAGAACAGGGATAAGAGACGGAGCAGCATGAAAGAGTGTAGATACGGTGCGCGGTCCCGCTCCGAGGATGATGAAACGTTAATTAAAGTAAACGAGCTACCTGAGCTCCCGGCTCACCCCCTGTCACACTCTGTCAGGAGACAGAGAGAGGGGGGGGGGGGGGGGGGGAGGAGGGGGGGACATTTGACTGAACAGAGGAGAAGTTGGGTAATCCAGCTGTGGCTTTAGTTCAAGGTTGATTTCTGCCACAGTTTCAAGCAGGTGGACCGATAGTTATCACTGGGTTTTATTACGCTATGTTATACACAATGTATTTTAGGTGAGACTCATTATCAAGCTTCCTTTATGTGTCCCACATAGGGGGAAATGTACATTGTTACAGCATATGTGAAGAATACAAAACACTATTAGATAAAGGGCATGCACATAATATTACATTATAAATAAAAGTTATTCCAATTTATATATTGCACAACAGTGGTGTTGCAGTATTTGTTTTAGTTTTTTTTACATTATTTATTTGGTGTAATTACTCAAACAGTGGCTCTTATGAGCATGTTCCTCCACTTCTGATGGAAATGTGCATTTGTTTTAATTTAGATGTTCACCATATCCATTGAGCTCTGTTGCAGTGACGTTTACAACTTATAGGAACTTTATATGCACTTTTTACATTCATGTATCACCTATCAGTAATTAGAAAACACACGTTTGACAAGAGCCTAATTTCCCAATCGGATTTTTCTGCACACATTTAGGTCTCTGCCTTGTTTCCCGTTCGGTCCACGCTACATTTATCCGCCAAGATCACCTTTGTTTCTTTTTGTAATGCTCATATTCATTCAATTAATCTGGGCTCTAATTTGTTTATATATTTATTTACTCGGTCTCGCTATCACTCTCTCCTTTTTTTTCATCTCTCTCCAACGATTATCCTGGCGTCTAATTAGAAATCGATGCGGCTGGGCCGGCGGGTATTTGCAATGTGTTTGTGGACGTTGAGAACAATTCCCGGACAGAAAAGACTGAGAGAAGAAAGGGAAAAGAGAGGAAGAGGAAACGCTACACTGCACTGCACAATTCACACACACACACACACACACACACACACACACACACACACACACACACACACACACACACACACACACACACACACACACACACACACACACACACACACACACACACACACACACACACACACACACACAAATTCACACATATTCTGACAACCGGCTTTACTGCTCGCAGCTATTCTTCTTGCTAAAAAGCAGTAGGCTAAGTAAAAACAGAGAGAGAGAAAGCAAAAATGGAAGGAAAAACAAAAATGAAAAGAAAAATCATTTTTTAACGACTGACGCGATGGGATTTTTTGCAGAATTGTTGAGGAGTGTTTCCTCGTCTTTTAGGAAAACAAACACATCTCTGAGTGGAAAAGTCCTTCAGATGTGATGGCCTGCATCTCACCCCGCTGTGCCAAAAGTCAAGCAGCCAATTCACCAGGAAGTTAAGAACATGCACTCAATATAAGTGCAAATTAATATTTTATAATAAGTAATAGGCCTACGTTTTATTATTATAAATATGATGCGATAATAATGCATGCACGTTATTATAAGGAGCCTGTAGGCCTCCATATGCAACATCGCGCGAATCATTTGCACATTAGTCCACATTTATCAATCTATTTGTCTATTTTGTTAAAGGTGTATTGCATTAATATTAAGTAAAAACCACTTGAATTATTTTTTTTAGCAGTTTTTCCTGATGAAGTTTTGTTAGTGATTTCCCGATCTGTCCTTTACATTTTGCCTCTTAAAAATACCTGCGCACGTGGGGACGTTTACACATTAATGGGGACATAACTTGCCACACTTAGAGTGATCTGTGGCACACATGTCCTTCCTCTTCCTCCCTCGTCCTCCTCTTCCTCTCCGGCGTCTTGTCTGATGCTCACGCCGAGGCAGAGTCGCCTCCTCTCCGCCGCGTCCCGTGGAGACGAGTCGGTGTAGAAGCGACGGGTTAGCGCCATTACCGGAGCCGATCGAAGCTAACCGGATTAGCAGCTGCCAAATGAAAAAAGAAAGTGTAGCAACCAAGTGAAAAAAAAAAATGTAAGGAATGAGAGCCTCGCACTTTTATTAGTTCAGCTTTACACCACGGTGTGTTTACCGTCTGTGCTCTGCGCTTTATTGGCTCCAAACATAATCTGTTTTTCAGACGCTGTTTCTCTCTGTGTTCTCTGTTCATCATCGCAAACGAGATGCATCACTTTCCCGTGTGTGTGTGTGTGTGTGTGTGTGTGTGTGTGTGTGTGTGTGTGTGTGTGTGTGTGTGTGTGTGTGTGTGTGTGTGTGTGTGTGTGTGTGTGTGTGTGTGTGTGTGTGTGACTTCATGGCTGCACCAGTCAGGAAGTGTCGTATCGGGAAATACAGTGTTGGAGTGTCACCCCCCTCTGCATGATGAGGACAACTGAATAACTTGCTTTTTCTCCTTGTTGCTTCACATTTCATCAACCCCTGTGATGCTTTACTTTACTTGTGCCAAAACCATCAGTCTGGGCTCCCTGTTGTGTGTGTGTGTGTGTGTGTGTGTGTGTGTGTGTGTGTGTGTGTGTGTGTGTGTGTGTGTGTGTGTGTGTGTGTGTGTGTGTGTGTGTGTGTGTGTGTGTGTGTGTGTGTGTGTGTGTGTGTGTGTGTGTGTGTGTGTGTGGTTTTGCACTTGTGTGTCTTTGTTGCTCTGTGCAGTATAGCAGTAAGTCATATGTGAGGCTCTATCCTTGCATTTTATGTCAATCTGTCTTTCCATCTTGCACGCTCATTAAACGTCCTCTGACACACACACACACACACACACACACACACACACACACACACACACACACACACACACACACACACACACACACACACACACACACACACACACACACACACACACACACACACACACACACACACACACACACACAGTCACACACACTCTATCTCTTTCTCTCAGTCTCTCTCCCTCTCCTCCTTCTTCTTCCTCCGCGCCTCACGCTCCCCTTGCCCGTGGCTATATGATCGTGAAAAATGTGTTTACAAAACTCGCTCTCTCGCAGATCAAACCGTACGGACGAATCAAAGACTTTGGAGAGAGGAGAGAGAGGCAGAGAAGAAGAGAGAGAGAGGCAGAAAGAGATAGAGAAGGGGAACGAGCAGAGGGTGTGTAGAGGCCTCATAATTTTAAAATTCTCTGTGTGTTATTCTCTTGTTTTTCTCCTTGTGTTTGTGTGTGTGTGTGTGTGTGTTGATGTCTGCCTGTATCTCCTTTGGTAATACAATATCTGTAAGGCCCCCAAAACAACTATCTGCGTCTCACAGTTAAACATGAGATAATGCAATATTGATGTCTCCTTGTCTTTGCTATAACGCAATACTGGGTCCATTCTGCCTGGACACACTAACATGGGCCGATAGTGCCCTCGCACTTAAAATAATGACTGTGATCCTGTAATACATTTTAGAGGGAAATACCAAGTCCCCAAAGGAGTAGGGTTAGTGAAACCAGAGGAGTTGAACATACTCCCGGAGTAGCATCAGGTCACATTTCAAACAAGTATTCAGCAGGAGACGCACAACAAGTCTAGATAGGACGTCATTATTTATCATTTGTGCCGCTTTGGATATCTGAAAAAAGATCATTGAAGATGCTGCAGGTTGACCCAATTTCAAATATTGCCGTCGTGAGTCCTTTGTGTCCTCAAACCAACGCGGAGTCAGAGATCGTACTCTTACGGTTAATCAGATTTTTGTGCTTATGATTAATTTTCTACCTTGTGAATTCATTTGAAATATGTCCTAATGCATCAAATTGACCCCCAGTATTGATCAAAGTTGATGGACTGTGTACAAATCAGGAATTCGAACCGAAACAACCGCAGGACATTGTCATTCTCACGTCTGATATGTAGTGTTTTAGAAATATTTTAGTGAAATGATTACAAAATTAACCCAACAAGAGGCAATCTGAAAGCAGAAAAACGTAGAAGTGGACAAAAGTTGGATGAAGTGAACAAATCGTGACTTTTTCTGGAGAAATGCAGAGCCTTTGAAAAGTGTTGATACCATTTGCTGAAGTTTTAGGATAAGTCTTGTGCTGACATGGTCTGCAACTTCTGTCAATTAAATAAAATACATTTCCATTCATTTAGAAATATAAAAAAAACTTAAGGTCAGGCTATTTTGGAGTTTTCAGTATGAAAGGACTTTCTTTAGGATTATCTTGATGAACTCCTGTTGTGTGTATAACAGATATGTGATGTTTTTGTGAGAGGAGAGAGGGTCCACGATAATGAGACAAGGACACGATAAAGTCATAAAAAAGACAAACAGTGGGACACAGGAGGGGAGGAAGAGGAGTGTCAGTTTTAAGCTGAGGAAGGGGGTAAAGGGTGAGGAGAGGGAGGGAGGGAGGGAGGGAGGCAGACAGACAGGCTGGGGTAGCGATTATAGCGGGGTTTATGTATGAGCTATTGATTGAGTCGGTGGTGACTTCTTGAGTGGTTAATTCGGGAAGTGAGAGCGATAGAGAGAGTAACTCACTGACCAGAGGGAGGGGCGGGGGGCGAGGGGAGAGATAGAGAGAGCATGATGAGGATGAGTAGAGAGAAAGAGGAGAGCATTTCCTCGGGTAAAAGAGTGTAAAACAACACACTGTTTGTCACGGATTACGTTGTGGTTCTTAGTGACTAATAAGGTTGCTTTTAACCCTTGAGGCTTTGTGGACATTTTCACTTGTTGTTTTGGGTCCCACAGAACCCATAGCTATTCAAGTAAAATGGATTATACCACTTCTGATTGCCACAATTACACGTAAAGGGGACTAAATACAGAAATGACAATTAAGCATGTACATTTCCTGTTCCTTTATTTGTCCCGCAGAGGGAGAGTTACATACAACAAAGAGACGGTACAAATAAAGACAACATTCAAATAGTATAAAGAAAGGTGCAAGCAGACATTAATACAAACAAATCTAATAAGAATCCAAAGTAGAAAATATAAGTCATATTATTAAAGTGTAGTGGGTTTGCTATGGGCTATGCGTGAACCGAAATGTATTGTTTTTGTTTGGAAAAGTAGTTCAGAAAGAGAAAAATGGTAAACACGTCATCATAGTTACTTATGTTTGGGGTCAATTAGACCCCAGAGAGGTCAAACCCGTGACCTTGGTCATTGATGGACCTCTTATGAATAAAGCTCCTTTACTGACAATCACATGGTGCACATGAAAATCCATTTATGTTTACATGTGTTTCACAGCTAACTCCAGTTCCAAATGACATTAACAAGCACTTTTCATTCAATTAAGTCTATAAGGTATTGAGGTAATATGACTTTATTAGGTATTTTCATTGGTCTGTTTTAAGGGGCCCAGTTTCTCCATGACTGTAAATAGAAGATTACACTTCAAAAACATTGTTATGAAGTTCATACAGTGTGTAAACTTCAATTTCAGTGAGCAGACTACAGAGCAAACTCATTACCGCTTTTATTATTAATACATTTTTCCAAAGACATATTTTCGTTGACATTTACGGTTTCCCTTTAGAAGTATCTAAGCAGCTGCTTTTAAAATCCTAAACGATTTGTCTCCATATAAGGCCACTTCTGTTGCCTTTTACAAACTGCTCTTCTCTCTCTCTCTCCCCCCCCCATCTTACCCATAAACAGGCATACACACACACACACACACACACACACACATACACACTTCTTTGGTCTCTATAGGCGTGAAGTTGAGCCCTATAGTACCCTCATCTGTTCACTGGAAACAACAGATGGTTTCCTTGTTCTCACTGCATCACCTTGTCAGAGGAAGTCAAAATCAAAAGCAACAACTTGAACTAGGAAGCAAGGTAACGTGTGCAGCACCTGCGCCTGTGTGTGTGTGTGTGTGTGTGTGTGTGTGTGTGTGTGTGTGTGTGTGTGTGTGTGTGTGTGTGTGTGTGTGTGTGTGTGTGTGTGTGTGTGTGTGTGTGTGTGTGTGTGTGTGTGTGTGTGTGTGTGTGTGTGTGTGTGTGTGTGTGTAGCTCTGGTGTGAGGAAGTGTGCGAACTGAAGGATCTCTATTACAGCCTATAGATAGATTGGTTATTATTCTAAATGTGTCCAGTGCATATTGCTCGCAGCTTCGTTAGTAATGCATCTCTCACAGTTTGTTTGCTGATAGGATATCCTGCAGTCCAATTCCCTAAAAGCTGCGCAGGCTACGTGGGTTTTGCGTAAATACGTGTGTGTTGCATGTGTGTGAGTGAAGGTCAGCTCGCCGGCGCAGTTTCTTTTCCTATTTCTCTTCCCTCTCGCGCAGGTTTTGATCTCTCAGCCGCGAGATCAAAGGCGCTCTCTGGCTATTAGTCAGCGCGAGCCATTGATCCCTCATCGATCCACGCGAGACACAGCCGCCCCGTGAACACCGCGCGAGGCTCCCCAAAGCTCCTCCCGTGCGAGAAGGAGAACGTAAGAGAGGGAGTAGTAACGTGTGTGTGTGTGTGTGTTCGTGCGTGTGTGTGTGTGTGTGTGTGTGTGTGTGTGTGTGTGTGTGTGTGTGTGTGTGTGTGTGTGTGTGTGTGTGTGTGTGTGTGTGTGTGTGTGTGTGTGTGTGTGTGTGTGTGTGTGTGTGTGTGTGTGTGTGTGTTCTAGAGCCAAACTCGAGCTTTTTCTTTGCCGCGGGACATGAAACAATGAGGCTCGAGCCGGTTTTAATAAAGCGCGCTTTCCCTCCTTTCAACTCTGGCGCGAGGCGGACGAGCCGGCAGCGGAGAGCGATCGATAATTAATGACGATGAATAATTTAACCCTATCGATTGATACTTTTTCTTCATCCTTTTCCCCCTTCTTTTCCTTATTTTCTTAAGGCCGGCACACTAATACCGTTTCACGAGCTCACATCCTCATCTCCACTCAACTCCTCTTAAACTTGTTGGAGTTCTCCACCTTTCGTGAAACCCTTAAAAAAATCCTTATTTATGAGAAGATACAGTTTCCCATTTGTGACACGTGCAGTCTAAACTTTACCCAAGACTCGACCAGAGCTCTCAAACTTCTACATTGTTGAACATGGTCTTCAAAGAATAGGAATTTTGATTTCAATTATTTGTATTATTGTCAACAAATCCAACAACCTCTCAAGTGTAGATGCTTACCCTCTGTGCCACAGGCGTCCATTGTGGTCCAAAAAAGTACTAACAACACATAAATGAGCCCCACTGGTGACATTTTCATAAACTATAATGAACATGGTAGTGTATTATGAATCTATCCCTCACACTTCTGTTGACTTAAACATACACTGGGTCATCAAATGTGTATCAATCCGCAGCTGAAAATAGTCCCCATTAAATCCACCTGTTTGGGCAACAGTTATAAAAGTGTACTTACTTGTTTTAAAGAATTGCCTAGATTAACTAAATATAACATTTGTGACCAACCTTTAAAGGTGAATATCTTCAGTATAGCGACAAATGGACAGACCTAATGGGTTAATCTGAAGGTATTAAAATACAGACTAATACATGGATTGCCAGGAAGAGAACTATATAACAACCCCGTTCTCTTGGCGTTGAAGCAGAGGTCTGTTATTAGACCAATTTTGTTTATTGATTACAAAAATTGCAATGTTGGACATTTCTCTGTTGTCTAGCGGGGTTTTTAATGTTTGTCCTTTAAACCTCACATTGGTCGCTAAGTCGCTACATACCTGCTGGTACATGTATTTTTCAAGCTGTATTTCTCTAAATATTGTTCTATGTTGGTGGTTCTGCCGTCTGAGAGGCTCTCTCTGTGGAAAGGGCTCAGTATCTCTGCCCCTGCAGTGTGGAGTAATGGCTGCTCTGTGGGAGAATGGTCACAGAGCCTCAGTTTTCCTGTATCTATACATCATGGTTAAATATCTGACAGTACTGCACTGCTGTCTGTCCCTATTACAGTGTAGCACTGAATTCTCACTCTTTCATATGACAGTATGATATACTGCAGGGCTCAAGGTACAAAGGAAGAAAAGTGGAAATTCAGCTACAATGAAAGTCCCCATGTTGCCAGTATGTGTTAGTGGATGCGCATCTTCGACTCTTAACACTGATAACATCTGTTTTTTTTTCAAGCAATCACTGTTTAATTTAATTAAATGATGTGTCTACAAATATAACACTTTCAATGGATGACAAAGGGATGACTTAAGAATAACTTATTCCTTTAGTCAAAAGGTGCTAAGACAGACAAGTAACGTACAATGAAATATAAAATATTTAACCCAAAAGAACATTCTCACTCTTTAATTAAGTGTCCCAATTCCATGGTTAGTAATATCCAACAAAAGGCTTAAATAGTTTGTTTTGAAAAGTCTGTTTTGTTTTTATTTTTGAAAATTGTTTACTAGTGAACTAGAAGGGCAAATAATTTAGTTTTGGGTTAACTTAGAGTAAGATAATGTATTCAAAGTCAAAAATGTTTCATTCAGACATATCTAATATCTAATATCTCATTCTCTTATATCATGGGAGAACCATTCTCATTCAGTTGTGCAAAAACAAAATAGCTACAAATGATCGGCTGGATTTTGTCGAGATAGGTAATGGCGTATTACTTTCTGTATAACGTTGTGAGGTCCGTAAATATTTGTCTGAATGGCAAAATAAAATTAAAAAAAACATCAACATTTTTGAAAATAGATGAAGCTAAACCAGAAGACGATTAGGCCACTATATAGTGATCAAATCTGCGTTGACTTTCCTCTTTAACATTTGGATGGACAGGTTCTTTTTCCGTCTTCCTCCTGACCAACCCTCCCCCTCCCCCTCCCTCTCTCCCCTCCTCGTTTCTCCTCTCTCCTTCTTTCCATCTCCTCTAACAAACCCATAGCAGAGTCCCTCTGTTCTTCCACCCTGAGGCTGACCAGTGTGTCAGAGCTAACCAGGGAGAGGAACAGAGAGAGAGAGGGAGAGACAGAGATAGCAGGAGAGAGGCAAGTGAAGAGAAAGGGAGAGAGAAAGTGGGTTCAGTTGGGCCTTTTTCAGGGGCAACCGAAAAAAAAGGGAAGATGAGACAGATGTTCAGAGCCCGTTTCATCTTGTGGAAAAAGGCCAGACTCTTCGTGCCTCTCATATTTTTCTATCTTTTTATATCGTGACCCATCACTCTTTCCTTCTTTAGACAGCACTGGAGATATAATGTTGCCTGCATGTCAGTGTGCCCCCCCTTTCCTCCCTCTACCCCAGTCACTCTGCAGAATTTCAAAAACATAGTTGGTACTTCACTGTTTCCTTTTCACTCCCGTCAGTGGCCTACTAACCTCCGCGGCAACGCTTCTGCTGACGGGCTGGTGCTATAGATTACCCGCCTGGCTGCAAACTTGCATCAGTGTGTATCCGTCAGTCCTGCTCGGGAAGAAGATGTTCCAAATATGTTTCTCTTCAAACCTGAAACCCGTGGACTCTAATGAAACACACTCAGATGTTCTTGGACAGTAATAAGTGGCACATCACAGAACACCAGTTTTAACTCAAAGTAATGACACTTGTGATGACTTTCCACGTGGTTATAGAAGACCTTATACTCCCAATTATGAGCATATCTAATAAGGCTTTCATCGTGTTATATTGTGAATTAGAATCAGCATAAAGGCCATTATACAGTATGACTCTTAAACTCATAATAATTGTGTGCAATAAAACTAAAGAAGTGCTTTACAGGCAACAGATAAGAGAAATCAGACCAGATAATAACAGGGGCAATGAGTGCAAACTACATACATTATCAAATCAAGATTGAATCAGCCATTAACAATATATTCATATTTAGAAAGGATGAAATTACTAGAAAATGACCACTTGACGAACACACTTCGTTTGGCTGAGGAGAACTGCATAATCAAGTGGTGGTTATTAAGACAAAATAAATACAAATAGTGTAAGGGACACATTTGCATTGTTCAGGAGTTGGTTTAAAGGAAACAGAACCAAAAGGACTTACATTGACTATGTGGCCAAAAAGCACAACCTGAATGCTATTTTTCAAGTGTGGAAGAAGTAAAGTCACAATATCAACCTTAGTGTGATAATATGTTGAGGTTGTGTTTACAGCTTATTTCCCACAAAGTCCAGACATAATCCTCTTTAAAGGTTGTTTAAAAGGTTGAGTCTTTTTGTGCTAATTGGAAGTTGAGCATCGCACTTAATACCCTTTTTTTTTTTTTAGCATTCTGAATGTATTACCAGTCCCTTGTTATTTTGAATAATTGCTTCTCTTATTACAAAGCAAATATCAGGATCTTTCTTTTTGACTTCCTCTAATACCCTTTGAGCCTCGACCAGCCTTGACTGTGAGTCCTTGCGTCTTCGTGATGTCCTAAAGACAGCAGAGGAAACACTGTCCCTAAAAACATCCGATTGATTCCACTGCCTGAATGATCAAAAGCCTCTGACTAACACAACACACCAGAGAGACTCACAACATGTGAGGTTTCCTTTGAGCGTCGAAGGTGCTTTTGTCAACATGTGACTGTACAGTAACTCCAAGCCCCTTTTGTGTGTTTTCCACTATTGTCACCGGTAACTGTGTGATCCATCATCCAGACTGAGTTCTTATCCGTGGCCTTTTGTGCGAGAGGAGTCCTTTTGTTTGTGTCCACTGTCGCTCTGTGTTGCAATTTTTTTGGTCTCAATCAGTCCCATCTTTTACTAAACAAAGTGCATTCTCTCTTCCAGCTCACCGAGATGTGTGTCTCTGTCGATTCAGTCAATATCTATGGGCTCCATGTCTTATTCTGTGTGTGTGTGTGTGTGTGTGTGTGTGTGTGTGTGTGTGTGTGTGTGTGTGTGTGTGTGTGTGTGTGTGTGTGTGTGTGTGTGTGTGTGCTACCTGAGCTACCTGTGTATTTGTGGCATATCTGGTGTGTGTTTACCGTGCAATCCATTACAATCTGTGAGCAGCGTCTGTATCTGACAGTCAGTGCATGCATGTGTGTGTAAGAGTGTGTGCGCACCAGGAACAGTATTCCCTGGGCTGCTAGTTATAATGTTTCTGGGGGTGATGGGGGGAACTTGAAAGCCCTGCGCTGCCCAAATCAAAACTAACAAGGAAATGATGGGGGCTCCTTTATCTCCTCTCTGGCCTGGGGGGGCCGAGGGGGGGCGAGAACGAGAGACTGGGGAGGGAGGAGAGGAGGTAGGAGGAGGAGGAGGAGGAGGGGGGTGGGGGGGGCTGCCTGGCTTCCTCTTTGATTTGTAAAAAATGCATTACCTCCGAAATCAAACGGAAAATTACTGCGCCGAAGCAAAACACACAGAGCAGGAGAGATGGGTGGGGCGGGGGAGCAGACGGAGGATAGGTGTGTGTGAATAGAAAGGAGGTGGGAAAGAGGAAGGGAGGATTCACCTGTGTAGTTCCGCTGTCGGAGAGGGAAAATGGATATAGATGTAGGCGGTGTGTAGGTGGTGCGAGAGGGGCCGCAGAGACCCTGTCAGAGGAGCTCACGTATACACGATCCTCGGAGGAGACCAGTTTATACATGCTGTGTGCCGCCAGAATATGGCAAATGAAACATATGATGCAGTATTGATGACCTGTAGCCCACAGGGAAAAGGAAACTTATAGATTACTACCTCGAACACAAAGAATATCTTATTTTTTAAAGACCCGTACCACTCTCCACTGGGGCCGGCGTACGGCTTGTATCGAGTTTTAATAGAAGGACATACGTTGTGGAAGAAAGACGTTTGTAATGGTGTGAAGGCCAACGTGTGTTTGGATATCCTGCCGGTACGCTGAATACAAAATGATCTAACAGGTTAGTGTAGTTTGGTGGAAATATTCCCGGAGCTTTTTGTGAAGCCGTTGTTATCTGAACCCTGGTGATAACTTTGACTCATTATGGGAAAACGAGCGCAGGCAGAAAACACAAGGCTGATGGAAGAAGATGAAAAATAATAAGAAGTGATAACGTGAATGATGTGGGAACACAAATAATATGTGAGTGAGATGAGGGTGAACGCCAACTCTATATTTGAAGACAGAAGCTTGAAAACAAGAAAGATGAATAGAGGGAGGAGAGGGGCCACAATCCAAAGGCTATAGCAGGGTGAGAGCGAGCGGGAGAAAGATGGAAGGAGAGTCGGTCAGAGAGAGAGAGAGAGAGAGAGAGAGAGAAGTGCCTGGAGTTAGCAATAATAATTTATACAAACACACCTTAATAATTCACGTTCCATTTCGATGCTGGAGGGAAAATCCAAAATTCACAGAGCATAATTAAACAGAGGCAGAGAGTGGAGGCAGAGATGGAGAGGCAGCATTAAAGATATGAGTGGAGCAGCAGGGCATCTCTTCCATCGGAGCTTTGTAAAACAACCCTGATCAAACTGTGATATCCAAACTCCATCCCGTCTCTCTGTGGAAACAATGAACCCTCCTCACGTCCTCCTGTCAGCAGACGTCTTTATGCATTTATTTCCGTGACAGTGTCGTCATTAGCTGGCATTTGATGCACACGTTATTGTTTGGGATGGGTTTGGATCACAGCTCGCGTGAGGTACTGTGACAGATGAACAGTTTGTGTCAATGCTTTGATGCACACCTGTGGTGCTCCCATAGGTGTGAAGACATAGAAACTAAAATGTATTAAACTATTCAATTAACATTACAAATATGTTTTTTGTTTATTTTTTTAAATAATGCACTCGCTCTTATAATAGTTGGGTTCATTTGAAGCGAATGTAACTGTTGTAAGTCACTTTGGATAAAAGCTTCAGTTTAATGTAATATAAGAATAGATTCATTTTTTGTTCACCCTTATCTCACGCAGCTGTTTATCTTTTGCATATTTCGGTCCTGTATTACATCAAACTACAGTATATTTGTTGATGTGGTCACTTCATATAACCTGGACTCGTCTAAAAATGTATCAATCAGAAACGGCTATTTCATTACCAGTGCTGAAATGAACTGAGACTGTTAAAAGGTATTTTTCCATGTTCTGCTACTTTATACACTTTGTTGCTGATCTTTTAGGAGCTTAAAACTAATGCAGGAACCAGAAATAAATGACACCATGAAGAAGAAAATATTATTTGTATAGGTGTTGATTCAACTCAATGGCTGTAGTCGTGGTGCGTGGTACCGAGAAGTGTTTCTCATGCCCATTACAAACAAAGCCTTCCTTGTGGTAATGCACCTAAACAGAACACATGAAGATCTTCCACCTAATGTAAAGTTTAATTTGAACAACCCCACCAAGGAATAGCCAAGCCATATTATATATTAAAAGCTCTTATTTTAATGTTTAATATGGCCCAACTATACCTTGGTTTTCAAAAGTAATTCCTGTTCATACATTAAATGCACTATAGGGATGTCCACCATGTTGCATCAGACGCAGCCTCAGGTGGCCAGACAAGATCACATCCATCAAACACCTGATCTCTACCAAAGACATATGAAACATAACCTTCATATTTCACATCGATTTAAGGTATGATTTTGAACTGATATTGCGCCCTTAGACCATTATGCAATACCTCCATTTTCAAAGTTTACATTCTGCAACTTTTTAACTCTCTGAGATAAACCTGCTGGGGTTTCCAGGATGCACCAATTCAGATGTAGAAGACAAGTTATCATATATAAACTTTTTCCCTTGTTGTCTTGTCTTTGTGTTGCAGGTGTTGTGGAGGTATGGACTGTAACTGCGTCAGTGACCTGCTGATCCCCCCGGTGCCCGCTCTTTGGACGCCAGGTCAGTCCCACCATCAAGCTCGTGCAAGGGGTACTATTCTTTCATTCACTCAGTTCAACCTAAGAAGTGTTTTTTGTGTTCAATAAATCTACTCACGCATCTGCACACACCTTCAAACATACCTCTGGATTTAGACCCAGGTCAGGTGTTTCAACTGGGGCTAACCAAAAAAAAGCCAATCCAGTTATAATAAAACATAATCATGAAAACATGTTGAAATTGATCTTAAACTTTCAGCCATTTAAAAAAAAAAAGAAGATAACCATACCCACACACACACTGGTAAACAAATCCACTCTCTGGTAGTAATTGGTTGTATATCTAATGTTTTTACGAGGCTAGTTATTGCCAGATTCACTTTGGGATCGGTCAAAAAGCTGCTTAAGTCTGTCTATGATGTGCATACATTCGGGCCGGGCAGCATCAATCAGAGCTCTCCCGGCGAGCTGTCATCGTCCCGCTGACCAATCTGTTGAGGCTAGAGGGCATTAGCGCAGACTAACACTGCTCAAGGCACGTGCTGTGATATTAAACACATCATCCCTCACCTCCATCACTCATCAGTCATTCAGACAGCGATCCCCCGTGGCAAACAGCGGGACAAATGACAGGCCCTAACCTCATCCTCCCCTCTTTCCTGCTCCCTCCGTCCAGGGATCGCCTTTCCGGACTGGGCCTACAAGCCGGAGTCGAGCCCCGGGTCCCGACAGATCCAGCTGTGGCACTTCATCCTGGAGCTGCTGCAGAAGGAGGAGTACAATGGGATAATCGCCTGGCAGGGGGAATACGGAGAGTTCGTCATCAAGGATCCCGACGAAGTGGCCCGGCTGTGGGGGGCCAGGAAGTGTAAACCCCACATGAACTATGACAAGCTGAGCAGGGCTCTGAGGTAAATTCAACATTCAAGGCTTTTATTTTCATGTGTTTAAGTAAATAGAATATAATAAAAATAGTGCAGAATATTTTATATACAAGTAATTGGAATATTGATATGAGTTGCAAACAGATGCATGTTATGGATGTCCTTTCAAAAGTTCAGGTGTTTAACAGTCTTATGGCCTGCGGGATGAAACCGTCCCTCAGTCTGGTGGTTTTAGACCTGATGCTGAGGTACGTGTTTGTTGACTGTCGAGCACTTTTTGGAATCGGATAAATCAAGATGTTTATCACACGCCGGTTTACATAAATTGTTTACTCTTGTTTGGCTGAATCCTCACTTAACGTCTCGCTTTTTCATGTCGGTTTAATGGAAAGATAAAGGTGGGACGTCTCCTGGGGAACGTCAATACCCTCAATTTCTCCTTATCTGTGGACATCCTAATGGAAAGTTCACCATTGAGCTGCCAAATAAAAAATTCAATAGGGATTTCAAAATTAAGCCGCTGTCTGAAATTGCTTGGACTTCTTCTGCGGGAATGAGGAACGTGGGGGAACTGCTCGGCTACAAACTTGGCGAATATGATTAAAATAATACCGCTCACACTCCATACCTTCAGCGGTTTATACCCCCAACCACACACACAGTATTCTTATGCAAATACACACACTGCCCCGACTTATTCCCCCCCCCCCTCCCTCTGCTTTCCTTTGGCCTCTCGTTAATGGGGGCTGTCGTCAGAGTCTAATTGTTATGAATTGGCTGGGGCCACAATTAGCCTTCTTAATTAGCCTCACTTAATTGCTCAATTAAGGGCCACGGCACAATTGCCACGCAAAGCAAAACACGTACCCTTCATTGCACTGTGGAGACGCTGGTACTCACTGTTCGTTTAAATCGTGCGTCTGCATAATGAGCCGTAGTGTTTAACGCTGAGGTTGCCCTAATGCATTCTGTATTCCGTGTGGTCACTTCAAAACTAAGAAACTCTAAAGAAATGGCGTCCGAGATTACAACTTCTACCTCGCGATAGGACGGAGTCTCGGCAGGTTTTTCAATTTGCGAAGTCCCCCCCCCCCCACCCCCCCTCCTCCCCCCTCTCAGCTCCTTCACCTGAGCCAGATGGCGCCATGTTTTGCCTTTACTGTTGATCAAGCCTGCTTCCTGGCAGACTGTACGTTTTGACACCTCTGTGGGTGGCACAGGAAACGGCATGACGACGGCGCTACATGCCCAGCGGGAGACACCTGAGGTCGTTACCGTGGAGACTCCTCTTGTTGTCTTAGTAAACGTGCTTTGCCGTTAAAAAAGACAGTTGCAGCCTCTCCGTTACAATTATATTTACTCTACTAATCACTTGGGTTGGATTTCATGTCTCAGAGCCACATGTGCTTGTGATGATTCAAATGTAAGCACATCCATGCAAAGATTCAGAAACCGACTTTCACCTTAACTGACCCATTTTGTATTTTCTGAATTAAATCATATTTTTTACAAAGTCAAACACCATTTTGTATTTTATATTTGTTATCACTTATTTAAATTATATCACATTATTTTGTTTCTATGGATACGATCCTGCACCATAAGGCGGTGTTTTGCTGTCTGTAGGTTAAGGGCCTCTGAGGCTCAAATGCGTTTTGATTTCTAACAGCTGAATAACATTTCCCTCTTAAACAACCCTATTGTATTGAATCAAGGCAGACATGAATTGATTTGAGTAAGGAGGAGATGAATAAGAAACAGTGGGAAATCAGCATAGCTCTTGTCCTACAGCGCTGAACTTGTTTACTTATTCGTGTCTGTTAGCGATGAGACATAAAACCTTGATGCGAGCGTTATATTAATCCTTCCCTCCTCTTTTCCTTTTCCTCTTCCTTTTTCCTTTATTCTTTATCCCCCCCTCACTCTATCATCCCTATTTCAATATCTCCTCCTCCTCCTCCTCCTCCTCCTCCTCCTCCTCCTCCTCCTTTGCAGGTATTACTACAACAAGCGCATTTTGCACAAAACCAAAGGGAAGCGCTTCACCTACAAATTCAACTTCAGTAAGGTCGTGTTGGTCAACTACCCCATCCTGGACATGGCCAACTCTCCCTTCTTTCTGGCACAGAACCACTTCAACGGGAGCACCAGCACTCCAGACTGCAGCCCAGAGGTAAAGAGGAAGAGGTGGCGGGACGGGAGGGGCGGGACGGGGGGGGGGGGAAGGTAGAGGGGCTTCTTATTGTTAGATACATATGCATATAATGATAATCAAAAAGAAAAATGAACAAAAATGACACCTACATATCTAATCCAATCCATTTGATTTCTATAGCACATTTAAAAACAACAGAGTTGAACAAAGTGCTGTACATCAAATCAAATCAAATCAAGTTTTATTTATATAGCACATTTAATCAACATCAACAACTATATAAAAAAAAAACATAGCCTAAATACATGAAAAACAGACAGGACATGAAACAAATGTACGAGACAATGAAACCAGATCAGAAGCCACAGACTGAGAAACTCTCCGACATGACGTAAAAACACTAGTGAGATAAAAACCCAAATTTAAAAGCACAAACAAAAACATCTAAATGATGACCACGTTTCGTTTAAGTCTTTGATTCAGTGTGTATCATTACGGGCACATTACATATATACTTTATGAATCTGAAAATTGGATTTTCCTTTTTGACACAGCAGATATATGTTAACAATCTGTGCTGTTGTATTAGCTGTAAAGTGTCTCTACTCTGGGCTATTTTTATTATATGTACAGCACTTCGGCTCGACCAAAAATCGTTTATAAATGTGCTGTATAAATAAAACTTGATTTGATTTGATAATAAAATCCCCCCAAAAAAACATCTAAACAGTGAATATACAGTACATATCCACAAAGTATCTAAATAAGACACAATATACAGAATAAGTGAGAGTACTCAAAAATAGACGAGCAAATGTTAACATAGGATACTATTAACATTATAAAAGTATTTGTTTTTAATTAAAATGTGTGTGAGGTGGGGTGGTAGGTACAATGTGTGCACACAATGGTATGTAGCAGGTAAGACACAGGGAGTCAAATAAGTGAAATCATGAACAAAAAAAGCAGGAATAGCAAAATCTGCTCCCTAATTTGTTATTAATAGCGATTTAATTCAGGTACCTGAAATCCATTGCACTCTAGCGGTTTGCCTTTTGTGTTTCTCTGGCCCCTGCTGTGTGTTCGATCTTTACAAGAGAATGGGTGGTGATCATCATGTCTGCCTTTTTTCCCCCCGTCTCTAATTGTGATACAATTCTTAACACGTGCTCAGAGAGACTTCCTACGTAGATAAATGCTATTATAAAATGGAAAGAAAGACACATCCTAATTTAGTTAAAGAATACTTGACTTGCGCGTCTTTTTTAGAAGTTATATTTAGAAACAAATACGGAAATCAATAGAAATGAGTTCAAACATAGCTGTACTGTACACACCTTGTACACAGGTCTTTTTTAACTTAGATGTGAGTGCACTTAATTACATTTTAAACAGCAAATGTCCTACAAAGTGCACGTAACTTGAAAGTACAGTAGGAGAGCACCATCCATCATCTGTCGTGCCATCCTTAAGACGGGATAAGGAGACTGAAGGAGACAGAGGAGGAGGACGGTTTAAACTTGTCCTTAAAACAAAAGAAGACGTTATCCCCTCCTGCTCTCATCCCGTCTCCTATGGCGCATCCATCTGTCATCGATTGAAAATGAAAGGAATAGAAAGCAAAGGGGTCGCGTCAGATCAGATCAATGGCGGGTCATTAATGCGGTTTGTTAAGCAACGCAGATCTCCAGCTTGGGAGTACAGTCTCGCCTTTCAAACTATGGGCTGCGGGGTGACAGATACTATTGATCCAAAAGTCCTGCTAGGGGGGAGAAAAAAATCCCCCCTTTGTCCCCTTGATTCGTGAGATTCAACTGTGCCATTTATTTTACCTTGCCTCCTTCTCATTTACGTATTTCACACACACACACACACACACACACACACACACCCACACACCCACACACACACACACACACACACACACACACACACACACACACACACACACACACACACACACACACACACACACACACACACACACACACACACACACAGCTGCCCTACATCCTGAATGGGTGTCACTCTCTCAGATCTGTTTGTACCCGTCACACAGGACGAAGACCCACAATCCCTCTCTCTCTCTCCTCCTCATTCATCCTTTGTGCACACCATCCTAATCGCTGTTCTACATTTGACTCTGTACTCTTCCTTGCCTTTGACTCTCTGAGCCTCTGCGTCCTCCTACCTCCCTTTTTTTTTTTGTCCCCTGACACCCCCTTTTTTATCGTGTCCTCTGTCACTGTTTGCATCACACTCTGCGGGAGTGCTGCTGTCAACATGTGACTTTACACCGTGGAAACACAACAGCACCATGAGGGCAGATTGGAAGCAAAACGTGTGGTTTATTTGGGAAATCAGAAATCCTTTATTATTGACCTAGGTGTTACAACAGTAAGGGTAAAGTGCAGATAAAAGCCAAACGTAAAATAGTACACTTACATGTCAATTTAAGGCTAGTAAATCAAACCCGATGAGTACACTTCCATGCTAACAAATAAGTAGCAACATTCAAAAGTGAAAAAGTATTGAAGAAGCCAATAATGATATTATTAAATTGTACATTACACATAAACAGTCGTATTGCAAAGTTTCTATATTAAAAGGCAGTGTTGGAAGAAGTACTCAGAAATACAAGCAGTAATATTAAAGTGTGTAAAAACAGTTGGCATCATTATCCATGAAGTACCAATTGTGTAGTATGGCTAATTTCAGAGTCATACATAATAAATAATTGCTTAATAAATAAATAAATAAACTTTAATGTTGCATCTGGTATAGGTGGGGTTTCTTTTTAATTACTGACTTTAATAATTCACCATCATCCATCCACAATCAGTTGAATGATATTTTGTATTTATAACATAAATCTGCTAATTAGCTATAGTTACTGAAGCTGGAAAATACATGTGCACACCAAATGTAGTAGCATCTTTTGAGATGTTAAAATTCTCGTATTGTTTATTTCTACTCTTTAATTTCTACTTCTTATGTGCAATGCTTTCTTTTGTTGTTTTTTATGCTGCTGCAACACAAACAGTACCTTTTATCTTATAATAACGGGGAAATTAGTTAAATGACCAGTACCTTTCTATTTAGGTTCAGTACTTGAGTGGATGTTCTTTGTTACATTCTACGACCGCTTAAGGAAGTAAAGAAAACTCGTTTTTATATTCTTCCACTCTCTTTTCCCCCTCTCCTCTCCTTTGTTTCTCAGGCCATACAGTCCCTGTTTCCTCGTCTGCCAGACTCGGGCAGGGGCACGTCCCTGTTTGATCGGACCACCGCAGCACCGGGGCCCGAAGGAGACAAGCTGAGGCTGGATTCATTCCCCTTCCTCAGTACAGGTGAGCAAATAAAAGTTTGTGAAAAGTGTAAAAAAAACGAAACAAATAGGAATCTTTCTGTATCCCAGAGACAAACACATTTCTTATGAGGAGAAACACAGCCGAGGCGGTATAATAAGGCAGCAAACGGAGCTTCTTAAACAAAGGGAGGAGGAGAAGGTAGAGGGAAAGAGGAGAGCAACGAGGATATGGGGAGGCATGAACATTTATTGTTAAAGGAAATAAGAGAGATGGCCGTCCCATGGCAGCCCGCGGTGAGGCTGTGCTGCAGGTGAAGGGCCAGGTTAGCTGGTGAATTATGCATTTCAGCCGCGGCCAAAACAACAAGCTGGAGAAACACTCGACCCGGTTTTAGGAAAACATTTATCCTGCTCTTTCTCCGGTTCCATCAATTGGCCTAATTGTCGTTGTGTGTGTGCATCTGCCTTTGTTTCTTATACGTGCATCAGAATGTGTACGAACGTGCAGCGCCAGAGAGTGTAAACAGATGTACTCTCACACACACACACACACACACACACACACACACACACACACACACACACACACACACACACACACACACACACACACACACACACACACACACACACACACACACACACACACACACACACACACACACACACACATCACACACACCCCCTCCTTCCTCCCCACTCTGTTTGTCCTCAGGTCCTTTTCCCCCCCTTCTTCCCTTCTCACCCTCCTCTCCCTCCCATGTGTCCCTGCTGTCCTAATCCCTTCCCAGGCAGGAAGGCCCTAATTGAGGGTGCAGGCTTCAGTTTGTGGCCTGTGGGCGCCCATTACTGTGTTTTCATAAGCAAGTGAGGCCTGCCTGACTGATTCAATATTCATGTGTCTGCCAGCTACTCCTGGCCCAGCACGCAGAGACTTCACCACTGTCAAATTAGCCCTGCATAGTAAATAACGGAGTGAAACACAGAGCGAGGAGAGCGAGGGTGCAGCAGAGAGGCAGCTTTGAGTTGGTTGTCAGTTGGAAGGAAGTACAGTGTGTGGAGAGGCAATGCTTTTGTTTGCGCATTAAAATTGAATTCCAGCATCACCTCGAATTCACCCCCTGTTTCGGGTTTCACTCACAAGGAATTAAAACATGGTGTTGTATGAAATGTACTTCATCCTAATGTTTTTACGTAATATTTTTATATTACGTAAAAACCTTAGGATGAAGTGATACGGGGAGAACAATTGGGGGGACAGGAGATCGACTGTTTGCGAGTTTCCTTATTCCTGGACGTACATGTATTCTTTATTATTTCTTGGCTACATTTTTTTTAAAAGGTGACTGTCACCACTGAGATTTTTGGGGTGCAACCCATCTCCTTGTTTCAATACCAAAAAAAGGATAAGATAATCATTTATTGTCAGATCAAGTATAACATTTTACTTGCATCACAGCAGCTCCATTTGCAACATCAAACAAGGACAAATATTAAGATGGCATGTAACATCACGATAACTGAAGAGAAACATGCTAAAAGACCCTCTATCGAACATTAGATCTGGGTTTGAACTTTGAGGATCGACTGGTGCACAAAGGAGTGCTTCATTCTCAACATTGGGAAGGTTTAAACTCTTAATCCAATGTGTATTTTTCAGAATCTGCTTTTCGGGGCAGTGTGTGTGCTGCTCAGTACTGGCATGCATAAATGAACCATTAGGTTTCTTTTCTTGTTGTGGGTGTTGAAAGCAGCCGTGGCAGAATTGGCCCCTGTGGCTCCTGATTAGACTTGCTAATACCGATGAGCATAATTAGTGAACATTCTTGGATGTTGTATGTCAAGAAACCTTTGGCCCTTCAGAGAGCTAACTGGATCTCCTCTCTGTCCTGTAGGTGCTCCGTGCTACACCAAGCCCCCGTCCCTGCTGGGCCCCTATGCTCGCAACCCACCCTTCGACTACCCCTGGGGCTTCAACCCTTACCTCCCAGGGGCCTTCTCCCTCAACAACTGCCCCAAACTGCCCCCTGGCTCCCTCTACCCCTCCCAGTTCTACCCCAACCCTTTGCAGAGCAGCCTCTCCCAGCTGCCTCACCCTTTCTCCTCCCTGCTCCCCACGGCAGAGGCAGGTGAGAGGGGGACAACCGGGGGGACGAACGGCACGGCGGGTGGTCAGCCGATCAGACTCTGCCTCCCTCCGTACCCCGGGAGCCTGTCTCTGGGTCGCATGGACATTGGGGCGTCGTTGTTGGCGGAGAGGGAGAGGGAGAGGGCGGAGGCCAATCCTCCGGGCACAGGGGGGGTGAGTCTGGGCCTGGGAGCCGGCCTGCAGAGCCCCTCGGAGAGGAGAGGGGGGCTGAAGCAGGACCCCGAGTCAGACTCAGACCTGGAGATCACTGACCTGAGCGACTGCAGCTCGGACAACGACAACGACCACGACTTCAGGAAGGGACCCAGCCTGGCGAGCCGATCACAGATAGTGCTGGACGGGAAGAAAGGGAGCGTGCTGCCACCCGTCTCCTCTCTCCCCCCCACAGTGTCCCCGCATCCTCTGAAGAGCCTGAAGCCCGTCTCCCCCCGGCCCCCCTCCCGTCCTCTGTCGCTCTCCCCCCCCCTGCCTCCGCATGAAAAACACAGGGAGACAGAGACTCTCAAAATGATCCACAGCTAATACTTCTTCTTCTTCTTCTTCTCCCGCCATCTTGCCAGTCTGTGCTCTGATAACTCTCTTTTTCTCTCCTTTCTTTTTTCAGAGACACTCTTCTGCTTTAAATTGTCAACCCCCCGCTCCCCACCCCCCACCCTAATCACTCTGGATAGATACTTTCTCCAAGAGAAGGCAGTTGTGTTATTCACTTGTGAAATGACTGTTTCCCTGTTTGCTGTGTATGTTTTTAAGTCCATTACACCACCGCCTCGTCCACCTCAGAGTATATGGAGCGTGCAGTTTTTAGGGTATCAGCTGTCTGTATCCCCCTCTAGTCCTTTCTGTTTTGATCTCTCACACCAAATGACCGCCCTGTTCTTTGTAGACTTGCTTTACGCGTTGCTTGCAGTACTCAACAATTTGCAGGCGAGCTATGATAGGAGGCAGTGAGGTGGTAAATTACAGCACAGCAGCACCTGCCTTGACAAACATTAACAAACAACATCCCTAACAGAACAGAACAACAAATAATGCTCAGATCGATCCAATTCTACAGATTTATCCTATAATTCTTGAGATTTGGAATACATGTGATCACTTTGAGACATGGTCAAATACTGCCACCTAGTGCTCATGTCCATCAATGTCTCCAAAATCATTTTTACCCCGTAACCCTGTGAGTAAAACTGCCCCTACAGTTATTTTGCACTTACTTTTTATGATATATTGTTTTTCCTGCGGGTTAATTTAAATGTTAAGATCCATATTTCTTATAGTGTTAACTGTGATAGTCTGTGATTATTTATTTTGTCCTGTGGTTCAAGTATTTCCTGCACATTTTTCTAAAAAAAAAGGAAAGAAAAAGAGAGCATTTAGGGGGAGCTGGACCAACCTAGAAATTTGTATGAATATTTCACTGTATATATTTTATTATGGTGTACATTACATTTAATTACGATTCACTATGATAAGATTTAGCTGTATTGTTGTGATTTAATTCAGTATTTAAACATGTTGGAAAAATTATAAGCTTAGGTGTATCAAAGTTTAAATTATTAACGGCAGAAGATCTGCACTCTGAAGATGTTTTTCTATGATGAGGACAGAGACCACACTGGGAATGGTCTCTCATTTTCTCGACCCCAATTAATTGTGCCCTTTGGTCATTTCTGCCCAGCGTACGAACCCTTTGGGTGCAAAAACATGCCGGTAGACTTATTTTTATAGTTAGCATTCACCCAGTGTAACTGTACTGTAATTAGTCAAAAGTGAATAATATTGGTCTTCTTTTTTTAAATCCTCCCCCTAAAAATCTGTTTTGATTATTTTTCAATCAGTGCTTTTTGTCAATGCCAGCAGCAGGGCAATTGGTTTAGCTCGAGGACATATGAAAAATAAAAAATACTGTTTATGTTTGCAGACCTAATGACCAACAAGCTTCCTCCGGCCCCGTTTCTCCACACAGAGTGAACGCTAAACCATATTGTACAGCTTCAGAGCCTATGGTTTGTCAAACGGTTAGTTGTGAAAGCTCTATTGTAAAGTTAATGTAAAGCTCTATGTTTGTTGAGTTGCTACAGGAACAAGGCCTCCAGTCCCAGGACACTGACTAACAGCTGTAAATACTGTTTCCTTTGTGTGTGTATGTGTGTGTACACATCCAAAAATGACAATGCAGTGGTTTCACCTGTCACCTCTCTTTGTTTTACTGTAAAGAGGAAAAATGGAAAGTGCAAAAAAGAAGAAAAAGATTAATATCTTCAAAAGCAATAAACATTATTCTGAATAGTGAGATGTTGTGACTGTGAGTTTGTTGAAATGTTTTCATTGGGTGACGTCGACCAGTGATGTGAGGTGGCTCTAATCTCAATTGCTATCATCAAGGTGTGAATTACATTGCAGCTTTTCACACCAATTGTATTTATGCCAGTGAACATATCTTCCTTTTGACACCACAGTGTATTTAAATATTTAGAATAAGGGGTGTTGCGATAACCGCGATTAAAAAAAATATATATATTGTTACAGATTAATACTAATGAAGACAATAATCCAAGGTCTCTTGAATAATTTCTCTTTACACGTTTTTAGGTAACAAACTCTCCCTTCACCTCCCACACTTGTATTCTGAGGCTAATTCATTTGCAGAAGAGATAAAATGCATTTGACTGATCATTATTATTTAAAATATAACATAAAAAGAATCTGTTCAATTCAAAATCGTATTATCCTAAGATATCTCAATCATAAATTATTTTGACTTTGGTATTCCTGTACTGAGGTGTGATTTTGTAACAACCCTATGTGGAATGAAACTTCACTTTTCTATGTGGTCACTTAGTAACTCCTGTAGTTAATAAAGTATAGTATAAATAATTCTAATTCACAACGTGACCAGATTTGAGTTTTCTAATCGTGCTTAGTTTTGATGACAAAAACAAGGTACTTAATACAAACTTGAAATAATCAGAGCATCACGGTAAAGAAATATGATTTTAATAGCAATAAGGTTTTTTTTAAACATATTTTGTATATTAAAGTCTTTGTTTTTACTGTTTTACTTTCACTCAAACAACTAATTGGTAAAAATACACACACACACACACTATATTTTACGCAATAATACAAATAGAAATACAGTCTCCACCATCTTGTAGAACATGTGTCAACATTACAAAGACATCTGTCATCGCCATTAAGTAATTAATTGATTTGACTGAGTTACAAATAACATTGAAATGAGGGTTGATTCAATACGTCCTGATAAACACCACAACTAGTCATATATTTTTCATTTTTCTTGACCTTTCACCACTAATCTGGAAATGACTATTGAATGTCTAAGTTGTGAAACAGCTTCTACAAATGTTTGGTAGGTCATAACTTGAGTGATGAACAAACCTTTCCTATAAAAACTGTGGAGGTGTGAGGATTAATGACACGATGAGCGATATCCGACAGAAACTCTTACATTTGCAGTTTCAACTTAAAGGGCACATTCGAGAAATGGGTGTACAACCTCCCAGTTAATGATATAACCTTATGACCTCAAATATCTACAATATCTCATACCGACAATTTTAAATCACAGAATGGAAGCCACTCAAAATGTGTGAACAAAATAAGGTTATGACCATGGTACAATCAACGAGGATGAGTCTAACAGGAAGTGACAGGGTCCTCATTATACTGCGGCTCATTCTCAGCCCAACGGCCATTCCTGTCTTCTGTTAACCCTTCGCCACAAAATCATCAAAGGTTCGAGTCCTTACTACACGCCCGAGTAGAGGGAAATCACATAATTAATTATACAGTACTGTGTCAACCTGTAATGCACTATCCAAGAAAATGTGTAAACCATTAATACAATTTATTTCAAGACAAACAAATCTAAAATTCCAGGAAAACCGATCATGTGACATGTGTTATTTAACACAATGATTTACTAAATAGACATGCAGTCAGTATTGATGTATACTGTACTTAATTACAATTTGTAGGTCCGTTTTATGCATCTTAATTTTAACGCACTACTTCTCAGAGGGAAATATTTTACTTTTTCTGCACTACATAGAGGGCTTTAATCGCTAGGTACTTTGCAGATTCAGATGGTATTAATACAAAATATAAATCAACCAATACATCATGATATATTATTATAGGCTAAGCTACCCAGCAGTGTACATAATTATTAAAATCAGTTCCACCTTTACAATCTGAGATATTTAATATAACACAATTATGCCTCACTATTTATAATCCAATAATATTATATTACAATTCTGAAATGAGTACTTTGAGTACATTTAAATGGTGACACTTTTCATACTTAAATAAGATTTTTTTTAAATGCATGATGTCTTACTTGTAGCACAGTATACATAATAGTAATGCTACTTTTACTTATGTGCAATAACTGAGTACTTGGTAGAACAATGCATGCAGCTTTAATTAAGTGAATATACAGATGTGAACGGGTTAGGGTTATGTTACTGTTTCTCCACAAGGTGGCGCAGTGAGGCTAGAATAAAAGAAAGGTAACTTGTGAGCAGGTATTGAAGTTTGGTTTACTTTGTAGGTTAAATCATTGCTCTAATTTAACGACACATATGTCCTTTATTGTCTGTAATATATCCATGGCTTCACAGTGGTGTGAGCATTTTGTTTTAGGTAAATGAAGGCTAGACATTAAAGTAGACCAACAGTAAAAAAAAAAAGGAAACATGTATGCTTAATGCAGGTTTAGGAGAGAAATAAGATAGTATATGGAGAGAAAACATGTTTTTCTGTTCGCTGCAAAGTCTTAGTCATCAATAATGCTGATAACAGATAAGTCTGCTTTATGCAATAGGTTTTGCCTAAGATTAACTAAGAAATTGGCTAATAATTATCAAAGAATCTGTAAAGTGTTGCAAAGTATGAAATAAAAAGTGTTGTAATAGGCAAACAACATTAACAACACTTAACCACATATCTAATAAAGACTAACATGTGGTTTTTACAAAATACAAACCTTGTAAAAACCTAAATATCACGCTTATAAAATATGTATACTCAGTTTTGCATGTGGGGACTCAATGGGGACGAGTTACTGTGTAACACAGTGCGGAAACAAACGGTGTTAGGTTCTACTTTTTAAAAAACTTTGACAGTCGAGGCTTAAGAGCACGAATACTTACTATACATCCGTTTTTATGTGTCATCTTGCACGTTGTGTTTAATAAATATACATGTTAAATAGTTGCTTCGTTTCCGCCGTCTGTTGACCACCCTGAGCTTTTTTTTTTTTTTTTTTTTTGATGTGTACTTCCGCGTACAATGTTTTTTTCCCACTGACACACGGCAACTTTCGAACAGGAAACCTATTAGACGCGTCGACTGTCTCTTTCTCTGCATTCACCAGTGAGTATATTAATTATAACACTAAAAAGGACGAACATTAGGAAGAGTTTGGACTTTTTTAAAGGCTGTGTATGGTGAATTTTAAAGTGGTGTTTGTTTTAACCGAGAGAAACGGGTTTATTCCTCCGCTCACAGACGGGCTGCAGACGGGAGGAATGTTGTCCTCGGCTGGCTGTGCACATATCTGCTCTGCGGGTAAAAACACGGTTTGAACCCGGTTTTATTTCATCATAGTGGTGAAATTAACGCAGCATTGGAACAAAAATCACTCTTATTGTGTACATGGACGCAGTTGTGTTGGTATAACTTCAGGTAGCAGAGTTGTGTGTTTTATATAGCTATGTAGGATTTTACAACTTGACTATTGTTGGTCTTATTATATCAGACTACAAATCACTTTAATATTCCCAAAGGGGCATAGTGTGTCATTTGAGTTTATAGCTAGTGGCCTTGTGACATTTTATCTTCTTTGCAAGAGTCTCCTGCTGACATTGATCATAGAAGTACTGTTTCTCATAAGAAAAATACAGCTAAATAATACGATAATGCAAGTTTTTTTTCTTGTTAAGTTATTTCTTCTACTTTTCCCATTTGTGAAACGCACCACTGTGATTACAGAGGCTTATTTAAATAACCAGTGCCATATCCTCTTATTTATTTGTCAACATTGTGATTTGCACAACCTGAAAGGAGGCCATGTAGGACAAGAGTCCCTCCCTTTTTTTCTGCCCCCCCCTCCTCTTTTCCTATACCACTCATCTGATCAGCCTATATACAGAGTCCAGACAGAGTTCAGTAATTAGTGTCTGCATAGAATTGATTACCCATGACGATTTTGCCGTGTGGAACAGAGGACATTGCCAGTGCTTAAAAGGCAAAAGTTTCCTGCGCCCAGAGGAAACTGCAATTACTGTTTGGAGCGGCACCATTATCTCACTGCAGTCATTAACCAAATATATGAGGCAGGAACAGTGTGGGCTGAGCCTGCCAGTAACCCGTCAAGTTTTCATTAATCACTCCTCATAAAACACCCTTTTACCAGGTTGCCAGGCCAGTTTGACTGATCTGTGCCTCTGAGACGTTCACTTTGCATTGTTATCGAGCATTACATCTCATACTTCCAGTGAATTTTGATAACGAGTTTACTTTCAAATTATTAGACGTTGCTGCGTGTGTGTGTGTGTGTTAAGGGTGTTGCAGC
This sequence comes from Notothenia rossii, assembly GCF_949606895.1. Classification (NCBI taxonomy): domain Eukaryota; kingdom Metazoa; phylum Chordata; class Actinopteri; order Perciformes; family Nototheniidae; genus Notothenia; species Notothenia rossii. The sequence goes on from NC_136905.1 coordinate 9,287,240, forward strand.
AGGCGGGTTTTTGGAGACTGACGCGTTCCCAGCCAGACGTTGCACCCCAGAGGCCCCATGTGAAGCAGGGCCCTGCCACTTCCTGTTACGCTCTGCTAGACTAGAGGAGCCCTGCACTTGTCGTCTCTTTCTCCCTCTCTCCCCACGTTTTACAAGTGCAGGCTTGTCTGGAGCCCAAAGGCTAACTTCTCTTCCTTTTAAAGGAATGTTGGCTATTTAATCAGAGTCTCTGTGCCGCTCTCTCCCTCCCTGTCTCTCTCACTCTCGCTCTATTGTTATAAGCCAACGTAAACTCACCCACATCCACTGCCTCTCAGAGGGTAGGGAGATAAGCTGGGATAAGGCTTGAGCGAGGCGTCGTTGTTGGCCTCTATGAGAGATACCTAACAACTGAAATGACAGGTAATGGCACCCGGTGTGGAACAGCCAGAGGGTGTCCTGAGGGCCTGGAGCTGTGTTGCAGGCAAGCTAATAATTTACTGTAGTCAGGCTCGCACTTCAAAGGGAACACAAGTATTCTCCTCTGGCTGTAGTTAGATTGACGCACAGGCAGCAGATAATGAGAGACAGAGCGCACTGAGCTGCTCTTCTTCTCTCTGCAGGAAAGCACTGACATCTACTCATTCCTCCTGAAGGGGCTCAGGAGGTGAGGCGGAGGGAAGGTGTGTGTGTTAGCATTACTATCCTTGTGGGGACCTACATATGTGTACACAGTAACGTGTGGGGACTCGCCCCCCTTATGGGGACATAATGGAGGTCCCAATCATTAATGTTAGGGTGAAGACTTGGTTAGGGTTAGGGTAAGGATTAGGGTTGGCATGTGTTGGTTATGGTTAAGGTTAGGATAAGTCTCCAGAAAATGCATGTAAGTCAATGTAATGTCCCCTGAAGTGATGTATACATGGTGTGTGTGTGTACAGGAACGTGGTTATGCGGTGCTGTGCCTTTGACATAATTATACCTGAAACCGCAGCTAATCTCAGCATTCAGCAACGTGACACACTGTGAGGTGTCATCATGTGTTTCTGCAAAATTTGCATTCATCTCCCATGGAAACATATCATATATCAAGTGAGGTAATGGAGTAGGGCTGGGCCATAGGAAGAAATGTCTCACAATATTTCTGACGCCTCAATATCTATATTTTGTGACGTTATTTGTAGGGTTGCTTTCACAGAACATTGATGTAAGGTAAAGTATTGAGAGAGAATATTGAGACATTTTGATGAAGAAACATCAGTAATGTGGATTTAATGACTAAGTGGGTAAAGGCAACTAAAAGAACAGATGAAACAGTGTGCTACATTTGGACAATGACATCACTTTACTGGAATGCAGCCTTTAAAACCAGGAAAAGACAAAACACACATTTAAGACATTATCAAGACTTGTATCAATATCAATATATTGCCCAGCCCTGCAATAGAGATGTGTCAGCAGAGAGACATGTTTCTGTGTGTTGTGAATCATTAAGCAGTATATCAGTTTGTTAACTGAGTCATCTCTATCTACCTATTTTGTCACATTGAACAACAGTGTTTAAACGGAAAACAATAGTCCTTACACACACAGGTGTAACAAATGAGATGTATGCTATGTGTGTTCCATGTAGCTTCTTCTGTCTCAGGTCCTGTTGTTGTCCACTGTCACACTGTGAATGGAACGGAGCCATCTTTAATGTTATTAGTAACACCTGTGCTCTTTCTACTGTGATGAGTCAACCTGTCTGCTTTGGAACAAACCAGATGCTAAAACAAGCTGAGGTGGCGTCTGAAACCACTCTCTCATTCACTCACTAATCCATTTTATAACAGACACTAATAGTTTAGCCTGTAGCACATTCTAAATTAGTACTACACTCATTACAATAATGTTGACTCATGACTGACAGGCATACTTGCCAACCTTTAGACCTCGGAAATCGGGAGCATTTAAAAATGCAAAATTGGGGGGGGGGGGGGGGGGGGGGGGTGCGCGGGTGCGCGGGTGCGCTAGTGGATCGCCGGAGCTGTTAGATTAACATTAACATGCTTATTGTAGTTGTAAGTGCACTGCCGTGCGGCCTGTAGCACCGTCCTTGATGGAGCATATGTGTGGACCGGACCTGCATTTTGATTCTGGTTCTGTTTTCTATGAATATCTGCCTCACCCTCTCAGACTTTGAGTTGCGCGCGCTACTAAAGAGACGTGTTACCATGGAAACCAAACAATGGTGTAACTGTATTAAAGTCCGAGTGGAAACAGTCTTGTGTAAATCTGATTTTGTCAGAAATCGGGAGAAATATGACCCCGGGAGGAAACCGGGAGAGGGCAATGAAATCGGGAGTCTCCCGCGAAAATCGGGAGGGTTGACAAGTATGATGACGGGTATTAATATGAAATGCAGTGACTAATATGGGATTGAAAATGTAGTAATTGGGTTGTTGGACGATACCCTTCAGAATTCAGACTGCTCATATTCTCCATACACTTTATAGCTGATAGGAAGTGATTATAAGACACAGGCAAAGTATTATCAATTACTGATCATAGAATATTACACAAGAAGCTATATTGCTCTTGAAATGTAAGATTACATATATTTTGTAAATGGTCTGCAAAGGTTTGAGCCCCAAAGTTGGTCTTCAAAGGCTTGAGTGTCTCTCCTTAAAGCATGGAAACATGTTACAGATGAAGCACAAAATACAAATATGAACCTGAAAAAGAGCGTAATAGCACCACTTAAATAAAACAAATGTTACAGCTCTCTTTACAACATTAAGTAGTTCCACCAATTAGAAATACAGAGACTTACATGTCTGGTGGGTAACCCTTTTGAAAATCTAACATAGTGTGTTATTATAAAACCGATTCCCATTACACACAGCTGTACTGACTGGTCCCTTTATCTGAGCTGACACATTGTAATAATAAGTCAAACATTGATTATTGTTTTCATGTGTTCATGTAACACCGTGCCCTTTGCAGCTAACACATAGCTCCCACTGTTCAGGAGTCATATGGTATGCACTCATTCTCAGCACAATGACTTTTAAGGGACATTAGCGTACACAGGCAGCTCTCTGTAGTCCTCTCTCCGCTGTCATCCAGGACTGCTTCACACACAGCAGTCAAAATACAGTGTGTGTGTGTGTGTGTGTGTGTGTGTGTGTGTGTGTGTGTGTGTGTGTGTGTGTGTGTGTGTGTGTGTGTGTGTGTGTGTGTGTGTGTGTGTGTGTGTGTGTGTGTGTGTGTGTGTGTGTGTGTGTGTGTGTGTGTGTGTGTGTGTGTGTGTGTGTGTGTGTGTGTGTGTGTGTGGAAACAGAGAATGAGCTCTTTCATTTGAGGGTTCAAGGTGGAAAAAGCTTGACTCCATAGATGATGTTTACTCTCCAGGAGTGAAAGATGGGGGGTCCGGGGGGTGAAAGGTCCCCCAGTCTGAGCGAGTGCTCCTGTAGACAGTGGGCGACTGTGTGTTAGCGCTCAGGCCGTTACAGACAAATAAACTTCTTGTTTTTGTCATGATGTAATAAATATCGTAACAGTAACAATATCTGGTAATGACATGTTTGACACGTTTGCTGGTACACATGAAGAAAGTTGTATTAAGCCTAAGGTGGATTCAGGTCAAGTGATTACCTAACTTCTTTAACCCTTCCCTCATCTCTGCTGTCGGCTAGCGTCTCGAGGCTACGTTAGCCACCATTAGCATAACAAATCAGAATCTCCTGTATTGCCGGTTGTGTCGGTTTCAGATTTTGAGAAAGAAGAAGCATGCGTTGAATTAAAAAGATGATAGAAATACAATGCTATCATTTGAGTATTCCTTTACTTTGTTTTTGAATTCTTTGGCAGCAGACTCTCAAATAGGGAAGTTATGAGCTCTATTGTTTGTGTTAGCTTGATCGCTCATCTTGGTTTGAGTCATAATTTCAAGATTTACGATAAAAGATTGACTATTATCAGAACAGAGATCAGTACAGAGAACTGTCTTGGGGGAAAAAAGATTGAATTAGGACTTTGTGTCTTTTATTAAAAGGTCTATTTTGAGGGATAGGGAAGAATGCTGCATAGCTGGATCGCAAACCATTGGCATGAGGTTACCATCAGGAACCAAGGTGTGCGAGTACAGAGGCTTTTTTGGCCTCCGAGACTTTGATTCTGGGCAGGCTAAATTCCTTTCCAAAAATATTCAGTATCGGCTTGTTGATGCACGTTCGTTTGCTTTCGTGTTTAAAAATCTGCAGCGAATGAACACTGAACGTACCTCAACAATAAACAGACCTGGGGGTGAGGGGAAAGCAGTTTTTTGTCACAAAATGTCAATCAGATGTTTCTTTCCTCATCAATTACTGACACACACACACACACACACACACACACACACACACACACACACACACACACACACACACACACACACACACACACACACACACACACACACACACACACACACACACACACACACATGGAAGCATTTAGGCAAAGCTGGAGGTTTACTGTGAGCTGCCAATCCATGCCAGTCGATTGGCCCCGGCCTATCAACTGTTTCCATGAAGCCAATGACCTCTACATGGGGACAAGGGGGAGAGTAGGGGGTAGTGGGAGGGAGGGTTAGGTTTCGGGGGGGTGCAGTTTGTTGGAGCAAAAGTGTATTTTGGCTCTGAGGGACGACATCAGATTAGAAAGGAGCGTGTTAGGACTCTGTGAATTTATATTTCTGTGTGCACCACGTAGAAGGGACGAGGCTCAGCTTGTTATTTAGGATACCTTATGTACAGAAAAACTAACAAATCAAACCAAAAATTAAACTCTCGCTGAGACACCAGATAGCCAGTCTTATGTCGGGATGAATCCAATGCAGGTAAGAAAATCATTTATGCAGTTTACTGTCTTTTGAATCATCCAAAAGCACCATGAACGGCTTTTACATGTACCTCCCGTCTTGCCCTGGTTAAAACACATGGACAATTCCACCTCCACCTGTCTATCATTGAATAACTTCACCCAGTGCCCAAAGCTGCCTTCAAAATAAAATATATACATCTACCTGAATTAACTAAAACAATTACATTTTAATGATGAATCGATTACTATATACAAAAACACTCGTATTATATATCAATTAGTATCTGCAAATGAGCTGCAATACCACGCCCTAACCTTTGATTCCCTAACCCTATTAAATACCAAGTGTATCTTTTATTTTGAAGGCAGCTTTAATCACTATTCACCAAGTTTCCAAAGCTGCCTTCAAAATAAAAGCCTTAACAACTCTCTCTCCTTGATACTAACAGATTATCAAATTACTATAAACTAAAACTGACTAAACGACTGTGTGTTATAAATGGATGAATAGCTCAAACACCGTGTTAAACATGCTTACAAGGCTTGGAAGTATTGTGCTCAGATTTGGGGGGTGGGGGTTGGGAGTGTTCAGCATCATTCAAAAAAAAAAAAAAGTTCAAACATTCTCCGCAGCGTTAGTATCAAAAATCAAATCACCTCAAGGAAAGGTCGTTGTGAAAAAACAAGAGACATGTCATTGATGCAAAAATGAGGAAACCCAGCGGGATCCAACTTTTTGATTTGTTTGGACTTCTCGCTAAACAACAAGGCACTGAAAGAGCCTGCCTGTGTTTTGCCTGTTGGCCATAATCTTATTTCAGCCGCTACGTAATGGTCGTTCAATTACATAATTGGCCCTTGTCTGCCGGCCATGAATGCACCGGCTGTCTTGCAGCGAATCGCACAAGGGGCCGCTTTATTTCAAGCTAAAGGTAGAGGAGACGGAGGAGGGAGGTTAAAAGAGAGAGTAATGGGAAAATGAAACAAGATGCAGAGACATGTAGAGGAATTGAGATGAAAAAAGGATGTGGTTGACACTAAGTAGAGTCGAAAACGTTTGAGAAAGCCTTTTTTTCACCTTCACCGCAGATGAGCCGCTCCCTCACGATGTCACTTCCCCGTGTGCGCACACTATCTGCAGTCTACCCTCTCCTCGCAGTGACGAGATCTCCGGGATATCTTTGCCCTTTGTGATGTTCAGACCACGGTTCCGCTGCCCTTTTACCTGCCTCAGCTCACATGCAGACACGCTGTCACACAAGGCCTTGTTATCTTGATACGTCTTATCTCCGTGAGTTGATAAGAGCCTTATCTTTAATCGCGCCTGGTGTTTGTAGAAGCATTTAAGATTCATGTGCTGTCTCTTAATCTGGTCAGGACTAGTCACCTCTTTTCGCACTTTCACTAAGTTGGGGGACTTGTATAGGACTTAAAAGATAATGATTATAATCAAAGGTTGAAATGTCTCAACTTTTAATCACTATTGGTCAAATACCCTCCATAACGCTAAGCTCCACCATTCCACTCTCACTGTTACACAGACCTTTTAGTTTTAGAGATTGTTGTTTAGTCTTTAGCCAAATCCACAATAACCCAGAACACTTCATTTGGGTTATTTCCTCTGATTTCTTCTCAGAAACCCCCCAAGACTCATTTTACAACTTCTTAGCACTCCCAGTGATGTGTTAACTGAACATCACGTGTAAATAAGTTGAGTGTACTTTTATAAGCCAGCATGTTTACTCGCTTGTAATTCGTTTTTTAGGTCACAAAATACTTGTAATCCCAACAAAATGTCAGATTATGGATTTATCATTTAAAGCAACCGAATGTGATGTTCACAAAACAAGTTAAGTCATGTTTTGTGTACATTTATAGGTTAAACATCCCAAAAACATGCTAAATACACTATTATTTATTAAACTCGTCGTTAAGCACACCCTTAAGGTTATATCATTCTGCATTTCAACACATATTTGTCACAAATACAAGTTAAGCCTTGTTCTTGAATCTTTTTATGTTTTTATTCATTTCCAGTCATGCGGAGGCACATGGCTCTGGCCTATCTTTTGCTTTATTTCACGGAGTTAACTTGTATATTATATACTTATATTACTCCTCAGGTCTCAGAATATACCAGCAGTACACACTACATGCACATGAGTGTTTTTGCACCTTTTCAAAAAGAATCTCCGTCCATACTCGTATGTGGCCATTCATGAGGCATGCGTACGCAGGTGTGAATAGTTGGTTACCTCCTGCTGTGTAGCGTTTCTAATTGTATGTATTTCGTGAAGGTTGCGATCTTTTTCTGGTTTTATTTTTGAACAATTCTTATGAATGTGAAGCTCTAAATGAACTTGCAAATACTAAAGAGGAAGAACAGCAAATAGCTCGCTTCCTGCTCATGTAGGCAGTGTACTGTCTTCAAAAGTACCCCTTTCTGCCCATTTGGAGTGCATTGCAAACCCGGAGTTTACAAACTAAAACCGTGTCAGTAGCGTTTAATAAGTCTCTGCCTATCTGGGGTTTGAACACAGAGTGGATGCTAGGTGTAAACAAAGCAACATGTATGCGTCTTGAAATCCTCTGATGATTGTGAGAACTGCTGCTGTGTTAGCAGGTCTGAGACAGCGAGGAAACGACGATGGCGGATGGAGGTAGATTCAGCAGTTTCTCTCTGGGCGGGGCTGGTTTCACTGATCCTAAATATGTCAGACAAATCCCCTTGTAACCTAAGACAGAGTTGATCATACACACTTTCAGATAGAATAAGTAGTAAAAGAGAGCATGGCCTCTAACTGAAACTAAAGGGTCTTTACACTCACCAGGAACACATATTATTCTTATTTAAGAACCATGACCTTTTTAAACAAAAGTGTATAAGTGTGGATGTGGCCTCACAGAAAACCCTCCCACCATTAACATGCAAACACATTCTGTGCTTGTACATTCAGGGCTATGTACACCTTCCAGTTCTATAAAAATAACTGTGACAACATGCATATTAACTATAAAACACACACACACACACACACACACACACACACACACACACACACACACACACACACACACACACACACACACACACACACACACACACACACACACACACACACACACACACACACACCCCCTAGAGATGCCTCGGTCTGTTTTCACCGAGGTGCTAGCTCTCTGTTAACTCTGCCAGCTGCAGCCAAAACCGTTTGGTCAAAGTTGTGTGTGTGTGTGTGTGTGTGTGTGTGTGTGTGTGTGTGTGTGTGTGTGTGTGTGTGTGTGTGTGTGTGTGTGTGTGTGTGTGTGTGTGTGTGTGTGTGTGTGTGTGTGTGTGTGTGTGTGTGTGTGTGTGTGTGTGTGTGTGTGTGTGTGTGTGTGTGTGTGTGTGTGTGTGTGTGTGTGTGTGTGTGTGTGTGTGTGTGTGTGTGTGTGTGAGCATTGCATTCTGGGAGCACATGCAAAGGTTGTGAGCTCTCAGGTGAAGGTCTGTGCTCAAACACAGACTCTGGATGCCTTTTATGCTTGTTACAATTTTCCAGACTTTCTCACGCTTATGTTTCCTACGCCTGTAATCTTTTTTCTTTCGTTCTTTCCACTGTAACTGCCTTGTTCTTCATTTCCTGCTGCAGTGTGTCCCCTCTTTTAATTTCTTCTCCACGCTCCTCCCTCCTCACTAGGCCCCTTGCTTCTTTTCCTCTCTGTTTAGTCTATCGGGTTCATATAGGCTAGTACTTACAGCCAGAGTCATGTCAACTCGTAGAAGTTAATCAAATCAAATCAAGTTTTATTTATATAGCACATTCTGAAAACGATTTTTGGTCAAGCCAAAGTGCTGTACATTTAATAATGACCTTACAATAAGGACACTATACAACAACACAGTTTGACCCTCACATCGTACAAGGAAAAACTTCCAGAGAAACCCCCACAGTTTAAAGGGGAACATGGGAGAAACCTCAGGGAGAGCAACAGAGGAGGGGTCCCTCTCCCAGGACGGGCAGACGTGCAATAGATGCCGTGTGTAAATCGAAGAGATAATACATTTTACAGCGTACAGTAGGTAGACCAAATGTTTAGAAATGCATGTGTCTATAATAAGAAGGTGAATCTACGAGGATGTCAACAGTCCTGTGGGAGCCATCAGGGAAGTGGTATGATGAGAGTCAGGCAGGACCGCAGAGACAGGCAATCCATGCAGCACAGGCCTTTTGAGTGAGTGATAATAGGTCAGGGTTAATCCGTAAGTGTGTAAGCTTGTGTTGAACATTTCTGTGAAAGATTCAAGAGGCTCTTTTATGCTTATTGGGATTTGTCCTTTCCTATAGTGTGTTACATAGGTTTTAGTGCATGTAATTGCTCTGCTGAGTTTACTCCCCTGCCTGAAATGCCTCCATTGGACTCCTTTGTTTACGTCTGTAGCATAGTGACAGAACTATGTAACACTGGAGCTTCTATTGGCTAGCGCTCCAACACATTGTACGTCAGAGACCATCAACTGCCGGCCCGCGGGCCAAATCTGGCACGACTGACATTCTCACCCGGCACGCGCTGTGACTTGACAGTATGAGCATGCTCCACTAACATGTCCCAGTAGAAACACTACTGATATGAACCTGAACATGAGCATAATAGAGTCATACAAGTATTACCAAACTTTTATGATTTTGAAGATCAAACATTTGTATTTATTCATTTGGTGGTGTTTTAGTGTTAAAGCCAACATACTAACTAATAACATGATGGTGTTTAAAATGTTTTCTTTCCTGTTCAAACTTTTTCTCATGTTCCTCATTCTCTTATCTCTGGGTCTAATTCATGCCGGGCTCTAACTTCCTCTTCTGGTTCCCGTGTGAATGTATGCACTTTAGTCTGTAATATTAACAGAAACACTTGTGGGCTTTTAACCCTTTCAACCTTTATCACTTTCTGCCTTTTCTACACTTCTCTCCGTCTGTCTCGCATTCTGTTTCCCTCTCTCCTTTTTAATCTGATAGGTCATACAAGAAAAGCCTCTGATAGCTTCCTGAGGAAATTACACCCACTTCCTGTCTGTGTACCTCCCCAAGTGCCACCTTCCCCCAGTCTTCTCCTCCTCCTCCTCCTCCTCCTCCTCGTGCTCGTAGGAATCTCCCCGGTGTGTGCTAATGAGGCTGTGGCGTGATGAGAGATCCAGATAAACAGCAGCACAAACACAGCGAGCTGCAGCCATTAGCTGCCGCTCTATTTCTGTACTCTGGCCTCATAGCAAGCAGAGGACAGGACGCAGCTCCTTGTGGCCGAGCGTAAGGAGAGAACAGCGACCTGTGTTTATACTTCTGCTGCCAGGTGCTTGTAGGAAGTGTGAATGAGTGACGCTCTCATTTCAGGAGATAGGTGCCCAGTGTTCCTCAGGGAAGCTTTTAAATAGCTCAATTAATCACACAATCTGGACTAGTGCAAAAATGATGGAGCTAAAGAGATGTTGATCATTTGAATGTGTTTTTTTGTCCAAATGGTGCAGCCATCATTTTGAATTGTACACCTTGCCGCTGCACTCAAAGTCCAATAAATTGTTCATTTATGCTCTATGTTGCTGTCTTTTTATAAACACATCTAATCTGCTTACAACTGACTAAGAAATCCTCCTACCTTTGACAATTGAGTCCAATATGAAGCCACTAGCAATGGATATAGGATCTTAGATGATGCTTGTACACTCGATGATATCATATCTTCCATACAGTGTTGATTGAAGGATTGTGTTGTTTTCAGTCTGGATAGATAAGGACAGGTGTGATGTGAATTCATTTCTCTTTGTCACAGTGTCTTAATGTATACTTCCACTCACATATATTTAGCTTAAAGGTGACCTATCATGCAAAATGCACTTTTGTACGTCTTTTATACTTGAATATGTGTCCCCGGTGTTCCAGGGAACTCACCAAGTGTCAGAAAACACAACCCTCTCTATTTTCCTCTATACCCAAATCTCTTAAAAAGGGGCTGCAACGGATCTGATACAGACTGATCCAGATTTGAACACTTCTATGACATCACAGAAGTGGCGCTACGGCTATTTAGACCCTCCAGAAAAACGCGATTCTGCGATCGCAGAATTGACCGCATAATCAGCAAAATGGCGCAGATTTTCAAAAGGCCGCATAATCCCCGCATTTTTCCACACAAAGTTGAGGAAAAAAAAGTTAACTCGTCTTGACGTGACGTCATCAGCTCGCGCATCACAGAATGTAAACAACACTGTATAGAGTGAACGTGTGGAGCTCACACGATAGAGAAAACACCAAGATGAAAAAATCTAATCCGTCTCATTTACCGACGAACATTTCTACTAAAGACCGGGCACAAAGTGGGGGGAAACTATTCTGCACCCCGTGCAACTGTGTGTTGGAGCATAAGAGAAAATCGACGGTGACGACCCACTTTGATTCATTCAAACATTCGAAAATGCTTTCTGCTGCTGCGGACAAGAAAGCCATTCAACCCACGTTCACCGAGGCATCAACCTCCAAAACCCTTTCGAGGGCTACAAGAAACGAAGTGAGTAGCCTACAAGACTGAAGCTGGTCAGATAACGAACGAGTAAATGAAAACAGAATGAGGCGGAGAAGTGTGTGTGTGTGGGGGGGGGGGGGGGGTGTGTGTGTGTGTGAGATTAAAATAGCCCAATTGCTTTTACAATAAATAAACATTGAATGTGTTTAATTGAAAAGTAAAGGGGTTTAACGTTAGTGGCAGGTTGTGTGTGAGAGAGAATAAATAAGACAGCCCAATATTTAAAAAAATGGTTATTCTTTTTTCCCGCATATTTAGCATATTTCGCAATTTCACCGCATAAAATCACATAAAAAGCCCGCATGTTTAATCGCATAATCAAGGATTTTAGCCCGCGTTTTTCTGGAGGGTCTAGCCATTGGGCCAACTCCACCAATCAGGAGGAGACAGCCACGGACATTGCCGTTGGAAAGCGCTGGAGACGCTGTAGTACATATGCCAGGCCTGTAGATGGTGCTGTTCTCACAGAATCAGCCCATGCAAAGACAGTTAAATTGAGCGAAATGAGGAATGGCTAAAATGCATGATCTGTTTGGTATTTTGAAAAATAAAAAGTATAAATATGCCATATATAGGTATGGTCCTACACTATATTATTCAAATATAGCATGATAGGTCCACTTTAAAGAGATAAGGTACGTTTATTTACATGTTTACATGGCATATTCAGACACAGAGGCGATTCAAAGTGCGTTACATCATCATTAACACGTAATAAGAAGACAATAAATACACATAATGGAATAACAGATAAATAAAAACCTTGCAATGGAAGAGATACAGAATAAGTTAAAACTCCAGCGTGAGAATCACAGTTCCACCACCATCTCTGGGTGAAGTCTGTTTGACCTCTAACCACACCCAGCGCCACCCATGGGTGCGGCTGTGTGTGGGTTAGAAGTGGGCTCTAGGTTGGAGACATCTTGCGTCCATTAGTTTGTCATGAACAGATTCTGGACTTTTCTATGAGTTTAAGCGCATACATATAATCTTTCACTGCATAATTTAACTTGTATGTGGGAAAAAGCACATCAGATTATACAAAGCAGAGTGTTTTTCATATATATCTAAATAACATAGGCAGGGTTTATCTTACTCTTCAACAAAGTGTGCAGCATATTGGCTTTCCTTCAACTTTCACTCACTCGTTTATAATCCACCTGTAGCTGAAGAATGTGTTTATAATATATATACGTAATAATGTACACTTTGCTACATCCAGTGGAGAGTTCATCTCTGACCATGTGATCATTTTAACAGCATAATTGTGAGGAAAACACACTTGGCATTGTTTTTTCAAGTCACTGTACTATGCTTTTGAACAAGCCTTGGTGTTCATACTTCTCTTTAATGATTTGTCTGTTTTAAAATACCACTTCTTCATTTTAAAGATTATTATTTTGAGGCTTTTTTGAATAGCACAGCTGGAGCAAAGCGCCACGGGTTGATGTTTTTACCCCGGGCCGCTGAGGTAAGGAGTTTTAGGACCAGGTGATCTCACATACCTCTGTTAATGATATCTTCAACTGTGGGGTTAAACATCTGGACAGTCTCTTCACTGAAGATACAAAAAAAACAAAGCTGGTGCCATAACAATTTAGATCGCTTCTGGCAAAACCACTTTCTGATGAACTTTGTCCTTTAGTTGTTTCTGGAAAACATGATGCCGGCACGCTGTGGCTCATAACACTTAGTGGTGTAAATGCATGTTTAAGCTGTGTATCATTTGACCTGCTCCACTGAACGTTTCACCCTCTGACAGCCGCCGTCATGTAATTAAAGGAGTTTGATTGACAGGTGTGACCCCCCCTCGTGATTGCAGTATGGACCATGAAGATGCCCACTTCTGGGTGAGGCCACATCTCGACCACTCTTCTCGGCATGAGGGGGTTCAAACTAAAAACTTCTAATTGATTTCAGAGGTTTCACAATGGCTGTGGGTTTTGCGTAAGAGCTGATGTAACAGTGACTCAGTGACTGTTAGGCTGCAGGGTATAACTTGATAGCAACCTGGTGGAATTATGACATGCTGAACTGTGCCGCTACACATTCAAGAAACAGGTGCTGGATTTCTCCTCAGCTTATGTACAGTGTTAGAGCTCAGCCTGGTCAGAGATGGTCAGGAATGCAAAGACCAGTTGGCATAAAACAGACACACACACACACACACACACACACACACACACACACACACACACACACACACACACAGGCAGCTCCCCACAATCACATAGGAATGAGCCCCCTCCTACATACGTGCTCAGTCTTAACACACACACACACACACAAAGGCACGTACGCTTGATGGCTATCATTGGATTGATGCCACCTGACACTTAGTTAGTACTGGAATGTGATGGGAGGGGAGGGGGGCAGCTGCCGAATCTCCGGAGCACCGGCGCTGATCTGGGCACCTCTGGGACGCTCTGTTCAAATGCTCCACACTCGTCGTGGTCTTTTTTATTTCTGAATCGGCCGTGTTTGTAGGACTCTGACGGTTGGGAGATGAAAGAGTGGTGCAGGAATGAGTCCTTAAACCCAAAAAGGGTTAGCACTTCCGTTTAGCGGCCTGGAATTAGGTCTTTGGTTAACACAATACAAAGAGATTTATTTATATATATATATATATATTTATATATATCGTAAATACCCCATTCGTAAATGTCTGAGGCTTTTATGTGTCATAAAAACCAACTCCACCAAGTCTGAAGCTGGTTTGGAGCTTATGAAGTGGTGCAGGAATGAGTCCCTAAACCCTGAACTGAGTCAGCATTTTCCGATTGATCGTGATTTTACTTAGATGTCGGAAATAAGGTCTGTGGTTAACACAATATTTAGAGATGTTATTGTTTTACCTCAGTATATACCCCATTTTTAAATATCCCAAACATCTATGCGTCCTAAAGACGGATGTTTCAAACAGACGGTGGTGACTGATATCATGTGACCGTTATGTAGTCCGCTTAAAGCCTAACGTTAGCCTTACGTATTTCGATTGCCATTTAGCTTCAAAAAAGTCATAAAGGTGGTGTGAATACGTGGAGATTATCCTGCTAAACAAAACTCTATAGTGTCATAAACGTGTGTTTGACACAGATCTTATTTTCTGTAATATCCCAAAAAACAGTGGGCAAATCCCTCGGCTTTTTGTCGAGGGACCCCTTGGGATGTTATCTTCCGGGTCAGCCTATGAAAATGTGTCCTCAGTGCACCACTCTATGCCAGCTCCCATGATATAGTCGAGGTGATGGGAAGAGGGTCTGGTTACGGTTGGAGCTCACAGACTGTCTCCATCTGTTGTCTGAACTGTGCCATATGCTGGAATGTACCACTTGGCTCCGGTGTCTCTGTAGAGGAGGCTCCCACTGCTGCCCCTCTTTCCTCTCCTGCTCTTTAAACGCAGAGCAGGGTTGACCTTCCCTACTTCCCTCGGAGTAACCGCAATTAGCTTCCCCCTGACTACTTCAATTTGTCTGTCAGAGCAGAACCGCATATTACAGTAGCTCTGATAACAAAAGAGACGTAACGATAACAAGGGATTGGCTTCCGCATCTCCTGTAATGAGGATGAAAGCATGATTTCATTTGTGCAACACAGAAGGAATATTTCAGCTTTTCCCTTTTGTTGTACAAGCTTCTTCATTTTACAATACCCAACAAGGAATTAAAAGCATAAGCTGTCAGGTTACTCACTTTTAAAGCTGCAATGATAAGTCAATTGAAAAAAGTATGTTCAATAAATCAATTTAGGAATTTTTCAAGCAAATATTGCCCCATACTTTTTGGCTCCAAGTATGGAAATGAGAGAATTTCTTTGTTGTTTATTGAATAATTTTGGGGTTTTAGAAGCTTGGTCAGACGACACATGATATTTCAAAGAGAACAAACCAATACATCGAAAAAATAATCTGCTAAATCGAACGTTTTCACTTCACATCACACTGACATTTCAACAATTATTTTGGACATTTGGTGACCAAATAATCTACCTGAATAAATTATTTTTCAGAAAATAATTAATGCATATTCCAAACAATACGAGGCAATGATTATTTGGTCAACCGAGACATTTTTTATCTGGCTTATTTTAAGTTTACATTAACGGCCCGTCCACACAGCAGCGTGCGTTGAAAGCTTCACCATTCACTTTGAATGGGGTGGCGTCACTTTTCGCCAATCAAATCATATGCCAGTACAAGCTCTAGCCAATCAAACCGCTGCTTGTGTGTCAGGGGCGGGAGATTCATGTGATTGGTTGTTGGTCGAGTTTCAGACACGCCCGCCGGCAAGCTTCAACGCACGCCGCTGTGTGGACGGGCCGTTAGGCAAACATGCCATACTTTGCTATCAGAAAAATATTCAATAGGTGATTGGTTAAGGAAAATATTTCAACCCTAATGTGAATGGAATGATATACTGTAGCTTAGCCAATCACCACCGAGCAACCCACAATTTGATCTCTGTATGAACACAAACATTGAAGTCGTTTAGAGTCGCGCAGACTAACTTTTTTAATACTTTTTAGATTTTAGACTTCAGATTAACTATGTGCAGCAAACTAAGGGTTTATAAGTGACCGACATTATACAGCATTTCCTCTTCCTCCTTCGAGTTAAAAAAAACCTGTCTGTAAAACAAGTTAATAATCATATGAAGTGAGAGCATGTCATCTTTCCACCAGGAAGCTTAGTTTTTTATAGCTGTTGTTGTCATGGGGACATAACTTTGTGTTGGTAAGGTGGTGTTGGCGGTGTGTGTGTGTGTGTGTGTGTGTGTGTGTGTGTGTGTGTGTGTGTGTGTGTGTGTGTGTGTGTGTGTGTGTGTGTGTGTGTGTGTGTGTGTGTGTGTGTGTGTGTGTGTGTGTGTGTGTGTGTGTGTGTGTGTGTGTGTGTGTGTGTGTGTGTGTGTGTAAAAGGGGAGGTGTGTCCCTGTGTGAGTATGTGTCTGAGTGTCATGCTGATGTGTGTCCATGGCCCTGACTCTGTTTGGCTAACCCCTCCCACGCATGGTGCTCCAACAGCGGCCTTTCTCCACCGCAGCCCACTGCCTACGACCATGAATGAACGCATTCTCTCCGTCTGTCTATCTCTGTTTCACATGTTCTCTCTTTTACTAACCACTCTCTCTCTCTCTTTGTCTCTTTACCAGAACTCACCTTGACCTCACAGCGCCACTGTACACAAACGCTGTATTCAGTCGAAACAAGCACAAACTTTCATTTCCTTCATTACCTCGAACCACCAAGTGAATTCTCACTTCTTACTCAGTATCACTTTAACAAACCCTGCATAACCACACATTCACATGTATAACTACTTAGAGATGCTCTGTGACCGCTATAAAACCAACAGTTTATTTTCTCAAACATAGTTTTTAATCAAATCTATCAACATATCACAAACCGGCATGAATTCTGCATATGCAATGAAACACATTTCAGTCTTTTTACATTACTATTTGTTGGAATCAAACTAGGGCTGCTCGATTATGGCAACTATCATAATCTCGATTATTTGGGTCAACAATTAATATCACGATTATTAAAAAGGATTATCCTGAAAAAATAAAATGTGAACAGGTTTGATTGGCTAGCAGTTGTACTGGCAGATTTTCATAAACAGGATTTGATTGGCTGACGCTTCCGTCGAAGCTTCAAAAGTTGAACATGGTTCAATTTTTGACGCGAGCAACGCGTAGCTACGCTCCCCACAATGCAGTTCGGCGAAGCGTGACGTCACCCCATTCAAAGTGAATGGGCAGAAGCGTTGAAGCTTCAACGCACGCCGCTGTGTGGACGGGCCTACTTCACTCGCGTTTATGTCCATATCAGATCCAGCTCTCCTGATCGGCCTTTTTAGAGAGCACCGATCAAACTATTAGTGAATATCGGCCGATAATGACCCGGCGGGACTCCCCCCCCCCCGTTGACAGTTCACTGTCTAGCACTGGCTTCGTAGTGCACTGATCGATTAGGCTAAGCTAACCTGTAGCTGCTCCCTCCACACTCACAACAACTTCATACAGACATAAATAAAGCAGCTGTATTCGCCATACAGGAAACACACATTTAAAACGGTTTTTTCCTGCCGTTTTTGTGTACACACAAGCATTCATCAATGGTTCGGAAAGTGGCGCTGTACCTTAATAAAGGCTTGTATTTGCGTGCATTTCCTTTTCGGAAAGTGGCAATGTACTGAGAGTTGGGGTGTCCTGAGATTAGCGCCTGCAGGCAGGCTCCATGGACCTGTCAGCTCCGGACTGCGCAAAATGCGTACATGAAGCGCTACGTCATGAACGCAAGAAATCTACCCACGTGGGGGCGCGCTCATGTGATTGGCTTAGAATTGAGGAGACATCTGATTGGCTATAGATAGAAAAAATTACAAGTACGAATCGGCTGACCGTCAGGGCAGTCTCAAAAAACCCACACACGAATGCACAGCGATCCATGCACAGAAAGCGGTTTGTGTTTGCAGGTTCAGAGGTTTAAAACGGAAAACAAATTATGTGTGGATCAAAAATACACATTTAAAAATGTGTTCTGTGTTTTGATTTTATTTACATGTATATGAAACGGAACACATTTGTGTGTGCATCGAAAAACACAAGTGTGGATCCGGAAATACAAGTGTGAATCCTTTTGCGCATCATGAAATACAAGTGTGAATCCTTCTGTGTGCATGTGTGTATTTTGAGACTGTTCTGAGCCCATATAAATCAAACACAGAACACATATTGTACTTACGTCTTTTAGAGATACTGAGTGATGAATTATGCTTTTATTCAAGCATATATTATTTCATGTCATAATATTTATACCTATAAACAAATAAAAGGGTTTTAGAAAATCAACTCAAACCACCCTATACTAGACACCCATTGTATAGTAATGTCAAAGGGATAGCTGTTATTATTATTATTTTGTCACTTTCATGCAACAATGCTACTAATAAGCTCTTCTGATTATATATAGGATATATATTAAAGGCTGACCGTTTTTTATTGTTCTAGTGTATGTAAATAATGCAAATAATGCACTCTATTCATAAACACTATTGGAGCTTTACAATGTAAAACCAAAACAGACAACCAGGCGCTTTAAACAGGGTGCCTAATAATAAAAGTACATACTAAAAAAGAAGTAAATAACCTATAAAACAGGGTATTATATATAAACAAGGGAACACAGACTCTTCTCAGGTGGGTTATTCCAGATTAGTATTGGGTCTTTAACCTTGATTCTGATATACAGCGACTGCTGGAGGATCTCTGGTTACATGAAGGTTATTATGGTCCTATCGCTCAACACTGATGACCTCCAGGTACTCTCACTCGATACCATCACGCATACAGTATGGAAATGAAACCTGGATGTGTACAGCTATGGAATATTCATAACTCTGAATCTATATAATAGAAAACCCCAAAGTGTTCCGAACTTAAAGTTTCTCAAGGCTTCCCCCCCCGCCCCCCGCCACCCCAACCGGGACTATTGGACTAACTTTTTCCTCTCATTACTTTTAACTCACTCTCACACCTCTTTAGCTCTCACTTTCTCTCTGCCCTCTGTACTCACTCAGCAGTGGACAATGGTAAATGTTGTACAGTGTATCCGTGGCTCTTTGATGTGTGTGTGTGTGTGTGTGTTTGTGTTTGGGTGTTCCCTGGTAGCGGCGCTGGGTCTGCGGCCTTCGGAGAACTCAATACAAGAGCTTTGTGTTGTTTGTGTGTTCTAGATGTGTGTAGGGGGGAAGTGGTGTAGGGTGTAAAAGGTGGGGGGAAGTCGGTCACCCGTTCCAATGTATTTTGCTTCCAATTCATGGATTTCAAAAGCAAGCACAACCTCTCATTTTTTTCAGATGTGTTCCTTTTTTTTTGACAGGGAGGGAACACGTCATGGCAGCTAGTGGAGCGTTTGAACACAACTCTAGTCAGAAAAGTAATTTCCAGAGGCAGAAACTGGCCAAACTTGATGGAAAACTCAACTTGTTATGCTATTTGCAATGAATGTTACACACTGAATTATTCCCCCTTGATTTGAACACTTAAAAGTAATGTTAAAGTGTGAATGTGGGTCACAGGACTTGAAAGAACATTCACCATCTAACAAAAAATCTCTTAAAAACTGTTTTTAATAGTTTTTTGTTGTCATTATCAGTGACTCTTTTCCAGCAGCCACATGATTCCTTACAGGAGAGGTTAGCTGTACCTGTAGCTGCTGCTTGACCTTACTTCGCTCATATAAAAGGCATCCTACTCGTAGACATATCAGCCTGTATGTCTGCCTCTCCGTCGAGGAAGGCGTGATCGGATGCTGGGAAGTTTTCCTGCTTTCCGCTTGATGTGATTTCTCACTGGGAAAGTCCACTGTGTCCAAACCTTAATCTTTCTTTATGTCTGGCTCGGCTCAGCGGGGGCTCAGGACGTCAAAGAGGAAGCCTACCGGTTCAAAGTATGGCCCATAATGGTAGCTAATTGTCTTGTTTTCTTCCCCTCTTCTCTCCCTCTCTCCCTCCCTCCCTCTTTCTGCATAGCAGGGCGAGTTTGGGGCTCAGTGCTCTAACCCAGCCATGAGCATCATCGGGGCTGAGGATGAGGACTTCGAGAATGATCTGAATGATGTGAGTACAAAAAGAAGTTGCTTGAGACTGAGACGAGCTGAGAGTCATTATGTCATAATCTGCCGTCATTCTGAAGGATGTTGCTGATCATTCAAACACGTATTACACGAGTAAAAGAAAAGAGATGTGAGGTCTGGCGCAGATTACACAAGTCTGGCTGATTCCCCCAGATAGCGGCAGGCAGAAACAAACAGTTTTATAATGCGTAAGTATATAAACATGTCAATTTGTTCAGATCCATAAACATATGTTTCAACCTCTCTGCAAGAATAAATAAACCCTCTAACACAAAGCTGATACAAACATTGAAAACAGAGAAATGCAGCTTTCTTTCATTTACCCCAGTACCATTTAGATGTTCTTTTAGGTTGAACTTTTGTGAGGAAGTGCTGCTCTGTCTCTTTATCAGTTCCTGCACACAGTTAGTCGCTCTGTTGTGCCGCCATGTTTTTCTTATCTCTGCCTGTTACTAAGGCCAGGCACTCAGTGTGTACTTTGTTAACATGTTCCTGTGTTCAACATGCGTCATTGTCCTGAGGTGGCTCGCCACAGTGCCTTACAACGGACAGAGAACGATACATATGACTTTGCATTTAAGGTTTTGTGTTGCAATACAACTTTTTTTCTTTTATACATTGTTTGACTCTGGGGGGGGGTCTCGGACCGATCTGTTTCTGTGTCTCAGGTGACGGAGGACCAGTGCACACACTTCAACAACATCGATCTGTTGAAGTCACGGCCGACCCACCTGCTGGTCTTCATGCAACATGTCATCCTACAGTTTGAACCCGCTCCCCTGGTGAGGACTACGACACCCACAATGCAACACCGTCACTACACAGAATGTGCTTTTGAACATGTGGTATTTTGCAAATAGACACATTTCTTCTTATTACTACTGCACAACAACCTGTGTCTTATTTTTGTTGATTCCGTCATGATACACTTTTGTTTACTGAGTGGTATAAACCGAGATGTCTGGCAGCTCCACTGGTAAACAAAGTCCTTTGGGGTAAACACAACAAGCAGACGGCTTCTAAAGAAGTCTTAGTTTAGCCATAAAACTAAAGTATATACCAAACCGGTTAATGCTACACTGCAGGTCTGTGTAACGGCAACGTTTGTCTGCAGCTGGCCAAGTTTTTTTTTTTTTTTATTGAGTTTTTACTAAAGGGTGGATTTGAAATGGCTATATAGACAATAGTACACATTTTCTCTCATTGACTCCCCCCCCCCCCCCTTCACCTAATGGAGCTCCACGTAGAGAGTAGAAAATGTCCAAACTTAAGAAGTGCATTGTTTAAAGCAGACAGTTATTAGTGTCTAATGACTTATTGAGATGAAGGTATGTGCATGGATGGCTGACAGTGACTTTTATTTTACGAGTCATTAAGATTATGATTAAATCACCCAATTAGTGTCTGTGTTTTGATGAACAGCACATGCTCATTTTATGTCAGCAGCTTGACTCTAGGGTCAGGTGAAATACATTTGTATATATCATATGTGTTAAAACATACCGTATGAGATGTCAAATCAAATACTGGGTTGATTGTGCATGTGAAGCAGAACCGTTGGAGTGCGTTATCACAGCATACGGGATATGATTTATTTTTTTAAATGTCTGCTCACTGCTCTTCTCTCCCCTGTCTCCTCTCAGCTGTGTTACCTCCATGCTGACCTCTTCAAAACCCTCAGTGCCAAAGAAACCAAGAAGCAGTTTGTGGAGTTCTACAACACCTTCTTGGACAAAGGGGCAGTAAGTAGCACTGAGTTAAAGAGACCCTATAATGCTCATGTTCAGGTTCATATGTGTATCTAGTGTCTCGTCTACTGTGACATGTCTCCATGCTTTAATGTTCAAAAAGCTCTCTATTCTTCTCATACTGCCTCTGCTGCAGCACCTCTTTTCACCCTCCGTCTGAAACCAGAGCCCAGTCTGCTCTGATTGGTTAGCTGGCCGGCTCTGTTGTGATTGGTCCCCTTCTCAAATCACAGCGTGTTGGAGCGCTGGCCATTTGAAGTGCGAGTGTTACATGTGTGGGGGAGAGGAACCCCCTCTGACAATATGCATTGATCAGTTTTTCTGTAAGGAAGCACAGTTCGTCTGATGACCTTGAGACGAGGTCTGACTCCAGTTTCCTAAAGTGCGTTTGGACGTTCAGCCCCTGCGTTTTTTTTTAGTTTGAGCGTCCCTTGTGGGGTTTGGGGGGTCAAGGAAGTCACGGCTCTTGTTTAGGAGTTTAAGTGCAACTTATTGAGATCTGCCAAAACTAGTTTGGAATAGGATCATTGCAGTATTCATTTCTCATGGTGAGCTGAAACATGTTAGCTTACATTTGAGCAGCACTAATGTATGTTAAAATAACAACAGAATAAGAAATGACTTGTGAGTTTGTTCTGAAATTCAAAGTCAACTTTATTGTCAATCTTTCAGTTTGTGTGTACAGACAGAGAGATCGGAATACCCTTTCCCACAATCCTAAATACAAATATATATACAAATATGTATACAAATATGTATATACCGATGTAAATAAACTCATGTTTGCATCATGGTTTGAAACGCCTCCATCATAGTCCTGTACCGGCAGACTTAAATCTTCTTTTTGTTTTCCTGGTTCTCAGCTTAAAAGATTTGTGTGGGTTAATGGCCAAGTCTTTCTCTTTCAGTGTTTGGTGCGTATTATATCAAAATCTACTCCGATAAACACAGCAACACAGATATTAGACTTTTTTCTCATTGTGTTGTATCGATGGGAAATGGTAAATGGACTGTACTTATATAGCGCTTTATCCAGTCTTTAAGACCCCTCAAAGCGCTTTACATACTACATGTCATTCACCCATTCACACCCATTCATACAGAGCAGTGTACCTTACTCTAGGACCTAACATTCACACACCGTTGGCCATGCCATCGGGAGCAACTCAGGGTTAAGTATCTTGCCCAAGGATACATCGACATGTTGACTGCATGGGCTGGGATCGAACCCACAACCTTCTGGTTGAAAGACGACCGCACTCCCTCACAGCCACAGTTGCCATGGGAATCTGAAATACCACACAGCTGTAGTCTATACGTTAAACTCAGGAGAGACATTGTGTGCTCATGAGCGCACGGCTGTATCTTTCCTCTCATCTCCATTTCTGTGTCACTTTCCATTACTTCTCCCTGCACAACTGGCCTCTGTCACTTCTCTGTTATATTTCCTGCTGTGCACATGTCTGTCAACCCAGCTGGTTTGTGCTGCTCTCACTCCCTTTCTGTTTGTATTTCACCCTAACCCCTCAGCTTCCTGTCAGGATCGTGGGAAAGCCCCTTTTATTGTGATCCTTCATCTTTTTTAAACCCATTGAGTTAAACTTGACCCGTTTGGTTATTTGCATGTCAGTGACACAGCTCAGTCTCTCATATGTGGACGGTTGTTTCCCTGTAGTTGTTGGTTTATTTCTGGTGTTTAAATGCCCCCTTGTGGTGATGTTTAGCTACTGCACACATCAGAATATACTACACAGCATTGCTTTGGGCCACACATAACAAAGAACCCATTATCCATGTACATTCCTGCACTCGTGCCACTTGTTAGGTATTCCTAGTTTTGTAAACTGAATTTGGTACAAAGAGGTTTTAATTCAACTTCATGGTTCTTTCAGAGGCTTTAATATGTGTCCCTGTTCACCTGTATTGCATTATACAGGTTTTTTTTAATTTAGCCAACCTTTTATTGATTTGAATGGGATAGACAAAATAACACGACAACTGAACATTATAACCTCTTTTGCAGGATGGCTGTATTAGATTGCATACATGTTATCTAGGTGTACCTAATAAACTAAGGAAGAATCACATTGTACAAAATATTCAGTCTTCTTATAAATATTTTATATATAATCTCATATTTACCGTATAATATAAACTAATGATTCACGTCCGTGCACCTGTTTTGTTTTTCCCTCCACGATATAGATTCTCCGAGTGGCACTTCCACTAAATGTAGCCCATGAATTGGGTAAGTTATTTTCTTCAAGATTCAAGGCTTTTATTTTCACGTGTGTAAAGCTACAGTGTAGATATGTCAATGAACATTTTAGGCCACAAAATGTCTCCAACAAAATAAATAAGTAAATACAAATACAATATAAATAGTGCAAGAAGAGTCTATACACAAGTAATTGGAATATGATATATGAATTTCTATGCACACACACACCTCAGCCCCCGATACACACACCTCATATTCAATCCTCCTTCTCCCTAAGAACGGACCCGTGCAGATCTGCTCCACGAGGACACCCAGAGGCGTTACGTTCAGGAGGTTCAGAGCCTGCAGGCGGCTGAAGTGGCCAAGCAGCTGGAAGATTTCAGGTGAGAAGAATCCTCATCCCAAACTCCAATAACTAGTCGGCTGTAATCTTATAACTATTGCATCACCCTCTACACACAGTACAGTATGTCTGTACCTAAAGCCTCACCATTGCTTCCAATTTAAACAAAAACGCTACAGCTGGTTTCTTACCTATTTCAAAACCATGTTATCACATTACGCCTGTAGGAGGCACACATGTCAGATGGAT